>NC_054837.1:33901936-34219573 GCF_018345385.1 Vulpes lagopus
TGGGGCCATTGCAACAAGCTCTGGAGTTGCCTTCACATGCCGCTCCCCAGCAAGGAAAAGGTAGGCTGGGTTACATAAATGCTTTGCTGCTTAGTGTTCTTATCCATGAAGAAGGTATGCCGCTATTACCTGCCTCATAGGTTTGTTATGAGAATCAAACATGAATTAGTACATTTTCAGTGTTTTAAATCATAGCCAGGTGCTTAGTATGCATTTAATAAATGCATTCGACGGGGATCCCTGGGTGGTGCAGCGGTTTAGCGCCTGCCATTGGCCCTGGGCATGATCCTGGAGACCCGGGATCGAGTCCCACATCGGGCTCCCAGTGCACGGAGCCTGCTTCTCCCTCTGCCTTTGTCTGCCTCTCTCTCTCTTTCTCTCTCTATCATAAATAAATAAAAATCTAAAAAAAAATAAATAAAAATAAATGCATTCGATTCATGATACCATGGACTTTAATTGCCCAAGTGAGCAAGGGTTGGTAGGAAGGGAGGATGGGTGTCCCAGGCAAAGGGGCAGCAGGTGGGATCAGGGGGATGGCATATCCCTTCCAGATCTGAGGTGTGCAGCCTTAGCAATGTCAAATACACTAGGTAAGTGATTCTCAGTGGGATCCAGGGCTGGAAGGATGTGCAGAGGAGGAAGGAATGATTTTGCCCCAGGGGACATTGGGCAGTGTCTGGAGCCATTTTTTGGTTGTCATGCTGGGCATGAGAGGCCACTGCCATCTCTTGAGTAGAGGCCAGGGGTGCTGCTAGACACCCTGCAGTGCCTAGGACTACCCCACAGAAGAGAATGATCTAGTCCAAAATGTCAGTAGTGCTGAGACAAACCTCACTCTAGGGTGGAACGGGTAGACGTGGCTGCAGAGGTGGGCAGGATCCATGTCAGACTGGATGTATGGTTTTGTGCCACAAACAGAATTAAGCCACCAAGAGCTATCCAGTTTTAAAGATATTTGAGCTGCATTTTGAAAGATGGATCGGGTCAGGGGCAGAGGAAGTGAGCCTTTGGGTCTGACATATTTCAAAAGTAAAATAAGCAGTGCTTGGTTATTGAATGTAGTGAATGTCAAGTGAAAAAAAAAAAAAACATTTAGTAAAGAGTTTGATGTCTTTAATTCGAGGGAAAACAACCGATGAGTCAGGCTGCCCTGCCTCACAAGCAGGGTCGCACTTCCGAAAGATTTGAGGCTAGAGGGAGTTTCTTTCTTTCTTTCTTTCTTTTTTTTTTTTTAATTTTTATTTATTTATGATAGTCACAGAGAGATAGAGAGAGAGAGGCAGAGACACAGGCAGAGGGAGAAGCAGGCTCCATGCACCGGGACCCCGACGTGGGATTCGATCCCGGGTCTCCAGGATCGCGCCCTGGGCCAAAGGCAGGCGCCAAACCGCTGCCCCATCCAGGGATCCCAGTTTCTTTCTTTCTTTCTTTCTTTCTTTCTTTCTTTCTTTCTTTCTTTCTTTCTTTCTTTCTTTCTTTCTTCTTTCTTCTCTTTCTCTCTTTCTTTTCTTTCTTTCTTAAGAACGATTTTCATGGAGCCTTAGAAGCCACACTCTGGGGACAGTCCTGGCTGGCTAGGAGGTCAGGGTTCCTCTAAAGCTAGTAGATCCTGTCTGTTAGGGTGAGATGAGTTAGCCAAACTGAGTTGGAGGAGCCCGATTGGCATGTGTTAGGCTTCCCCAACAGTGATGCATTTCCTGGCTGACTGAGGTTCAGGTTTGGGATGTAGGCCAGGCCACTGGGCAGTCTCCATTTTGTGGGTCCTGATAGATGAAGTACGTTAGCAGGTGCAGGTGATAGCTGGGAAGAAGGCATTTGGATGGGGATCAGTAACTTAAGAGTGACTATTTTATTGTCTGTGTGGCACTTTGCCCTTCCAGAGACCTGTGTGCCATGCATGGAAGTTCACCTTGTGTTCTAAATCGGGGACTGTCAGCATTTTTTAAATACCCTAATTGGGCACCTACTTCTAGATTTGTTCCCTGAGCCCTGTGAGTGTTTGTTCATTAGTAAAGGGTTGTTCATTAGTAAAAAGCATCTCAGAAGTAATTACTGGTGTTGAGGGTCTTTGGTGTGCTGGAAAGGTTATGGGGTCCCTGTGTGAACATGAAGTCCTCACGGCGGGACTATACTAAACTGCCAAGGCTGGGGGTCTGGCTCTCCGAGTGGTCTGGCAAGGGCACCTGCAGTTCCCCACCCACCTCTGACCCCCTGAAGCTGTAAACATTTTTCAGAAGAACCTGACAATGATCCCAACAAGCCTCTAAATCAGGCAAATTGGTTCAGGTTAGCTCCTAACAAAAAAAGGTCACAATGAGAAGTTGTACCGGTAAATTGAAAACAGGGTCAGAAACCTAGGGAACAGGGATCCTTTGGCCTTTGGCCCAGGGCGCAATCTGGGAGACCCGGGATCGAATCCCACGTCAGGCTCCCGGTGCACGGAGCCTGCTTCTCCCTCTGCCTATGTCTCTGCCTCTCTCTCTCTCTCTCTCTCTCTCTCTGTCTGTCTCTGTCTCTGTGAGTATTATAAATAAATTAAAAAATTAAAAAAAAAAAGAAACCTAGGGAACAAAGTTAATTTCACTGGTGGCAGAGAAATAAATTGCACAAGTAATGGATGTGAAAAAAAAGTATTGACGCAATTGTTATAGTGAAATAGTGGCAAACCCACAGTATCAGAGAGCACTAACTAACATGGGAGTCTGGCCCTCAGAACCCTTGAAATATTCTTCTCAATCAAGGCTGGACAGAGTTGT
This sequence comes from Vulpes lagopus, assembly GCF_018345385.1. NCBI lineage: Eukaryota > Metazoa > Chordata > Mammalia > Carnivora > Canidae > Vulpes > Vulpes lagopus. The sequence continues at coordinate 33,904,696 of NC_054837.1, forward strand.
GCCCAAGGGCCACGCAGAGGCAGCGCCTGTGTGGTGAGGAAAATCTGGAGGACAAGGTTGTGCCCAGGGGTGCCGGGGGCTGCTTCCTCATTTCCCCACCATAGTGGCTGAGCTGAGTGCTAGGACAGGGACCGTCTGCCCCAGGCCCAAAGATATGCACTCTCTGGCCACACTTCCAGGAAAGGATTTCTGACCCCTGTCCTACACCAAGCTGTGGGATGCTTGCCAGAGTACTGGGTACCAGTCCTGTAGTGTTGTCTGCAGAGCTCCTAAGGTCACAGTGAGGGGCAGAGGGTTCAGGTCCCTCCAGTCCAGAGGAGGGAGTTCTGAGGGTTAGTGTTGATGAGCCTATTGGCACCCGCATGAAGGTGAATGTCGCCACGTGGGAGCCGGACTTTGCGCGGAGGGTGGTGCTGCCTTGTTCTCTTCCTCCCTCGGGAACACGTTGTGTAACGATGGCAGCCACTTTAGATACCAGAAGCAAACAGGATCCTGCCTGGAAACATACTGTTGGGGAGGGAGAGGAGGAAGTGCAGACGCAGCCGTGCAACCAGCACAGCACAGACACCCAGCCCCACTGCTCCCTGCCCTTGTACCTCTGGAGTCTGCTGTGATTGCCCAGCCTTCTGGAAAGAAAAAAAGGCCCGAAGGAAAGTTTTCTAGTGTTCTAGCTTTTCTTTAGCAGATGCCAAGGAAACTGCACATGTACATTAAGTCAGTAGCAAAAGGCTTTCTCATTTTTCCCCTGGAGTAATCATTTTTGAAAGTCACTAATGTTTTCATTCCACAAATATTTGTTATTGAGCATCTCCAGTAGGCAGGGTGCCCGCGGGTGCCCTCCACCTCCCGAGCGCACAGCCATTCAGCCACACAGTCCTTAACACATCAGCTCAGTGCTCAGCAGATGATGGCAGAAAAGGTTCTAGCATTTCTGCATGGCAGATGAGCACATACATTTGCACAAATGACTCAATTTGCCTTGTCATCAGTGCAGGAAGAAGTGCAGGGTGATGAGAGGAGCAAGCCCTTCTGAGGGTCTGGCGAGTTCCCGTGAGAAATAGGTTTTTCTTTCTCCTACAGTTTGCTTTAAGATATACTTCACATATCAAAAACTCACTTTCAAGGTGTGCAGTTCAGTGATCTTTAGTATATTCATAAAGTCATGCATCATTGCTACTGTCTAATTCCAGAACGTTTGCATGTGTCTCACTGGACACCGCACACTTGTTAGCAGCCGCTCCCCAGCCCCCACTCATCTGCTTTCCGACTACGTGGATTTGTCTCTTCTGCACATTCCTGTAAATAGAATCACACACCATGTGGTCCTTTTTAAGGACTTTGCACACGTTTCACTACTAAACCCTTCGATGGCTGAGTCATACTCCAGTGGTGGGCACAACACATTCTGTTTGTCCCATCCTCCATTGAAGGGCACTTACGTTGCTTCCACTGGGAAGTGGAAATGAATAGTGAACACGTTGATATATGAGTTATATGGTGGATAACCGTCTAAGCCAGAGCCCTGTGGGTGAGCTAACTGAGGATAGAGAGCGTTGGGAATAGCATTCCGGGCCATGGGAACCATGTGTGCAGAGGCCCAAGGGCCAGAGACGCGGAGGTGCTGAGGTACAGCCAGAGAGCAGCTGGCCTGGCAGGTGGAGCCATGGTGAGGGTTCTGGACGCAGAGTGCTCATAGGGCTGCAGGCCGCTGCGGAGGCCCCTGTGGAATGGGAGACAACAGGGGTCTGATAGCGATGGGAAGGGCCTGGGAGAGAAGAGGGCTGCTTCTGCTGCCTCATGTGCCCATCGGGCCCAGGGCTCTGCGGCCAGGGGGACGCCCCGACCCAGGGTGGGGTGTGGGCATCCAAGCCAGGGTGGCAACGGACAGACACCCAGTGCTGGAGAGCAGGTGGTGCCAGTTGCAGGGGGAGCCGAGGGAGAGGCATGTGCCGGTTCCCAGTGCTGTGAAGGGTTCCTGAAACCGAGGGCCCGGGCTGTGACCATCACATCCCATCTCATACTCCCATCTCACTCTCCAACAGTGGCCACTAAGGCGTGGTGGCTGGAGCATCCCGGGCTGGTGCTTCCTGCCATGGGCACCTCGGATGCTACCAAAGGCCATGGGAGAGGAGAGGTTCATGTATTAACAAGAAAAATCATGGGAATGACAGGAAAGGGAATCTTTGCGGGATTGTGAGAAAACGTGCAGGCGGGGCTACTGGAGGCCAGGGTCTGGAAGGTCTGTGCGGTCAGAGGTCTTTGTGGTGTGAGTGATTGAGGAGCCCGGGGGAAAGATAAGATTGTGGTCAGAGACTGGATGGCTGTACAAAGAGCTTGATGTAGCAAGCAGCTTCTGTATGAAACACCAATAAAAGCTCTAAGCTGCTTGTCTATAGTGGTATCAGAGATTTTCAGCTTTAAGTAAGTGGAAACCCAACCCCAACTGCCCCAACAATGAAGGGAATTGAGCGGCTTATCCTATAAAAGGTCTAGAGGTGGGGGCAGGCTTCAGGCTTGATGTTGCAGCTAACATGATAAGCACAGGAGTCCACTGCTTGCCGCTTCTTGGGTCCACTTCACATTCTTGCTAGATTTTTCCTAGCCGGCACCTCCCACCACAGGCCCAGCAAGATGGAGCACCTGAGTCTCTGCAAATACAAGTGAGCACCCCGCCCCCCGCCGCAAGTCCATGGTGGAAGCATGGACACTGGGATGCTCTGATTGCCATAAGCCAGCAGGAGCACCCCTAGACTTGGGGGTGGGGTGCACCCCACTCAGATGGGTGATACGGACATTCAAGGTTATCAGGAAGGGGGGAACATGGGAATGCGTGCTCCAGGAGCCACACATATCCAGATATCGTGGGTGTGAAAGCTTCACTAATCCCTATAAAGAGAAGGAGAAAGCAGATCTCCACGAACTTTTGAGATTTAAGGGAATAACAAACGTTGGCATTGAAGGAGCAAGAAATACTTTGGGAACATTAAAATCAGGAAGTTTTCCATACAAATTCAAATACCCACCTTCTTTTAGTAAAATGACAGAACCAGCAATGGTGAGGAGCATGTCTGTTTGGTACTGGTTGAAGCAGTGTGAAGGCTTGTGTCATTTTACATATCCTAGGGGTCACATTAAGCACAGCAAAAGAAATGGATAAAATTAATGGTAATAATATATTCTTCTGAACTGATTATTTCCAAATAGCATGTCAACATGCCATCACTACGCAAATTATTAATGAGCTGTGTGCATATTTTACACTCGGAACATCTATTCAGGCTAGCTCATCACATCTCATGGTTTTCCCTAGCCTCCCTCCTTTCCCCCATTCATTTGTTTATTTATTAGTCCCATCTCAGCAGACATTGGGGCTTGGGATACTTTCTGATCTTGCCATTTTGCCTGTTTTTTTTCATGGGATTCCGCTGTCCTTTAAAAAGACTGGCTTCCCGATAGCAAATCTCTTAACTACCAGAATCCTATTAGAATCTCATTTAAAAAGTAGATCCCCTTTACAGTTTATAACACACATTGACCACATTATTCTAAGTAACACCCTGTCCTCCGAATGTGCTATTATCTCACTTAATCCACAGGAAGTTATGTGTGGTGCAGTGTCTTTGCTAGATCACTCTTCCAAAACTAGGGCCTGCGAGTTTGTGCAGGCATTCACAAAGGGCCTCCATCTTCATGAGCACTCTCATCGTTCCAAGGCCAGCGTGATTCCTTTTATACATCAGAAACTCTTGAAATACTGTCCAAGGGCAACATTTTCTTCAGCCCAGCCAACCTTTCCCCACCAGAAGTAGCACATCTCTGCTTCCCCCACAAGCTGCTGTTGAGGTGGCTGGCCTGCTAGTAGATGCTATGTCACTGGGCCTGGCCAGGGGCTCACACACTGAGAGGCCCACAGGGTGGGACAGCCCCAAATTGTACTGGACCTGTGTTCCTATCTCAGGATCATGCAGGGGTGCATGGAGATGGAACGGAATGCCCTTGGTGTTGCCCACTCTCGTTAAGTTCCTCCTGCAATATTTTGTATTCCAGACATCATAGTTTATGCAAATTTGCATACATTAAACACAGAAATGATCAAGGTTCTCTATTCCCTCAGTTAAAGAGGATGGCTTTCAGCCAGGTGGAAGCAGGTAAGACCGATTGAGTCTGGAGTCGGCCATGTGCAGATAGGTTCATCACTTCCTAGAACTACCAAGTAGTGCTTAAAATCCCATAATTTGTTAGAGATGATTCCTTTCTCAAAAAAAAGTCTTCAGTCAAATAAACGTGAACCCCTTGGACATATTAGGTGCTCATGGAGTTTATATTGAATCAAGTGATCACTTATAGAAGAAGAGGGCTAGAGCAATTTCAAGGCATTAAAAGTCAACCAGAAACAAGGGTAAATTCTTAGTCATAGATAATTAAGATATAAAAAATTATTTTGGAACATTTATAAGATAATGAACTTAGTGTTGAAATGCCATTTAAAAATAATGTGTTTAATAGATCAAGAACAACTCATTATCTGTACCTAACCACCTCCATTCCATATGTCCTATCTTATCAGTTTTGCATAAACCAAAAAATCTCAGGAATGGATTCTCTAGTAGGATTCAAACTGTTAATTTTCTGTTTATCAACATGTTTGTTTTTGGTTTCTTATTTCCTAGAGTTTTAAGAAAATGGAATAACAGTTATTCACTTATGCCCAGAAGCACGTTGAATTCTTATCTTATTTTTGTAAAACATTAACTTTTAGGCTGATCTGAGCTAGCTCTGCTTGTCCGTTGCCTGCAGCCCTTCCAGAGGAGTTGAGGTGGGGTGAGGTGGGGAGGGGCAGTGTTATTGGCTGATAATGATTGATCAGCATAGCAGTGGAAATGATAAGATCAGGATACTCCTTGTACTTCAGTAACTTAAGCAAGATCTCAGCTTTTCTGTATTTGTCCAGTGATAGCTACAGCAATGTGCATTTAATTATAGTCCAAAAAAAGAAAAAAAACCAAAGAGAATAATTGTCATTTGCAGAGTAGTGCAGGTGATGATTCTCACCCTACTCCCCAGAGTGGGTGTGAGCAAGATGTCTGAATCTGCTCTTTCCTCAGAGTTCCTGAATTTGCCTGAATTTCCCACATTGTAAACAACTGGGCCATTTTATGACCACTCTGCTCAAAGATTCTAGTTCCTTCATTCTTTTATTCTGATCTTTGTTTTGTACACTATTTCCCCTAAATACAGGCCAGCTAATGCACCTGGTGTTTAGCTGAAGAAATAACAATCTGTTTTATTGCTGGAGAAAAAAAAGAGCTATGTGGGATTTGAACTTTGTGCTATAGTGACTTCTGGATGATTTAAGAGATGCTCAAGGGTAATCTTAAGTGTACTTGATTGTCATCTCTTTGTAATTGAAGCCTAAGTGCGATGCAACTCCCTTGTTCGTACACATGCAGTACAGAAGGATCAGGAGCGAGAGAGGCTCAGCACGATGGTATTGGGAGGACAGGTATGTGGTGGGAGCAGGAGCCATCGGATCTCACTGCGAGGAGCTGGCAGTAGGAAACGGACAGTCGAATGCCTGATGTGCTGGGTGTCCTGCAGGTGGAAAAGCAGGTCTGGAGCCAAAGTGGGTGGAGTGGGGGCGGCTGGCACATGGGCTGTGAAGGGCACTGTGTGCTAGGGTGAGGTTTTTGGACTTGATCCAGAGATGTCTTCCGCCATTAGTTCATTCAGGAAGCAAGACAGATCCGGGCCTGTTCTCACAGAGTTGACAGCTGAGCTGGCTACCCTGAACTATGGCAGAGTTTTAGTCAAAGAGGCCTGGGTGGGTTCATTGTATATACACAGGCACACACACCTCCAACACTCATAATATCTGACCATGGTAGAAATATCCAGCAACATAAAAGGATATGTTTGTCCTCTGTAGACCTAATCATTGCCGCCTCCTGCTTGTGCGTCCTGCAGGTATTCTGTGCACACACACCATATATACACAAAGTGTTCTTCGCTTTCTCCTCATTAACAGTATGTCTTGGAGTTAATTCTAAATCACACTTGACCCTTGAACAACTTGGGGTTCGAACTTCATGGGCCCACTTAAACACGCAGAGTTTTCTCCTATATAAATACAGGACTGTAAATATATTTTCTCTTCCTTATGGTTTCCTGAGGAGCATTTTCTTTTCTCCAGTGTATTGTAAGAATACAGTATATAATACATATAACGTACAAAATCTGTATTAATCAGCTGTTTATGTTAGTGGCAAGGCTTCCTGTCAACAGTAGGTTGTTCGTGAAGTTTTGGAGGAATCAGTTATACATGGATTTTCGACTGTGTGGGGGAGAGTTGACGCCCCAAACCCCCGTGTTGTTCAGTGGTCAACTGTACTTCACTGTGGTCTACTGCATTCCTTTGATGGAGGCAGAGCTTGATTGTAATGAGTCCCCTACTGACCAGCACTGAGGTCTCCAGTCTGTTTGGTAAGTGAAATATAGCTGCAGAGCCTTGTCTTGGGCGCATGTATTTTTTTTTTTTAATTAATTCCTAGAAGTGGAGGTGTTTGGTCACAGAGTTCGTACATTTTAAGTACTCTAGCTGTTTCTTCATTGCCCACCAAAGAGGTTGTACCCATTTACCTGCTCAGAAATAATATAGGAGAGTGTTTATTTCACAAACTTTCAGCAGACTTCTTTTTTTTTTTTTAAAGATTTTATTTACTTATTCATGAGAGACAGAGAGAGGCAGAGACAGGATAAGCAGGCTCCATTCAAGGAGCCAGATATGGGACTTGATCCCGGGACTTCTGGATCACACCCTGAGCCGAAGGCATACACTCAACCACTGAGCCACCCAGGTGTCCCTAGGCTTGTGATCCTTACAATATTCTACGTAAAAAGGGTGACTGAAGTTGAGCACCATTTCCTACATCTAAAAGCCCAGTTGAATTTCTTTTTCTATAGCCTTTGCTCTCAAGTTATTATTGTTTTTTTCTTATTATTGATTTATGAGAGCTCTTTATTTATTAAGCAAATAAGCTAATTTTCCTTTTGTAAGTGGTGTAAGTAGTTTTTCTCAGTTTATCTGTCTTTTGATTTTGCTCATACTATGTCACCATTCAGAATATTTCTTTTATTAGATTTTTATTTCAGATTTATGTTATAAGAAACCGAAGCAGGATGAGAAGAAAGATATGTCTGAAAGATGTTTTGGAGGTAGAATGGAAAGGGCACATGAACTATCTTTGGAAGCTATGATAATGGGTGACTTTTGAAGTCTTTATTAAGAACTGAATTTTATTTTATTTTTTAAGGATTTTATTTATTTATTCATGACACACACAGAGAGAGAAAGAGAGAAAAAGAGAGGGAGAGAGAGGCAGAGACATAGGCAAAGGGAGAAGCAGGCTCCATGCAGGGAGCCTGAAGCAGGACTTGATCCCAGGACTCCAGGATCACACCCTGGGCGGAAGGTAGTCGCCAAACCACTGAGCCACTCAGGGATCCCAAGAACTGAATTTTAGATGCTTAAAAGCAAACTTTCAGTATCATCCATAATTAAGGGACAGGAGAAAAATGCAGAATCAAGGAGATTAAAAAAAATATATGGAACTCTGGTCCAGCAAATACCATTGAAAAATGTCAGTGTGTGTCAGCATGTGCCTTTTGTCTAAGGGCTGCCAAGAAGACTTCCTGAATTAGCCCTCATCTGACTGGCCTTGGTCTTTGCCATAGTCTCAGGGACCGGACACTGGTGGGTGAATCATTACTGCCATTGATGATGAGCCTTGTCCTGTATTTTAGGAGGATTGCCCCTACAGGGCATTTCAGAAGATGCATTTTATTAACTTTTTGATTTAAAATGTTAATCACAGTAGCCGCCTGTGACATATTTATGTTTTGCCCTCACCATTTTCTTTCCCTATTTATATTTTTTGGTAAAGGGAGCATCTAGAAGCCGCAGGCCACATATGTCTTCTGAAAGATACCTCTGACCTGGGGAGCTCGTCTGAAATCGCCCACTTCATCAAGGCAGAGAACCTCGAGGCGGCATTGGCTCTTCACCTGTACCGGGGAGGCCGACTTTTGCAAGGTAACCCTCTTTCTCTCCAAAGGTGAAACATGAGAAATCATGAAAACCAGAAACACATGCAGCGTCCGGTAAAACAGAGCTGAGACAGCTTAGCCTGTTTACCCGGTTCAAACCTGGAGGGAGCACAATCATCTGCTTTGCTCCGTCCTTAGTAACTAATGTTCTGGAAGGAGAGAACTATGCCTATCGAGAGGGGCTGTGTGTTGTTTTACTTCATTAAGGGAACTATCCTGAATATCTTTGAGGTATAGTTTCCAACTCAAAGTATGATTTTCAGAAGCCAAACATTTATGAGTCTTTTACAAACATAGAATGGGCACGTTTGAAACATTTTATTCCACTGATTTACTAACAAGGGAAACGCTGAGATCTAAAGCCAATTTAGAGCACTATTGAGGAGCTGGGTGTTAAGCAGGTGATGTAGTGGAGAGTGTCAGGATCAGTATGCCAGCTTAGCTGCAGAGCAGATTCATGTCCAGCGTGCCATGTAGGAAGCTCTGGGGCTGTCCTTCCCAGAGGTGCATTAGTCAGGGCTCCCCAGAGAGATGAGACCACTAGTGCATATCCAGACACATGGAAGAGGGGATTTACGGTAGAGATTGGCCTGCGTGATTACTGAGGCCCAGAAGTCTCATAATCTGCTGTCTGCAGGGGGGAGAACCAGAACTGCCAGTGCTGCCCTTCAGTCTGGTTCAGCAGGTCTGAGAATCAGGGGGCTCCGGAGCCAGAGTCTGAAAGCCTGAAAACCAGGAATTGGGATGTCTGACGAGCACAGGGGAAGACGGATATCTCTGCTAAACCGGGAAAGTGAATTTGCCCTTCCTCTGCCTTCTTGTTCTCCAGGGACCTGCAGCAGATGCCTTAACACCCACTTGCATCGGGGAGGGCATCCTGTCTTCCCCTCAGTCTACCAATTGAAATGCTAATCTCATCCGGAAACACCCCCACAGACACATCCAGAAATCATGTTCCACCAGCTGTCTGGTTGTCCCTTAGCTCAAACATAGCTTAACATCACAACCACACAGAAATGACTTACATCGCTACTTTACCCAAAGCTGCAAAGTATGTATAATTTTTTTGAGTGAGCTGTATGTACAAGATGGTGCTTGAACTCAGGACCCAGAGATCTTTCCATTTGCAATGACATGGCTGAACTAGAGGGTGTTATGCTGAGTGAAGTAAGTCAACCAGAGAAAGACATATGCTGTCACTCATATGCAGAATTTAAGGGGAAAAAAAACCAGATGAATATAGGGGAAGGGAAGGAAAAATAAAATAAGATGAAATCAAAAGGAAGAAAAACCATGAGAGACTCTTAACTCTGGGAAAGAAACTGAGGGTCACTGGAGGGGAGGGGAGTGGGGTGACGGGGTAACTGCGTGATGGGCATGAGGAGGATGTGATGACCACTGGGTGTTATATGCAGTGCTGAATCACTGAACTCTACTTCTGAAATGAATTGAATTGAATTGAGTTGAATTAAAAAGTTAAAAACAGGGCAGCCTGGGTGACTCAGTGGTTTAGCGCTGCCCTCAGCCCAGGGCCTGATCCTGGAGACCCGGGATCAAGTTCCACATCGGGCTCCTGCATGGAGCCTGCTTCTCCCTCTGCCTGTGTCTCTGCCTCTCTCTGTGTGTCTCTCATGAATAAATAAATAAAATCTTAAAAAAAAAAAAAAAAACAAGAGAGTCTAATGGTTTCCAGATTGAGTCAGCCAGGCGCCCAACTTCACAGAATATGAGCTCTTAATTAGTCATATAGAGTGAAGTTGATAACAGTACTCTCTCTTAAAAAATTAATCAATCCATGGGGAACCTTAAATCACTGATCCCTAGATCACTGAGGGGGACATGCACCCTTTTAGCTCTAGCTACATTTTGGGGATATTTCTTCTTAGCATCCCAAGACCAGCTTGACTTCAGTGAAAGTATAGAGACCTCCAAGTGAAGGCAGAAGAAATCACTGTGTTGTAGCCAAGCAACAAGTGCCTCTTCCCCAAAATGAATTCACTGACATGGCAGTGGTAGCACACTTCAGGGGTGTAGTATGTCATTTGAGGGCCAAAATTCTCTACAAAGATCTTCACATTGGGATAGAGCTTCAGGCAACAGGATAACAAGCTTCTGAAATTTTTGGAAGTTTCATTGCCAAAGGTGACTTTCTACTTTTCCACACTGGATCAAGCCTCGCTTCATCTCCCTGGTCTCCCTCCTGCCCTCTGCACCTAGCTGGGACTTAGGTCCTATCTGGATACTTACTTCCTAATTTTTTTTTTTTTTTTAGGTTTTTTTGTTCATTCATGAGAGACCTAGAGAGAGACAGAGACATAGGCAGAGGGAGAAGCAGGTTCCCTGCAGGGAGCCTGATGCAGGACTTGACCCCAGGACCCCAGGATCATGACCTGAGCCAAAGGCAGATGTTCAACCACTGAGCCACCCAGGCTCCCTCCCTTCATAAATTTTTAAAACTTAAGCTGCTATGCACACATATTTAAAAAATTCCTCCCAGCACGGAGTGAATGTAACTAAATGATAAAGCACAAAAAGTAAATCTTTCTCCCACTTCATATTCCAACTGTCTGATTTCTTATCCCCTGAGACAACTAGTTATTGTTTTCTTGTGTATTCTCCTGGAAATTTTTATAGGTACTACACTAGTTATCTGTCATTACGTAACGAATTACCCCCAAAAGTGAGTGACTTATAGCAGTGCATTTATATGGAATAGTTTCTGGGAGGGAATGGCAAGATGGAGGAGCAGGTGTCCTCAACTCACCTTTCCCACAAACTTACCTACATAACTTTCAAAACATCCTGAACACCTACGAATTCGACCTGAGATTTAAAGAGAGAACAGCTGGAATGTTACAAAGAGAAAAGTCTTCACTTCTAACAAGGTAGGAAGGTGGGGGGAAAAAAAAAGAATAAACTGGGGGAGCAACTAGCAGGGCTAAAGAAGGGTGGCAAAAGATTCAGGGGCATGAAAGCCCAGCCCTGGAGAAACGAGAACTTTAAAATCTGAGTCGGAGTTTTCCCTGATGGAAAAGTGCTTAGCAGGGAAATCGGGCAGACTCGAGAGAGGGGCAGTGAAGCCTCAAGATTCCTGGAGTCATTATAAGAAGGAGGCCCAGGGGAAAGTTCACCACAAACCGGGGTCTGATATCGGTAAAGGGCTGGAGCGCCGCAGCCCTCGGAGTATTTGGGAAAAGCCAGTCGGTCAGGTGGGCCCGCGGAGCTGCCTTTACCCTAGAGGCTGCCAGCGTGTGGAGGGGGCTGCCCTCTGTTCCTTGCGGGAGAGCGCGGGTCCAGCAGCACGGGCCCCGGTCCCAGGGCGCCCAAGCAGACAAGGCCTGCGATCCTCCGTGCCGCCTGGGACAGTCGGAAGTGGGGAGGGCAGGGGACAGCAAGGACTCTCACCTGCTACCAGGTGCCCCCAAGCTGTGCAGATCAGTGCACCTGTGCCAGCCCTGAGAGCACCTAGGCCAGTGCGGACTGGGAGACTGGTTAGTAACTTGCGGAGAGCTCAACTTCAGAGCTAGAAATCTGGCTGCCACCAGTTTTTATTTTCCTCTTTGTTTCACCTTGTGTGTGGGAGGGATGGGGCCGCCAGGGAACAGAGGCCTCCCAGGGTAAACAGCTCCCACTGAGCCCAGCACCTGGTGGGGGGGACATCTCCGCCCAGGTACACACGCCTGAGAGTCAGCACAGCAGGTCCTCCCCCAGAAGACCAGTTGGAAGTACAAGGGAAGAGCAAGTTTACTGAACAAGCAAGTTTACTGAACTTAGTCTGGAAAGCTCCAGGACTAAGGGTTAATAGTATACAGAACTAGGCGGTCCTTTTTTTTTCTTTTTCCATTACGACTCGTTTTTATATCAGACTAAATATTTCCAATATTTTTTTTCTTTTCCCACCTTAACTACAATATTTTACCAACTCTTCATTTTTTAAGTTTATTCCTTTTTGATTTTCATATTTCTATAATTATATGTCTTAGATATATTTTTCACTTCTGGATTCCCTTCAACATATTCAATTTAATTTTGGTAGATACATGAGATATGGGTTTTGTTGGCCTTGTTTTGTTTTACAATGGTGGAAGTTAGTACCTTCTACAACACGACCAACATAAACCTAGAACCAAGTGGAACCCTGTCGTGGTTCATTCTGTGAGATTATATTCTCTTTTCCTTCCCATTCTGCCCCCCCCTTTTATCTTGTTTACATTTTTATGATCAATGTTGGGACTCTGTATAAGTATTGCTGGTTTATATAAATTGGAGACTGAGCATCTTCTAACATACAGAACAAAATACACTCAGAATCAAGAGGATCACCCTCTAGGACCCCTCATTACACTACATTATTTCTCCATCATCATTTCCTCACCACCACCACAATCCATCCCCCCTTTTTTTCTCTTTTCCTTACTATTTTTTCTTTTTCTTTGTTCTTCTCCTTTGTTTTTGACTTTTTTTTTTAAATTTTTTTTATTTATTTATGATAGTCACACAGAGAGAGAGAGAGAGAGGGGCAGAGATACAGGCAGAGGGAGAAGCAGGCTCCATGCACCGGGAGCCTGACGTGGGATTCGATCCCGGGTCTCCAGGATCGCGCCCTGGGCCAAAGGCAGGCGCCAAACCGCTGCGCCACCCAGGGATCCCTGTTTTTGACTTTTAATTTTAAAATTTGTTTTTCACTTTAGTGGTCCTTTTGTTTTATTTTGTTCTGTTCTTCTTTTTCTTTTATTTTCTGGTCTCTGACCTCCTCAGAATCCTCTAGAGTGTATTTTACCTAGGTCATGGTTGATATTTTTGAGTCAGTCCACTAATACAGCCACTTTGCACTGGACAAAATGACTAGAAAAAGAAAAGAAGGGATCCCTGGGTGGCGCAGTGGTTTGGCGCCTGCCTTTGACCCGGGGCGCGATCCTGGAGACCCGGGATCGAATCCCATGTCGGGCTCCCGGTGCATGGAGCCTGCTTCTCCCCCTGCCTGTGTCTCTGCCTCTCTCTCTCTCTCTGTGTGGCTATCATAAAAAAAAAAAAAAAAAAGAAAAGAAAAGAAAAGAACCAGAAAAGAAAGAACCAGAAACAATACTCTCTGCCACAGAGTTACAGGATTTGGATTTAAATATGATTTCAGAAATTCAATTCAGAAGTATAATTATAAAGCTACTGGTGGTTCTGGAAAAAAGTATAAAGGATTCCAGAGACTTTGTTACTGCAGAATTGAGATCTAATCAGGGTGAAATTAAAAATAGATCAAATGAAATGCAATCCAAACTGGATGCTCTAACTGCTAGGGTTAATGAGGTGGAAGAGAGAGTGAGTGACATAGAAGACAAGTTGATGGAAAGGAAGGAAGCCGAGGAAACAAGAGAAAAACAATGAAGAACCCAAGAAGAAAAGTTTAGGGAAATAAATGATAGCTTGAAAAGGAAGAATATACGTCTAATTGGGATTCCAGAAGAGGCTGAGAGGGAGAGAGGACCAAAAAGTATATTTGAACAAATCATAACTGAGAACTTCCCTAATCTGAGGAAGGAAACAGGCACTCAGATCCAGGAGATAGAGAGATTCCCCCCCCCCACAAAAAAATCAATAAAAACCCATGCAACACCTTGACATTTAATGGTGATACTTGCAAATTTCAATGATAAAGAGAAAATTCTTAAAGGTGTGTGAGACAAGAAATTCTTAACTTATAGGGGAGAAATATCAGATTAAAAGCAGACCTCTCCACAGAGACCTGGCAGGCCAGAAAGGGTTGGCAGGATATATTGAGGATCCTAAATGAGAAGAACATGCAGCCAAGAATACTTTATCCAGCAAGGCTCTCATTCAGGATAGAAGGAGAGATAAAGAGCTTCCAAGACAGGCAGAAACTAAAAGAATATGTGTCCATCAAACCAGCTCTGCAAGAAATATTAAGGGGGACTCTGTAAAAGAAAGAGGAAGCCCAAAGAAATAAGCCACAAAAACAGGTACTAAATAGGTATTATGATGACACTAAATTCATATCTTTCAAAGGTAACTCTGAATGTGAATGGGCTTAATGATTCCACCAAAGATGCAGGGTTTCAGACTGGATAAAAAAACAATACCTATCTATTTGCTGTCTACAAGAGACTCATCTTAGACCTAAGGACACCACCAGCCTGAAAATGAAATGTTGGAGAATCTTTTACCATTCAAATGGTCCTCAAAAGAAAGCTGGAGTAGCAATCCTCATATCAGATAAATTAAAGTTTATTCCAAAGACTGTAGTAAGAGATGAAGAGGGACACTGTATCATATACTTGATCATATCAAAGGATCTATCCAAAAAGAGGACCTAACAATCATGAATATTTATGCCCCTAAGGTGGGAGCTGCCAAATATATCAATCAATTAATAACCAAAGTAAAGACATACTTAGACAATAATACACTTACACTGGGAGACTTCAACACGGCGCTTTCTGCAAATGAAAGATATTCTAAGCACAACATCTCCAAAGAAACAAGAGCTTTGGGGATTATAAAAAATAGTAAAAGGGAATAAAGGGGAAAGAAGAGAAAATGAGTGAAAATATCAGTAGGATGACTGAACATGAGAGACTCCTAACTGTGAGAAACGAACAAGGGGTAGTGGAAAGGGAAGTGGGCGGGGGGTTGGAGTGACTGGGTGATGGGCACTGACGGGGACACTTGAGAGGATGAGCACTGGGTGATATGCTATATGTTGGCAAATTGGACTCCAGTAATAAAAAAGAAAGAAAGAAAGAAAGAAAGAAAGAAAGAAAGAAAGAAAGAAAGAAGAAAGAAAGAGATTTAAATGATACACTGGACCAGATGGATTTCACAGATATTTACAGAACTTTACATCCAAATGCAACTGAATACACATTCTTCTCAAGTGCACATGGAACTTTCTCCAGAATAGACCACATACTGGGTCACAAATCAGGTCTCAACTGATATCAAAAGATTGGGATTGTCCCCTGCATATTTTCAGACCATAATGCTTTGAAATTAGAACTCAATCACACGAAGAAATTTGGAAGAAATCTAAACATGTGGAGGTTAAAGAGTATCCTGCTAAAAGATGAAAGGGTCAACCAGGAAATTAGAGAAGAATTAAAAAGATTCATGGAAACTAAGGAGAATGAATATACAACCATTCAAAATCTTTGGAATACAGCAAAAGCAGTCCTGAGAGGGAAATACATCGCAGTATAAGCATACCTCAAAAAATTGGAAAAACCTCAAATACACAAGCTAACCTTCACCTAAAGGAACTGGAGAAAGAACAGCAAATAAAACCTACACCAAGCAGAAGAAGAGAGTTAATAAATATTTGAGCAGAACTCAATGAAACAGAGACTACAAGAACTGTAGAACAGATCAACAAAACCAGGAGTTGATTCTTTGAAAGAATTAATAAGATAGATAAACCATTAGCCAGCCTTATTAAAAAAAAAAAAAGAGAAAAGACTCAAATTAATAAAATCATGAATGAAAAAGGAGAGATCACAACCAATACCAAGGAAATACAAACGATTATAAAAACATATTATGAGCAGCTATATGCCAGTAAATTAGGCAATCTAGAAGAAATGAATGCATTTCTGGAAAACCACAAACTATCAAAACTGGAACAGGAAGAAATAGAAAACCTGAACAGGCCAATAAGAAATAATCCACAAAAACAGGGACTGAATAGGTAATATGATGACATTAAATTGATATCTTCCAATAGTTACTCTGAACATGAATGAGCTAAATGATCTCATCAAAAGACACAAGGTATCCAACTGGTTAAAAAAGGAAGACCCATCTCTTTGCTGCCTAGAAAAGACTCATTTTAGACCTAAGGACACCTCCAGACTGAAAATGAAAGGTTGGAGAACCATTTACCATTCAAATGGTCCTCAAAAGAAAGCTGGAGTAGCAATCCTCATACCAGATAAATTAAGGCTTATCCCCAAAACTGTAGTAAGAGATGAAGAGGGACACTATATCATGTTTAAAGGGTCTATCCAACAAGAAGACTTAAGAATCATGAATATTTATGCCCCTAATGTGGGAGCTGCCAAGTAAATCAATTAATAATCAAAGTAAAAAGATACTTAGATAATAATACATTTATTTTTATTTTAAGATTTTATTTATTTATTCATGAGAGAGAGAAGGAGAGAGAGAGAGAGGCAGAGACACAGGCAGAGGGAGAAGCAGGCTCCATGCAGGGAGCCCGATGTGGGACTTGATCCCAGGTCTCCAGGATCACACCCCAGGCTGAAGGTGGCACTAAGTCACCGAGCCACCTGGGCTGCCCAGATAATAATACATTTAATAACCAAAGTCAAGAGATACTTAGATAATAATACACTAATAGTAGGAGATTTCAATATGACAGTTTCAGCAAATGACGGATCTAGGAAAAGCACCACCAAAGAAACAAGGGCCTTCAGTGATACACTGGATTAGACGGATTACAAAGATATATATATATATATATATATATATATATATATATACAGAACTTTCCATCTGAACGCAACTGAATACACATTCTTCTCATGTGCGCATGGAATGTTCTCCAGAATAGATAATATGTTGGGTCAAAAAATCAGGTCTCAACCAGTACCAAAAGACTGGGATTGTCCCCTGCATATTTTCAGACCACAGTGCTTTGAAACTAGAACTCAATCACAGAATAAATTTTGAAGAAACTCAAATACACGGAGGTTAAAGAGCATCCTACTAAAAGATGAATTGGTCAACCAAGAAATTAGAGAAGAATTAAAAAGATTCATTGAAACTAATGAAAATGAAGATATAACTGTTCAAAATCTTTGGGATACAGCAAAAGCGGTCTTAAAAGGGAAATACATAGAAGCCTCCCTCAAAAAATTGGGAAAAAACTCAAATACACAAGCTAACCTCGCATCTAAAGGACTTGGAGAAAGAACATCAAGTAAAGCCTACACCAAGCTGAAGAGAGATAATAAAGATTCAAGCAGAACTCAATGAAATAGAAACCAGAAGAACTGTAGAACAGATTAACAAAATCAGGAGTTGGTTCTTTGAAATAATTAATAAGATAAATAAACCATTAGCCAGCCTTATTAAAAAGAAAAAAGACTCAAATTAATAAAATCATGAATGAAAGAGGAGAGATCACAACCAATACCAAGGAAATACAAAAGATTTAAAAAATGTATTATGAGCAGCTATATACCAACAAATTAGGCAATCTAGAAGAAATGGATGCATTTCTGGAAAACCACAAATTACCAAAACTGGAACAGGAATAAATAGAAAACCTGAATAGACCAATAACCAGTGAGGAAATTGAAGCAGCCATCAAAAACCTCCCAAGACACAAAAGTCCAGGGCCAGATGGCTTCCCAGGAGAATTCTATCAAATGTTTAAAGAAGAAACAATACCTATTCTACTAAAGCTGTTCCAAAGGATGGAAAGGGAAAGAATACTTCCAAACTCCTTTATGAGGCCAGCATTAGTTGGTTCCAAACCAAAGACCCCACCCAAAATTAGAATTATAGACCAATATTCCTAATGAATATGGATGCAAAAATTATCACCAAGATACTAGCCAATTGGATCCAAGTGTACATTAAGAGGATTATTCACCATGACCAAGTGGGATTTATCCCTGGGATGCAAGGTTGGTTCAACAGTCATAAAACAATCAATGTGATAGATCACATCAACAAGAGAAAAAACAAGAACCGTATGATGCTCTCAGTAGATGCAGAGAAAGCATTTGACAAAATACAGCATCCTTTCTGGTTAAAACTCTTCAAAGTGTAGGGATAGAGGTATCATTCCTCAGTATCTTAAAAGCCATTTATGAAAATCCCACAGCAAATATCATTCTCAATGGGGAAAAACTGAGTGCCTTTCCCTAAGATCAGGAACACGACAGGGATGTCCACTCTCACACTGTTGTTCAACATGGTGAGGCTAGAAGTCATAGCCTCAGCAATCAGACAACAAGAAAGTAGTAAAAGACTCAAATTGGCAAAGGAGAAGTCAAACTCTCCTTCTTCACAGATGATATGATACTCTATATAGAAAGCCCAAAAGATTCCACCCCAAGATTGCTAGAACTCATATGGCAATTCGGCAATGTGGCAGGATACAAAATCAATGCCCAGAAATCAGTGGCATTTCCATACATTAACAATGATACTGAAAAAAAAGAAATTAAGGAATAAATCCCATTTATAATTGCACCCAAAAGCGTAAGATACCTAGGAATAAACTTAACCAAAGAGATAAAGGATCCATACCCTAAAAACTACAGAGCACTTCTGAAAGAAATGGAGGAGGACACAAAGAGATGGAAAAATATTCCATGCTCATGGATTGGAAGAATTAATATTGAGAAAATGTCAGTGTTACCCTGGGCAATCTACATGTTCAATGCAGTCCCTATCAAAATACCATGGACTCTCTTCAGAGACTTGGAACAAAGAATCTTAAGATTTGTATGGAATCAGAAAAGACATCATATAGCCAGAGGAATATTGAAAAAGAAAACCAGAGCCAGGGGCATCACAATGCCAGATTTCAAGCTGTACTACAAAGCTATGATCATCAAGACAGTGTGGTAGTGGCACAAAAGCAGACACATAGATCAATGCAACAGAATAGAGAACCCAGAAATGAGCCCTCAACTCTATGGTCAACTAATATTTGACAAAGCAGGAAAGAATATCCACTGAAAAACGGACAGTCTCTTCAATAAATGGTGCTGGGACAATTGGACAGCCATGTGCAGAAGAATGAAAGTAGACCATTCTCTTACACCAGACACAAAGATAAACTCAAAATGTTTGAAAGATCTAAATGTGAGACAAGATTCCATCAAAATCCTAGAGGAGAACACAGGCAACACCCTTTTTGAACTTGGCCACAGCAACTTCTTGCAAGATACATCTATGAAGGCAAGGGAAACAAAAGCAAAAATGAACCATTGGGATTTAATCAAGATAAAAAGCTTCTGCACAGTAAAAGAAACAGTCAACAAAACTCAAAGACAACCTACAGAATGGGAGAAGATATTTGCAAATGACGTATCAGATAAAGGTTTAGTATCCACGATCTATAAAGAACTTACTAAACACCAAAGAAACAAACAATCCAATCATGAAATGGGCAGAAGACATGAACAGAAATTTCACCAAAGAAGACGTACATGTGGCCAACAAGCACATGAGAAAATGCCTCGCATCACTTGCCATCAGGGAAATACAAATCAAAACCACAATGAGATCCCACCTCACACCAGTGAGAATGGGGAAAATTAACAAGGCAGGAAACAACAAATGTTGGAGAGGATGCGGAGAAAAGGGAAGCCCTCTTGCACTGTTGGTGGGAATGTGAGCTGGTACAACCACTCTGAAAAACCGCATGGAGCTTCTTCAAGGATTTAAGAATAGAGCCACCCGATGACCCAACAATTGCACTGCTGGGTATTTACCCCAAAGATACAGATGTAGTGAAATGCCAGGGACACCTACACCCCAATGTTCATAGGAGCAGTGTCCACAATAACTACACTGTGGAAAGAGCCATGATATCCTCTGACAGATGATGGATAAAGAAGCTGTGGTCTATGTATACAATGGAATATTCCTCAGCCACTAGAAGCGACAAATACCCACCATTTGCTTTGACATGGATGGAACTGGAGGGTATTATGCTGAGTGAAGTAAGTCAATCGGAGAATAACAAACATTATATGGCATCATTCATATGGGAATATAATAAGTAGTGAAAGGGATTATAGGGGAAAGGAGGGAAACTGAGTGGGAAAAATCATAGAGGGAGACAAACTATGAGAGACTCCCAACTCTGGGAAACAAAGGGTTGTGGAAGGGGAGGTGAGTGGGGCATTGGGGTGACTGGGTGACGGGCACTGAGGAGGGCACTTGATGGGATGAGCACTGGGTGTTGTACTATATAAAAACAATGTAAAAAATATATGTATATATATATATGGGATAGTTTATGTGGGTCTGGAATTTAGAAACAGCTATGCTGGGATTCTGTCTCAGGGTCTCTGGTGAGGTGGCAGTCAAGACCACGTACTGTGCGTTCCGGCTGGGGCTGGGTCTTCTGGAGGCCTGACTGGTCCCACAAGGGCCACTTGTAAGGTAGCTGTTGGCAGCAGCATCCTTGTGATGTGGCAGCTGGCTTCTCCAAGAAAGGCCCATCTAGGATAGAAATTGGAAGCTGACTGGTCTATCCTGACCCATCCTTTGAAGCCATACAGCATGAGTTCCAGAGCATCTGGATCACACAGATCAGCCCTCTCAGGCGTGAGATGGAACCTCGTTGGTCGTGACCTCCGGGAGCTGGCCATCTTGGAGGCTGGCTGCTGGATAAACGTGTACACATATTTGCATGTATCTCTTCCTTTACAAAAAAACATGAAAGGGAGCATGCATACGTAGTCAGCGTCTTGTTTTTACCACCGAACAATGCATCTGGGAGGTTTTTCTGCAGGCGGCACGTATATAGAGCTACCTCATTCTGTCAATGCTTGCCTAGCATTTTATGCATGGGAGTGCCATCATCTCACCAGGCTTCAATTAAGGGACATTTAAGTTGCCTTCAATATTTTTTTTTTCTCCCACAGTCATTGCAACAAATATATCTCTGTATGGACATTTTAGCCTGTGAATCTGAGAATATACCTGTGCTTCCATATTTTTACGACACTGCCTGAATCATCCACATGAATTGTTTTCCATCAGTAGGGAAGGGATTCCTGAAAGCATTACTCCTGGATACCTCTTTTCTGCTGACCAAGTATGACTTTGAACTCTGTTGCAAGTGTCCTAGGACACATCCTGAGGTTGATCTCAAAATACAAAAGAAGCATATAGGCCAAGATAAAGTTCATAGCTCTTAAAGCTCCTTGGGAATCTTTAAAATGTTGTCACTGACTGGTAGCTGTACTTTGCACTCACAAGGCATCAAGCACTGGGGCTGGTCGTTCTGTTGACCCTTAGATGTATTACTGTTTATAAAATATATTTTTAAAATGTCTTACACACATACACGTGGAGCATATTTATTTCCACAAATGTGATGTTTCCGTATATTTAAGCATGTATTTTAGTGATCCTTCCAAATCAGCAGAGCTACTTCTGCCTTTTTCTTTTTCCTCGCTGTGTGGTATTCCACCTGAAGAATGCACCATATTTATTAAATGTCTCTTAGGTTTTGCTCTTGGACGTAATGCCATAGAAACTTTGATTATATTTTCTACTTCACTGTGTGGGGGTACTGGTGGTATAAACTCCTTGAATAAACCGGTGGCCAGAGGACCATGTATTTTTCATTTGGATTGATAGCAACAAACTGTCTCCCAGAAAGGCCATTCCAGTCCGTGCCTAAGCAACAAATAGAAGGACCTTGTTTCCTCTCACTCTGGTCACATCACTGCATTTTCTCCTTCAAACTCTAGGTTTTCTCTATTTTAAAGAAGGCTTTCCTCCTACGACTTGTGAGAGAAGCAAGGCTCTGGGTGACTTTGTCCTTTCCCTACATTTATTTGAAGCAAAGGCCAAGAAATGGCACCCTTCTTTAAAACTGTTGCACAAGGGAAATGAGTCTTACTGCTCTTCAGTCTAACAGATGCCAAGAACTGAAGCACCAGCATTATTCATAAACATGGTTCTGCTTTTATTTGTCTATTCCTAGCCGTTGTCTTTATGGTAGTTACTTTTTTTTTTTTTTTCTGAGCATCGTCTCTTTGAAAGCATGCTGCCTCTGAGCAGTGATCCATAAGGAGCATTGGAACTGCCATCGGCAAATAGTGAGGATGCCACGCACCTTGTGATTCTCGCCCGATGCATTGGGGGCCTCTTTCCTCTCCTGTCCCTATAAGGAGCTGCCCTGTGCTTGTGTGATTTCATTCTATGAGAGGGCCAGATATTTCTGAGATAGTCTTCTATAAAATATATATATATATATATATGTATATATATATATTAAGATGCGTTTTTTTTTTAAGATTTATTTATTTTAGAGAGAGTGAGAGAGAACCTGAACCAGAGGGGCAGAGGGAGAAGGAGAATCTCAAGCAGACTCTCTGCTGAGCAGAGAACCTGGTGTGGGACTCCATCTCAAGACCGTGAGATTACAACCTGAGCCGAAATCAAGAGTCAGACACTTTACCGATTATGCTACCCAGGTGCCCCTCAATTAAACTGTATTTTAAAACATAGCATTTATGATTTTTTAAAAGATTACCTAAGCACATGATTTGGAAACTTCTTAAAAATACAAAGATGGAAATACAGCACTTTGCCTTTCACTACCCAGATGTGACCAATGTTTCCTGTGCATGTTTGCTTTCATTGATTTTTGTATTTTTATTCAAATTTAAATTTACAGAAGGAGATCCACTCTTACAATATAAACTTGCAGCTTCTTTTAGCCAACTATTAACTGCTGCTACCTGGGCTGAGTGCTGTGGTAGGTGCTATAAGCACAGAGATGACACTGTGTCTCACATTCTGGTCTGTCTCTCTCTGCAATTTCGATGTGTATTTTTAAAATCATGGTCATCTCCCAGCTCAGCAATCTGTCTTACCTACTGACATGTTAGGAACATTTCCTCGTCATTGAATGGTCTTCCACAGCATGATTATGAGCGGTCATATCCTATTTCCATCTTCCCCCTTGACTGTAAGCAATGTTGTGATGGGCGAGCATCTGCAGAAGCCCTGGTAACCCGTTCACTTTAGGATTTTCTAAGAGAAACACAGCCATCTCATAGGACATATCTGTGCATTTTTACTGCAGACACATATTGCCAGTGAATAATCAGCCACACTTAACATGTGTGTGCCTAGTAAATATAACTAAATAAAACCATAACGGCATGGACAAATGGAAATTTGCTTTTCTTTTTAAAACCAGTATTTACTGAGCAAATAATTAGGTAAATAAATTGCTAAGAAGACTTCAAGTGATGAGAAATAGCACGTTAGCAATATTAATATTTATTATAGCTAAATTACAGGTATACACGGTTTAAAAAAAAAAAAAACATGAATCTTAATGCTTTATTTAAGTCACGGACCAATTACCGTACTAACGTCAAAGTGATGTGTTGCATTTGTTCTTCCTTCTTGGACATGTCTGTGACAGAGGTTCACTGTGTATACCTACCAGCCTTTCAAGCGTGCAGGAAGAGAACTTCATAGCTACCCTTGCCTGAAATATAATAGAACACTGCTCTTGTGCAGAATGCTCCCTGGGCTCTCCTTCACAGGCCCCATGTAGCACACAAAGAAAAATTGCCTGGTGACCTTACGTTGGCAGAAAACCGGATGAGAAACATTTTGATGAAGCTCTTTCTCTGCTGCTTTTTGAGAATCTGCTTCAGGCTTGAACCTGGTGAGGAAGCAGATGGCATCAGGTGGCTGATTAAGGAGCCAGGTTCAGGAAACTGATGCTTTTTCTTGGCAGACTCCTGAGAATGACACATTTAAAGCAGAGGAGCTGATTTATGAAATAGGACCAGTCACTTGGGTGGCTCTGAGCAAATGCACTTGGAAAATAGTTTGTATAGCACTTTTCAGGCTCAGTTCATTTCCACAAATGCTGTTTAGAGATTTAATGTGTAGCAGGCATTTTATTAGGAGCAAGGGATACAAAATTAATAAGCCACGGTGCCTGTTCTCGCGGATTTTCCAGTCTGCAAATCAATCCTAAAGCCTTATGATACATGGCAGGGCATCAGAGTGGGGGATTTACTTCTGAGGGATCTGAGAAAGACTTCAGTGAGGAGGGCATGCCTGAATGAGGTTTTGAAGGGTCAGTAAGAGTTTGCAGACAGTTTATATGCATGATGCTATCTCAGAGGACTTCCAGAATTCCCCACTCATAATTATGGATGCATTTCCATTAAGACTAACATGCTACTTATTTGAAGCTCTGTTTTCTCAACAATAGAATGAGTATTGAAAAAAAATAGGAAAGTAAATGAAATACCTCACATTCCATTCTTCCAAGTGCTAATTTAATTCAGAGAGCTTCTGGATTTATGTATTTAAAAACTCGTTCATCGTAAAGCACAGTTATACTAGCATCACAAGCAGATTCCATCCTGTGCCTGTATGTCATGTGTATGTAGTGAGTCATTTAATCCCAGGAGTGAGTCAGCGAACTATCATGACCTCCATTTCATGGATGAGATGGCGGAAATTCAGAGAAACTGAGTGACTCGCTCAAAGTCACCATTTCCCAAATGGGGAACCAGGATTCGGACCCAGGATGATCTGGTGTCAAAGTCTTATGTTTTTCTTACTAAATTTGATCTGATATATTCGAGTAGTTGCCAGGGCTGATCATTTTAATTATTGAATATTCTCATAACTTTTGAGGAGCTTCTACGATACCCGGTGTGTATTTTTCTGGTGTCTATTTCTCTGTCTTTGGAGATTTCACTGAAAAAAGACTTTTTCTGTGATTTTTCTTACCCAGATTTTCCTAAACTGGCAGTTTTTATTAGGGAGGTACATTGTACTAGTTTCCTAGGGCTGCTGTCATGGTTTACCACAAACCCTGTGGTGTGAAACGACACACATGGTTAATCCTGTAGCTCCCGAGGTCAGAAAGCTGAAATGGGTCTCTTAGGGCTAGAATCAAAACGTTGGTAGGACTGTGTTTCTTTTGGAGGCTTTTGTGGCAAATCTGTTTCCTTATTTTCCACCCACACTCCCTGACTCATGGCCCCATCCACCCTCAGAGCCAGAGATGCATGGTCCAGCCCCTCCTCACACGGCAGTGATGGGAGCTCCTCCTTGCCTGCCTCTCCCACCTTTAAGGACCCCATGATTACAGTGGCCTCCCTGGGAAATCCACGATCATCTGTCCCGTTTTATGGTTAGCCAACTGGCAGCCTCAATTCTAAATAGCTTGATTTGCCTCTCCCCTGAAACATTCATAGGATCCAGGAATTAACAACGGACATCTTTGGGGTCATTATTCTTCCCACCTCACACCTCCCTCAGCCCCAGAGATTCGTGTCCATCCCACGTGCTAAAACCGTTCACTCTCAGCATCCCCACAGGTCTGCACCCATCGCAAAAGGTGAATCATTTCTACGGAGTGTGCTTTCCCTGTCTGTCTGTGGTTTGGGAAAAGGTCATAGTGCCAATAGCAAGAAGTGCCAATAACATAAAATGTTAAGAGTGTAAAGTAGGTTTCCCTTGCATCCCAGATCTGTGGGCTTGTAGGTCCCTTGCTGGAAGGCAACAACAACCCAGTTTTCTGTATATTCTTTCACAGAACTTATAAACATAAACATAAATATAAATATGTGTGTATAGAAATGTTTATATGTTTGTCATTTTTATATAATACTTGTAGACTGTATTAACCAACATGTGCTTGATTTTTCTCCTAATAATAGTGATAATAGATTTTTTACAGTCTTTTTATGTCAGTGTACACACACACAACCCTGTCTGCTTTCTTTTTTTAAAGGCTGGTCTCCACTGATGTATCTGAGTCGTTTCTCATCTTTTGCTCTTACTAGCAGCCTCACTGCTCCGAGTATGCTACTGTTGGGCTTAGTATCTAGAGGCTGAATTCTTAGCAGATTCCAGGGGAAGAGTCACCTTCCCAGAGAGAAGACATCTGCTCATTTGCATTGACAGGAATAATTCTAAGGCAAATAAAAGGAGTAGTCGAGTACCCTTTGACTGACATACTGAAATCTCAAGAGGGATGGTGTGTTCCAGAAATCCCTGTATGGACACTCTAGTTAGTCTGGTCAGTTTGGTGGTTTGCTGACCAGCATCTCTTCAAATTTTTGGTTGACTTTTGGAAGTCCGTCTGGAGGGTTGCTTCTGATGAGCACATCATTCAGCTTGGTCTGTGCATGTCTGTTGCCTCACTCGCCCTTGCTCAGCAAATGTCTCTCAACTAAGCCTGTCAGCAGCACAAAGAGCTTCCCCCAGAACAAACTTATATTCACCAGGATCCCTGGTGAATCCTTCCACACTTGACACGTGCAGTGTCTTGGATACTTTTGCTTCCTGCCATAGCTGTGCTGCATTCACCCCAAAGTCACAGTGGGCAGGGCGCCCGACATCACCCCAGTTCCTGGAGAGCATGACACCTGCTGTTGGGAGCCCCAGCCGGGCTGCATTTGAGCTGCTCTTACTCTGTCAAAATGCCAGTGGTTCCAGATCAGCCCGTTTCCCGAGAGCAAGAAGCTCAGCTTTGATAGATGGTGGCCAGCACGATTCTTCATTTGTTAAAATTTAAAGCTAATTGATTTAAAATGGTCCTGGCACCCGCGGTCTGATATGATTAATCCCCATGTCATGTTTATAATAGTGAGTCCTATTCTGCTCCTCAGGTGAGCTGGATAAAATGAAACAAACATCAAAACACGGTCCCCGAGTTCTGGGAACACAGGTTTCATGCTGCTTTGGGATGGGCTGATGAGGTCTGTTTCCAAAACCATGCTCTGCTTCATTAACTTTCATATTTTGCAGGTCATGGAATTCCTTTTGGAATCATCTTTGGTGGAACTGATTTAAATGAAGACATTAACCAGAGAGAAAAAAACCAAGTGATGGGGAAAGTCCTTGAGGAAGCCAGGTAATGCCTCTGAGAACTTCACAGGAGGTAAACACTGGGGCAGAGTTCATTGAAACCTAAATATTAAAGAAAGCAGTAGTTTGGGAAGTTTACATCTTACCATAATAAAGCTAATCTCTTTTTTTCATTTGGCACCTATGAATTTTGCCATGAAGAGTCATTGTAAACAAGTCATTGCATGTGAATGACTTTTTGAGGACGTTAACATTGGGCCAGCCTTCTTGAAATGTCCTACAGGGTAAAAGGCACAGCATTGCTGTCCTCCAAGAGAACACCACACACAGACTCCAGCTCTGTGCGTGCATGAGTCAGGTTCTACTTTGCATGTTTTTGGCATAACTCTGAGCTCCATAGATTTCTGAGCTACAGAAAACCATCTGTGAGGGTGTCACCAGCAGGATTTCTCAACCGGCTTACTGTGGGCATTTGGGGTAGGACGGTTATCTGTTGTAGGGGGCTGTGCTGCACATCCCGGAGCCTGGACACTGCACATCAGCAGCACCTGCTGGATGCTGCAGCTTGAGACCATTATGTTTCTAGCCCCTGGAGTGGGAGTTGTTGCCTCCACGCAAGAATCCAGAGTTGCACTCCCCAACATTTTCTCTGTCCAGACATGCTTAGAGAATCCTATTGGTACAGCATTGTGGAGTGAACCAGAAGGACTGGTGGGGAAAAAAATCACCCCCATTCCTCTGTATCAGAAATATAATGATAATATTTAACATAAATAGTAACAGTATAGAAATCCTCTATGTCCATATAAACATTGTTTGAAAAGGCTAAAGCAATCAAAACAAAGACTAAATAGTCAAAAATGCTCCCTTTCAACTCTTGTAAATCTTTGAATCATCATAAAACAAAAACAAAATAAAGCAGGCGATCATTATGTTTTTAATGTGGACAAACTGCTTTATTAATTCTTTTTAAAAACACTTTATTGAGGCATGATTGACGTGCAAAAAGCTGTATATAATTGATATATACAGCCCCATGAGTCTTCATCAGTAAAACTATCATCATGATCTGTGCCATAAACCCATCTATCACTTCCAGAAGTTTCTTCCCACCCCTCTTTATTATCATGCAAAGAGCACTTAGCATAAAATCTACCCTCCTTGCAAATTTGTAAGCTTACATGACAGCATCCTTAACTGTAGGCTCCAGGAGATCTCCAGGACCTACTCACCTCATGCAAGTGAAACCTTGTGCTCTTGGATAAATACCTTCCTGTTCCCTCTCCCTCGGACCCCAGCAACCACCGCCCTGCTTTCTTCTTCTGGGGGTTCTAGTACTTTAGATACTCCCACCAGTGGGATCATGCAATATTTGTCCTCTTGTGTCTGGCTCACTTCACTGAGCTTCATGTCCTCCAGGTTCATCCATGTTGTTGCAAATGACAGGATTTCCTCTTTTTTCAAGGTTGAGTAATACTCCACTGTATGTGCTTACTACATTTTCTTGGTCCATTTGTCTCTTGCTGGACATTTATGTTGCTTTCATGCCCCCAATAAATGACTGACCATGAAATGCCTGTGGCTCATCTCTAACCGTCTCACGGCTGAGAAGCTGTGGTAAGGGAATTCAGAACTCTTTGCCTCTTTATGTCACTGGAGCATTCCTGATCTCTTACAAAGGACAGCACTCCCTGTTCTACCATGAAGCGTTAAGGCAACCCCCCCTCCATTTTTATAAGGTGAGAAGCAGTCTTGCTCTTGGAAACTAGGGTCCCCATGAGATATCATTACATTTTAGGACCCGCTTCGTCCTGATAGCTTCCTGGACGTGAATGTGGCAGTACAGCCTTATCGAAATAGAGCCAAATAGCCATGTGTGCGTGTGTGAGCATGTGAGTCAGATGGAGAGAGAATTACAGTAAATAAAGGTACCCAGAGTTTGAGTTTGATCTTGAAAGGTGATCAGTTATTATAGGTTTTCTCGATATTGTTGTTCTTATGCTCTAAAAATTTATTACCTTTTGATCCATGTGGTTTACACTGTCTTACGGAGGGGAAATAATTCTGCTAGGTAGAAACAATATTGAATGAATCCATCTTACGGTATTATCGTTAGCATTATTCATTGCATTGTTATTAAAACACATTGATTTTCATTTGGAAGGGGTATTGATTGAGTCAGTGGTCAGGGAAGTTGGATGAATCGTAAATTTCTTGCCGGAGAGCATATGGCATAGTTTTCTGTAAAATAAAGTATTGGACTTGTCTTGCTTTATAATGAGTTTCATTTTTAATCAAATACTTTTAAATAGTTCTATTTTTCTTATAAGGTGTATTTTTTAACTTGTTTTATAGTTAAAACATTTTCCCCCCCTGTATGGCACAGTTTTGAAATTACTTCAGCATCAGCTTTCTGGCTTGTTTTATAATATAAGTATTTGGTAATTATAAATGCCAAATTAAGTAAGGAGCTTGAAACTTGTAGAAATTGCTCTGTGAAGAATCATCCAGGTGCATCTTAGAGAAAAATAATATTGCCCAGCAAATGAGCAAAAGAGAGTTTATATGAAATAAATTGCCTAAGAAATAGTTTCACAGTTAGGAAATACAGAGCACGTGATGGGTTAGACCATGTGAAATGGTAGGCCAAAATGGTTCAGTATGGGGTTTTTGAGCTATGATATTGCTAAAGATGTTTTTGACAAACAAAACCACACATCAAAGTGAGTATGTTTTGAAATGGCAATATTCATCTCGTGGTGTAAAAGTGGTAGTTTTACACTTTTCCTAAGAAATGGGTTATTTTCCATTTCTTTATTTTCTTAGGGTCACTGGGTCAGAAACTCTCTTGATGGTTATCTATTAGGAAGGTGGTGCAAACCCAGGGCCAGTGTCTCTGTAGTGAGGCCCCGAGAAGGAAGGTGTTATCTGCCGCTCCACAATAAAAGAACATGATGGAGTTCATGCAGACCTGCCACTGGATCCCAAAAGGTTTACACATCGCTCTTTCTGATGGAAACCTTTCCAAGGCTCTCCTTGCTCCCATCTGTGGTCCGCCGTGCTGTCGATCCCCTGGTGTCTGGGTCCAAGACAAATGGGGCATGCCGGCAGAAGGGGCTACAGGGTGGGGACAGTCACCAGCTGCTGGGCGAGCGTGCCCATCCTCCTGATTCTGCGGTCAGCCCCCCACACCTGCTCTCCCTTCTTCCTTCCCCTGACCTGCTTCCTGTGGGAATGTAAGGCAGGACTTCCACCCGTGCACTTGGTCATTTATTCAGTCTGCATACTCTTGCCCATCTCTGGGGTGCCAGGTGTGACTCCAGCCAGGGGCAGGTATGTGACAGCAAGCAGGTCTCCCCATTCAAGAGAAGGTGGCCAAGTTTGCCACAGGGGTGGATTAATCTTACAGGGGCCATCCTGAGGCTGCCCTGCGCATTTGTCTAGAAACTCTGTGATGGCAGGAAAGGCCTGGTCCTTCGGTCATTGACCTCATTCCCTGCTCTTCAACTTTTCTCTGTCTTTGGGGTCTTCTCTTTTCTTCTTTTTCCTATAGGTTTAAAGCTGTTCCATGGTCTGTTCATGGTGCACCATGCCGGGGTCATGGTGGTGGTGTTAGTCTTGGTAGAAAACAGTAACAGGAAATGCTTGCTGGGGACCAGGAACCTGGTGGCAGCTTACCCATGTTGTGCTCCCTGTTTGGCTCTGCAGTGTCCTGTTTTCACAGTCTCCCATGAAGGAAGGTTCCTGCACTGTCCTTGCGTGGCAATATAGGTCTCAGAATGTGGTGGATGCCCTCAGAACACACTTGGCCCTGTCCATGTCCAGGGGCACGTGGAGTGTTGTATGAGGGGTGCCGGCACACCCATCATTGCTGGGTCAGCCCATGCTCATGCCAGCTGCATGCGGGGCCTGGGTGGGGAAGATGGCCCCAGTGGAAGGTGTGATGCCCTCTGCGCCTCCTATCCCTCACCGGTTTTGAGCAATTTCTGACTGTCTGACCTCCATGAGATGTCCCTGGTTCATCCCATGTGTACTCAGCTCTAATTCTAGAAACAGCCATTGTTTGATAAATGTAGAGACTAACATCCCTTATCCATGTGCGTTTGGTACATTTTGCCTACTTTAGCATGGGCTTTCCTCGCTGAAGCTAATGGACTGGACAGCTTGTCCTGGGATGTTCTGAGTGGATTAACTAAATCCTTTGCTTCTCTTCTGCATCTGGCCTTCTGACCTTTCCCCTGCTTCTCTGACCTTACATGGAAGGAACAGTAACAACAAAAAATTGAAATGTTGAGCTTCCTTCGTTAATTTCTTGCATACACAACTTGTTTTGATGTGAGTGGAGATTGGACCTGAAAACCACTGACCGCGCACGATAAAGATTGATGACACTTGGAATTCAGCTTCTCACCTTGTCTCTCACAATTTGTTCCACGGAGCTGGTCCCTAGTTATGTTAATTGAATTCTGCGCTAATTCTCCCCCCTCCTTTTTTTTTTTTTTTTTTTTTTTACCAGATTCGCTGTCGCTTTCACGGAATCAATGAAGGAGATGGCGCAAATGCAGTGGGTATGTGTTTGTTGTGTGGTGTTGTGCTGGCTGAGCTGGGGAAAATGTGGGATGGGAGGGCTGTGGGGTCGGGGGGCTTCAGGGTTGGGGGGCTGTGGGATCGGAGGGCTGTGGGTTCGGGGGGTTGTGGGGTTAGGGGCTGCGGAGTTAGAGGGTTGGAGGCCATGGGCTTTAAGGGCAGCAGGGACCCTTGATGGGACCTGCTAGTGTTTCTATCGACCCTGCCCATTGTGGCCACAAGAGTGTATTACAGATCCCATATATTGATGTTTCTTTTATTCGTGTAGATACTTTTAAGACTTAACTGATTTTTTAAATATATTTTTGCCAAATGGCAAGAACAGCCCAATAGCCAAATCTTGTAGTATTCTTTCTGTTTTCTTTTTCATGAGCTCAGAATGAGTGATTTAGAGGCTGTGCTATAAAGGTTGCAGCCACCCCATGTGCACGGAGAGCCGCAATCTTTGAGGTGGTACATGTAGTTTCTAAGGTTGGACTGTTTATCTGAAGAGCTTTGAAGAGGAGAGGACTTTGTAGCTCTCTAGGCTAATTCCCTTATTGACTTTTTAAATTCATGGTGACTCGGGGGCTGGTGGGAAGAGCTGGTGGGAAGAGCTGATGGCAGACTGAGTTCTCAGTGGGGAGTTAGGGAAAGGCGCAGCACAGCTGGCACCTGCAAAACCAAAGCAGCCAACCCAGAGGCCCATTTGCCTCAGGGACCCCTGAGCATGCGACTTTGCTCTCGGGGGTGAGGGGGAGAGAACCTTCAAGGAGCCTTGGTCGCCAGCAATGTTGGTCCCTGTGCCATGCCAGCTCATCTGCTATGCCCCTATCATTTATCAGCATTATTCCTGGCAGGGGTACTTTGCAGGCTATGCACTTTCTTTTTTTTTTTTTTAATTTTTTATTTATTTATGATAGTCACACAGAGAGAGAGAGGCAGAGATACAGGCAGAGGGAGAAGCAGGCTCCATGCACCGGGAGCCTGACGTGGGATTCGATCCCGGGTCTCCAGGATCGCGCCCTGGGCCAAAGGCAGGCGCCAAACCGCTGCGCCACCCAGGGATCCCGGCTATGCACTTTCTTTATAGAATTTCAGTTTGGGGCGCTTGGAGACTGCGTGTTGGGGTGAGGGTACATGCAGTGTTTTGTGCGACCAGTGGTCCCTTACCAAGGCTCTGAACACTGTGCGTGTGTGGACGCTCATCTCTACAGCCACTGTGTGCCTACCCTCTTCTTCACATCACACACTTCCCAGGCAGGAACTGGAGGTTGCACTTTTTCAGGGCAGTTTAACAAACTGTAAATCTCATAATGAAAAAGGACAAGCTTCCCAGCTGCTGGTTTTATGTTGACTAGTTTGACTGCCTTCTTAAAAGGTGGTCGTCTGAACCAGTAGTGTCAACGTGTCAACGTGGGGATCCCTGGACTCCTTCTGGGCCTCCACAAAGTCAAGCCTATTTTCATCATGACACTGAGACATTGTTTGCCTTTCTCACCTTTAGGAAATGAGTAAAACTGCTGACCCCTTCATCCTAATGAAGGCAGTGGCGTCAACGTGAGCCAGTCATTGATTATCCACACCACCCCTTGGAGTTTAAAAGAAAAATCACTTTAAGATCTCCTTGATGAAGCCATAAAAACTTTTTATTTTATCATTAACCTTAACCTTAACCTTTGAATACATGTGTTTTTAAATGTTCGTGTGGTGACACAGGATGTATGCATAAACCTGTCTGCCACATCCTGAATGAAGTATGGCATTTACCTGCAGAAAAGGCTGTTGTGTGATTGGGTTACAAATTGAACCAGATACTTCTTTTTTTTTTTTTTATTTTTTATTTATTTATGATAGTCACAGAGAGAGAGAGAGAGAGAGAGGCAGAGACACAGGCAGAGGGAGAAGCAGGCTCCATGCACCGGGAGCCCGATGTGGGATTCGATCCCGGGTCTCCAGGACCGCGCCCTGGGCCAAAGGCAGGCGCCAAACTGCTGCGCCACCCAGGGATCCCCGAACCAGATACTTCTTAATACAATTTTGTATCCAAAAGAATGATTGGTAGACAAACCGGTTATCCGGATTTGGGCATTTGTCAGATGTTTTCTTAAAAATGAGTGGATCGAGCCAATCTCGTTAAGCAAAACAACTGGCGGTCTTTGTTGCCAACAAGAATGTTTGAATCGTTGAGAAAAATCAGAACTTTGGAAAGCCACCACACCACGTGGTTGACAACTTCCCCAGACGTAAAGGCTTCTCTGGTGAGGTCGGTGGCTGTACACTGAAGCGGGATTTTTGTTTGGATGTCGTATAATGACAACGCCCCAGCGTCTGGAAGACCTGCATCTCCCGGTGAACCCGTATTTCTCCAATGATCATACACAGTGTGACATAGTCACAGATCCCTCCAAAGTGAGGGGGAGATGGGTGGACTTGGATGGAGCGGAGCATCATAGGAATTCAGGTTCCCTATTGCATCTTACCTTGGGACATTCCCATTTGTTGAGTTTGTTTTTTTTTTTTTTTTTCCATTTGTTGAGTTTTTATGTAAGTCCCCTAGAATAACATCTACGATGATCTGAAAAGGCTCACCCCTTCCTGGCCACCTCTCAGCAAGTGCTGGGCTCTCTTTACATCCCTCGGTCAGAACAGATCTCATGGAGTAGCAGGTACAGAAGCCAACTGTTCTAAGCCAGACACGAAAGGAAGCTTTTACCTGTCAAAGCAGATGTTCCTTGTCCATGAATTTGCAACCCTTCCCCCAGCATCTCCATCTTAAATGTCACCTTCATCCATTGACCCTAGGGCCCTCCCAAATCAGTATAGATGTGTTCACTTACTGTATATGTTGTTTTTTGTTACATGACAAACCACACCAAATACAACACCTTAAATAAAACACTGTTTATTCCTTGTGCTGCTTGGGTCAGCTCAGCCAGACTGGGTGGTCTGGGGGACCCTCCTGGCTGACGTGGCTGGGACCTTTGCCAAGGACAGTGAGGACAGCTGAGGCCTCTCTCTCCTGGACCGCCATCCCTTGTGAGGCTGTGCAGCAGGAGAGGGCAGGCACCAGGGTGAAAGGCTTCTTGGGACTTCTGCTTGAGTAATGTTTGCTCCCATCCTGAGGGCCCAAGCAAGTCAAGGTGTGGGGGTACAGTCTGCCTCAGGGTCAGAGGGTCTTCAAGGTGGGTTTGCAGGGGCACAGACTCAGGGAGGGATACACTCAGAGCCTGTCCTTTCCTTAACCCTACAGGGTTGTGAGCTCCTTGAGGATGGGCACAAAGTAGGGCTTGCTAGTGCATCTCCAGGGGGTAACACACATCCTCGTGTTCAATAGATATTTGTTGAATTGAGTTTACCAGGGACAGATGCTTCCTTAGGACTCCTTACTACAGAAATTTCCACACATAAGGAAAAGTAGCAAGAATAGAAGGGCGCGCTGTACTCACCACCTGCTTACATTCTTCAATTCTTACTTAATCTACTGCCATTCTCTACACCTGGACACATATGCACATGCATGCACACACACATACATGTGCACACATGCGCACACACATACACTGCACACATGTGTACCCTTGCACCCACTCACATTCACATGTGCATACATTTGCACACACATTCACACATGCATACACATACACATATATTTTTTTAAGTTTTTTAAAAAATATTTTTTTAAAAGTTACAGCCATCATGCCATTTCACCTGCAAATATACGATTCCACCTTCTTTGTAAATGCACTTTGATAAAGATTTTTTTTTTTTTTTTTTTTTTTTTTTAGATTTTTTTTTTAACATAAGTACCAGGTTCTGGATATATTTTTGTGTGGGAATCCCATAGCATGTAAGGAAGAAATAAAGTGGGACTCAAACAGTAGCATGATTTAAGATTTTTATCGCTACATTTTGGAAGAACTCAAGTGAAAGAATTTGGAGGAGAGGAGTGGCATTTCTGAGTCCCGGACTCACTGAATTAGGGATACTCAGGCACCAGGCTCGGAATGGAGCTGCATTGTGAGTCTGTGCTCAGGAGAGGACGCACTTGGGGATACAGAGCCCCGAGTCACTGGTGGCAAAGGGACAGCTGACCCGGAACAGTTCTTATGGTAGTTTAACTTTCATATGCAGTGAGAAGGGGACTGGCCCGAACGCACATGGCAGGCAGAGTTTGGGCAGCCAGGACAGTAGAGGGGATAATGCCCCAGGGACACGCCCGTGGATGGGCCAGCTCCCGCCTTGGAGCCAAGTCCAGCATCTGCTGACACTGGTTCTCAGATAAAGGTGATTTGCCACCAGGACTGGGTGATCCTGGGTCTCTGCTCTTTGTTTTCAGAAAGATACTCTTCCAAGTATCTAACAAAGCATTTTTAAAAAATTGAACAGGCAACAAAAGTTCCGTCTTAAATGATGATGTAAGATGCACTATAATAAAAGCTAATAATAAGAAAGGGTGTTTCTGGTTTTAGAGTTTACAGTGGTGGGGGTTAGTTATTAAATTCGAACGTGAGCCCGTTTTTTTTTTTTTTAATACAGTTTTCTGTACTTTTTTTGGTGGATGACTTTTCAGTAAAGTTCTGTTCAATACCTTTAT
Organism: Vulpes lagopus; assembly: GCF_018345385.1. NCBI lineage: Eukaryota > Metazoa > Chordata > Mammalia > Carnivora > Canidae > Vulpes > Vulpes lagopus. Next base: position 33,940,550 of record NC_054837.1, read on the forward strand.
CTGATTAGTTTTTACAAATAAAAAGTACATATAAATAATGTAAGGCTTCATTACTCAGCCGTATTTATATAATTATTTTAGATGGATTTTTGTAGAAAGATGGTTTTTACTTGTATTCTGCACAGTGTTGTTTTTTGAGTAATTAAGTTTGCCTCTTTATTATCGAATTGTCAGCTTTTGTTTTTAATTTTGTGTTCTTTATTTTAGTGAACAGACCTGACTCAGGTTGTTGTTTAATTCATTCCGTCTATTATTATCAACCAGAATCTGATTTCCATAGTCCCAGATTAGAAAGATCTGGAGCGGGTGTTGGAGGGGAATGGGTGACGGGCACTGAGGTGGACACTTGACGGGATGAGCACTGGGTGTTTTACTGTATGTTGGTAAATTGAACACCAATAAAAATTAATTTAAATAAATAAATAAATAAATAAAATCTTAAAAAAAAAAAAAAAGAAATGTTATTGATTAGCCGATGATCAATTTTATCAATGTCAGGAGGGTGGAGAGGGCAAATTGCCTTCTTCTCTTTTTTAATGTCTCATTACCCTCACAACTTACGGATACACTTAAGCATTTTATAAACTACTTAACAATGCACCAATTTTAATAAAATCAGTATATTTGATATCAAATAAAAAAATTTAAAAAAAAAGAAAGATCTGGAGCATTTGCTTCTTACTGCATAGAACTCACTGACGATTGCTCTGCTCATAGCTACAGTTTATTCTAGGGAAATGATAGACTTTATTGGACTAAAACCCACCCCATGAAGAGCTATGTAGGGCAAAGACACCGTTATCCTCTTCCCTGTGGAGTCAAGCCTTCTACGCTCTGGTTATTGATCTGAGACAATGTGTGTGGAGGATTGCCAACCAGAGAAGCTTACCCAAGTTGAGCGTCCAATGTTTTTATTGGAGCTCTTCATTCTAGGCTTGAATGATTGGTTTACTGTCCACATGGTTGAAGCCAGTGTCTACGTGGACGGATGCCACTTGACTCCAAGCTCCTACCCTAAATCATGTGGGTGGTGTTTGTGGTATGGCCAATTGGCTCCAACCCAAAGACCAATGGTTGTGACTGGCCTCACCCTAAAAAAAGACACTCTGTCAGGTCTCAGATAAGTTATTTCCTGGAGGTCTCGCACAAAGACCAAGTTCTTTACTGCACACTACCTATATCCCAAATCTTATTATTTCAACATGTAATCACTATAAAAATGGCTAATGAGATAGTTCATATTTTTTTTTTTTTTGCACAAAGTCTTCAAAATACAAGCATACCTTTTGCACTTAGAGCACATGTCTGTTCAGACCAGTCCTGGTTCAAGGGTTCCATGGTCTCGTGTGGCTGGTGGCTGCTGCATTGGTCACCCCAGCTCTGTACATACAAGTGGGAGGTGACCTCTTTCAGGGCTGCTTAGATATGTGTGCACAAAGCATCTGGCAGTGGGAGACATCTTTGTCAGCCCCGAGTCCTCTGAGAAAGCCAGGGCTCTACTTTGGAAGCTATTTATGATCCTCTATCTATCTCTGGCTAACTAAACAAATTAGTTTGATTGGATTTCAATAAAGCTAGCTTTATTTTATCTCTTTTAATTTGGAATGCCTTTGTTTGGGCTTGTCTGTTATTCTTTTTAGTGTTGTTTATATCAACCTTAACGTGACACCGAACCCACTTTGTGAAGGTCACAGTCCCAGGGGGCTCTTTACCAGGTCTGCAGGCTGCATCATTAATATTTGTCACACAGGTTCAACACTGATCGTGTTTTGGGAAAACACTGCTCTGTTGGTTTGTGGAGTTATAGGCTCAATTTGGCTTTCTTAGGAATTTGATTCACTACCCACTTCTAACTTTGATGTATGCCTTATGGAAATGTAAAGCTAGTCTATGCAAGGTGTTGGTTTCTTATTACGGTATGTAACAGACATTCAGCCTGCAAATTTGTGTTAGAAGTTAAGGCTGCTTTCTCTGAATTCATCAGATTTCACCAGAAAATGTGACTGTTTCACAAAAAAAAAAAAAAAAAAAAAAAAAAAAAAAAAAAAAAAAAGTAAAGCAAATTAGGTCGATATCTTAACGGAAGGCTTTTCTCTCCATAGAATCAATGATTTTGGGTTTAATATGTCTCCATTGAGTTCAAATCCCCACAAGCCTACAGAAAATTCAACTGCACTGTCAACCCACTTTTTCTAAGGAATACTCTGGTAACAGGACTTTTTCCAAATTCAAATATTTATTTATGAACTAGCTGTTTTTTTTAGACATCTTGAGTTGGAGTAAATATTGCTTGAAGTGGTTATCAAATTTGGGGAAGCATGATGAGCACCAGCATGGCCCATCTGTACCCTTGGCTGAGGTTAGCACTGAGCTAAGCCTTCTGATGTCATTATTTTTTAGAAGATTGTGGGGGGTTTTGTTTGTTTGGTTTGGTTTGGTTTGGCTTGGTTTGGTTTGGAGACTGTGCCTGGCTGCCTTCTGGGGTGTCACTGTTGTGCCTTGCCTTGGCACTTATTAAACAATAAGAACTCTCTTGCAGCAGTTTGGGTTAGGCAGTAGCTAAAGTGTACTTTCACCCTCAGCGTGTGTATGTACTCATCAAAATTCTTTTGGAAATTAAAACGCAGAAAGCAAGACAGATTTCACTGGCTGTCACATGCGCAGTTCGCGGCACAGGTGAGCTCACCTGCAAATGTAGGTGTTAATGTCAGCCCATCTGAATGAGCCTCGAGTCGACTAATTGCTGAACTATATGTACTGAACGCATGTTGTCCTATGAGTGACTTGCTCCCTCTTCCTTCTGCATGGCCCATTGCTCTGTATCTGACTATCTCTGAAGATCACGCTGGCAGCAGCAGGAGCCACACAGACCACAGCTTTTGTTATGGTTCCACCTGCAACAGAAACTTCAAATCCTTCACCTCCTGGGTTTCATCCTTAAGATGCCCGCTTTGTAGGTGCCCCTCCCTGCAACTACTCTTTAAGAGAAACTCTGGGGTTGGAGCATACCCTAGGAAGCTAATCATTTTTAATAACTTCTATTAAGATTGGCTTTCCTCAGAGATTTCTTGATGGAACTGAAAATGTTCTTTGCATTTTTATTCCCCAAATGAGATCCCTGGGAATTGGAAAGTTTTAATGTGACTCAAAGGATGGAAAACTCATTAGGTCCAGAACACAGAATCCCACCTTTCACAGGATCATGACCTGCGGCTCAGACATCTCTGGAATGGTCAAAATTTCTTTGAATTTCTCAAATCACCAAGGCACAGAATGGTGGAGGGATGGGGGTCCGGGGTGGGAGGGGAGTGGAGCTTTAAATAACATCAATAACTCCCAGCTATTTACTCCGTGGATTTAACTGTTTTTAAACATCTTCCCTTGAGTTTTCCTGTCAGCATTCCTATTTCTGCATTGCCAGCTAGCTTTGGATCCCATGGGACGGGATCTCAATCCAGTCTTCAGAGACATTCCTCATCCCATTCATGTGTTTTTTTTTTTTCTTTTCTTTTTTATTTTCTTTTCTTGCTTAAAAACCAATTTCTAAGGGAAAAGGGTGGAGAGAGAAGGAAGAGAACCACGTCCCCTGAAAAGAGCCCAGTTTGTATATATTTTTTGGACATAGGTGTATTTTGAGAGCTTTCCACTATTTGATTGTTTTAAAGCAGTTTGTAGCTCTTTTAAAAGTCCTTGTTAACAAAGTCATCACCAGAAGTCACATTGTCATTTTAGAATAAAAATTAGTGTTTTTGTCACCTATAGACCATGCATTGTGCTGTATATTTAAAAAGTAGTATTTACTGTGGTTTATACTTGGAGAGAGCTTAATTTCAGAAGGTTATATACATTAAAAAGTGGAGGATCTATTTGTTGTCGCTGTCAGTTATTCCTTTTTTTTTAAAAAAGATTTTTATTTATTTATTCATGATAGACATAGAGAGAGAGAGAGAGAGAGAGAGAGAGAGACACAGGCAGAGGGAGAAGCAGGCTCCATGCTGGGAGCCCGACGTGGGACTTGATCCCGGGACTCCAGGATCACGCCCTGGGCCAAAGGCAGGTGCTAAACCGCTGAGCCACCCAGGGATCCCCCCTGTCAGTTATTCCATTATAAAAACGCATTAATTAGCATTTGTGTCTGTTAAGAGTCATGTGTACTTATAAGTATCTATCCAACAGGACACTGGCTTTTCATATCTAGTAAATGGGCCAAATTAAGTAATGGTTTCTCATAGACACCATGCAGCATCCTCCCTCCACACCCTCTACACACACACATACACGTACAGTCTCCTTTTTCATTTTCTGCATCAATGAGCTAATCTTGCAAGGGAAATGATATACAAGGATTTTGACTCTTATTTCAAGGCAAGAGAACCAACAATAAATATTGAGCAAAGAAAACTAATTTGTATTTAGAGCATTTTAATATAGATAATGCTTTTCAAAATCGATAGAAGCCAGTTGGCTTTAGCCAGATTTCTTTTATTACAAAGATTAAAAATAACCAAAGTCCAGATTTTTTAAATATTGTAACTCTATTTTCCTGACTTGCTAGGATAAGATCTTAAAATATTATTCATAACGTGTTTTAAATGTCCATATAGGACTTGATACTTCTTTATTTTCTCGTGGTTTTGGTAGATTTAGGGGAAGCAGTGCTCGGGGATATGTAAAGACCAGCGGATAAATTCAGGAATTTCCACATAGAGTCCATTCATTTTGCTTATGGAGTTGGGATGCCAGTTTAATTAATTTCTGTTTGTTTCAGAAGAAATTGTCTTGAAGGGAGCATCTTGGGTTTATGTATTTCTAATTGCAGATGGAGCATATTTCTAATGGAAACAGTGGCAAGGCAAAAACCCTATTTTGCCTTCCCTTAATTAATCAAATCTATGTAGAATTATATTGAATCTGTTTTTGTCAAATGCTGGTGTTCGCTTTAAAGTGTAAATGCCAGGCTGATATGTTTTTGCCAATGTGTTAGCATCCCTTTCTCAGGGCTGGTTGAAGAAGAAGCATGCCCAGCCTCCTCTGCATGCCAATAAAAGTCTCTTCAGCTTTCCAGTGAAATTATAATTACACAAAAAGAGTGTTTTAAGCCTCTAAACGTCAGTTTCTAATTTCAATTTGTTGCTTTTAGCCATTTTTTTCCATTAAAAACTTCCCTTTAAAGTTAACATTTTTGTTTTTGTTTTTGTTTTTTTCACTAGTAGGAAGGAGAATTTTTAAAAATATTTTTAAGGCTTACTATTGTAAGGGCATTTTCAAAGAGGGTGCTGCCCTGCTGTATGGTGAGTTGAGGAGGATAGTCCAGGCTTTAGAAGGTATCAGGTGCTTCTGCTGGTTAGATAAAGAATGTAATACTGAGGACAAAAGCAAAGCAAACAGCGATTCCTGTCCATGTGCAGATTTGCATTCAGCTGCCCTAAAAACAGCCGGATACTGCACCTCTCAGGCCCTTCCCATCCACGGGGCAGAGGGGAGGGCCGCCCCTATCTTCCCTCACCTTCCCTCCCTCTCCTTGTTTCTTCCCCACAGGTGGGGACTGGGGAGTGTACTTTCTCTGTTCAAGGATCTGTGTCCCCAAACTTCCACCTCGAGCTTCTGCACACAATAGATCGGCTCCCCACGGGCTCTGCCATTGGCGTGTTCTCTGAGCTTCAGTAGCTTTATACTAATGTAGTAACTATACGATTGTAATAACGCATTACGCCTAATTTAAAGGACCTCCTTCTTTGTGCTTCTTACCTTGAAAATGCTGCGTTTTTAATGGGCTAACCCCCATTAAAAGCAGAAGGAACTCTGTGCTCTTGGAAAGTAACCGGTATATGAGCGGCTGCGTGGATGATTCTTTGTGACTTGTTCCAAGGCGGCTTTTCTTACGGCCTTCATTTTATTTCTAAAGAGCAGTTGTAATGCACTATCCCATTTACTTATTTTCCTTTTTCCCTTCTTTTCAAAAGCCGCATGCCAGGGATAAGATCTATGTCCAGAGTCAAGGTAAGAATTTTTAAAGTTTACACATTTTAAAATATGAGTCCCTTTAGAGACGTGTACTGATGTGCCTGTGGATGAAATTATATGATGTCTTAGATTTACCTACTAATAATTTGTAGAATGGATGTGCCTATATTGCCTGACATGAAGATAAAGAACGAATATAATGACATTATAAAAAAAAATTACAGATCCTTTAACGTTTTCGACAGTAGATGTACTGTCCCAGGGGTATGTTACAAAAGGAGAAAGCTGAGCTTCTCTCTCTTAGTTAAGGGGAAGTGGAGCCCTTCTGCTCCAATCTACCCCTTCCTGCCCTCACCCAGTTCCTCCCAGACAGTGGCCTCCACAACCTCTCGGGAAACCCTCAGCGTCTAAACACAGTGAGGGTTTTCTAGGAGCTGTGGACCACAAGCCATGGACACAACCACATATATATGAGGAATATATTTTGGTCACCTGAATAAAAAAAATCTCACAGCAAGGGAACCCACTGTATTATTGTTTAAACAATAGGAATCATGGAAGAGGCAGTTGCAAATAGGAGCATGTAACCCCTTGCAAGCTCAGGTGCTGAGGCCCGGAGGGGCACAGCCCTCGACGTCTGCCTTAGCTGCACACCATGCATTATCACACGTATAAATGTCCCAGTGGTTTCAGTGACGTTTTTAGCGGAAGAATCACTTACCAAGTAAGCCCTTTCTTGGAACGCCCATTTTTTAAAAGATACCCTGACTCTATATATAATAAAAGGTGTCTTTAAGTGTCGGGGCAGGTGCAGGGTTGGCACCTCCTCATCCCTCTGTTGGAGCCTGATTTGTAGCCAGGGAACACATAGGCGCACCAGACACGCATGGGCTTTGAAGCAACACACAGGTTTGGACGTAGCCTCCACCACCTACGTGCTGAGTCGCCGTGAACACCATGTAAGCTCTGTGAACCTCATTCCCATCCGGATAAACTAAGGGAGTCAGTCTACTCAGCAGGGCTTTAAGGGGCTCCGAAGTGTGTGGATTGCACCCAGCTAGAGTCTACGCCCAGGACAGGCGTGCAGTGCACAGTCACTAAGTAGTACAATAGTGAGTAGTACCCTGTGTTGTTCAGTGCAAATGATGATCTCAAAGGTACATTGCAGAAAGGGTTATTGACTTAATTTAATTTCATAAAACTTTAGATTTGTCCTATTATCAGGATAATATGTTAAATGTTGCCTCTGAATTTCCTACATCCCAAAATGTTCAATTCAGGGAATTTTAAACTTAAATCTGCTCAAGGAGATGCCACAGATAGCGGGCAATTGTGTGTGATGTGGAGAGGGTTGAGATTAGGAATTTTAAACAGAGACACGATTCATATGTGGGGCTGTGTTTTAGAGCCTGTTGCTTTCAGGTGTTTGTTAGAGACTTGTGTTTCCCACGACCTGGCAGCTGCCCCGCACAGTAATGGAGGTTGAAAGTGATGTGCCCTTCCTTGTTGGGAACCTGTAGGCTCCCTTTGAACCTCCTTTGGGGGAGGAATGAACAGGTGTTCACAAAGCACTCAGAACTTTGAGTTCTTTGTAAGAACCAAGTATGAGACCAATATTTGAACATTGACCCCAAAATAGCTGGTTGCACCTCATCAACGTGGTCTCTTTCCCTTCTCTCTCTCTCTCCTTCAACCCAGGAATCGTGACAGTACCAAACGCCGCCTTTAACTGGAACACCTTCCTTCACTGTTCAGGTGAGAGATGAACCTTCTTACAAGATTTTTCTTTTAATTATTTATTTATTCATGAGTGACACAGAGAGAGGCAGAGACATAGGCAGAGGGAGAAGTAGGCTCCCTGCAGGGGGCCTGATGTGGATCTCCATCGCAGGACGCTGGGATCACGCCCTGAGCTGAAGGCAGATGCTCAACCACTGAGCCACCCAGGCATCCCTTCTTACAAGATTTTGACCAGAGTGCATCTTGTCAGGTACATGGTGTGCTCACGTGGTTTTGGAAAAATAGGTTCTTCAGGTCAAAGATGTCTACTGTTTTAGGTGAACAGGGAAGAGAGAAATAAGAATTGGGTTCAGGACACACCTGGCTTCTCTCTTTTGTCTTTCTTGAGAGAATGGGAGGAAGAGTGGGTTTGAAGGAGGATTTTTAATCCATTCTGGATTAATGTCTTTTGTTAGGTACATGCATATATGTGAATATTTCTCCTGTTTCCTCTGGTTTATCGTTCCATTTTCTTCTAATTTATCCACTTTTCATTAATGCTTAGCACTGCCTGAGCCCTGATCAAGAAACCTTTGCCTCCTCCAAGGTCACAGAAATATTTTCCCTATTTCTTTCCCTCCAGAAGTTTCAGTGTTTTAGTTCTATCATTAGGATTCTAACCCATCTGAAATTAATTTTTGCCTGTGGTATGAGGTAGGGATCAAAATCCCTTTCTTTGTGAAAGTTGTTCTAGTATTGTGCATGGAAAATGTTTTTCCTTCGTTGAATTGCTTTGCTCAAAATCAGTTTACTGTATATGAGGGTCCATTGATCTGCATCCATATGCCGACACTGTGTTGTCTTCCTGCTGCAGCTTTATAGTTGAGAAAAGGGGTAGTGTGAGTTGACAACTCTGTTTCAGAATTGTTTCAGCTGATCTAGGTCTTTTTCGTATCCATATACATTTCCGTTCATCTTGTTAATCTCTAATAAAATCCTATTGTATTGATCTGTAGATTGATTTAAGGAGAATTGATACCTTAAAAATAATTTGTCTTAAAATCCATAACATGATCTCTACTTCTTAAAGTCTCATTTATCTTCATAATGATTTGTGTATACAGGTCTTATGTCTTTTTTTCACGGATTTTATTGTTTTTGATGCTACTCTAAAGGTTTTTTAAGTTTTATTCTTGAATTATTTGTTGCTAGTATACAAAAATATAATTGATTTTTTACATTATATCCTGAAATCTTATAAACGTGTTTATTAATTCTGATTACAGCATAGTTTCAATTCCTTTGTAGTATTATTTTGAATTCTATAAACTTATTTGACCAATCCCTTTTTAAACATTTTGATATGTAGTGGTGGAGGTGCTAGGATTTCAACCTTCATACATTTGCCCAATTGTTTTCTTTGGAACACCTAAAAAACAGTCTCTGGGTTAGATTACGCACTCAATCGGAGCCCTTTGTACATCATGCGTCATGTCTCCTGGGGAGGTAGCAGCAGTGAGTATGTCCATCAGCAATGCTATGAGATGAGGGCGCTATTTTTCCTACACACAGTGGAGCTAATGGAGTCTAGCCTTCATATTTTCCATATGTGGTATGATCTAAGTGCAGTCACGAAGTTCAAACAAAATTTTGTTGCAAAATATCTTTAAATAAAGAAAGGTTTTTGTCCACAAATGAGGCCTGTAAGTATATACTCTTGGCAGCTATCATTGCCTTACAGGCTACTCAGCCCAGTAGTTCTGTGAAGGTGTGAGAACAGCTAACACTGACTCACCAAATGCAGTGGAAAGTTTAAGAATTCATCTGTTTTAACCTGAACTGCTTCTCACAAGAGTCAACAGTGCAAGGGTACTGGTGGGGGGAAGGGGCTTGATGTTGTAAGCCTGATATAAACTTCAGAGAAGAGCTGAAAATGCAAACTGTGGGCCACATCTGCAACACATGTAGACACCCCGAGCCGGTTTTCACTCCAGAAACATCAGACAAAAACTCCCATCCCCTACAGCATGTCAGTGTTAGGTTCCCTTGGAAAAAAGATTTCCAAGCATTTTATTAGAAACAATTTTCCAAGTGCATCCATCAACCTCGGGACCAGCAGCAGGGCCATTCTCTGCATCACAGATGAACCCCTGCTGTCCCACTGCTCTGTCACACTGGGGAGTACGGGCCATTATTCAGAACCAGTGGGCCCATTGTAAATTGCCTGTTGGGAGGTTATTTCATCTTCTATATATCATGGGACGCCGTTGCTGTGTGACTATGTCATAATTTCCAAAAGGAGAGTGATTTTTCATCAAGCCTGTAGCCTCATGGTTGTCTGTATCATTGGTCTTACTACTGAGTGATTAACGGAACAGGCAGCCAAGGGATGTTCAAGACTCCTCAGGCGGCACTTCCCCCGGAGACCTGCTGGGCAGCAGTTCCAACTTAATGTGTGCAATTAGGAGCTGTGAACGTGCTCGGGACACATGGCAGAGGGATGCGTGGTGGTGTCATAGTCACCGGCTCTGCTGGATCATGGCATAAGGTGGAGGCAGAATCAATCGGTGTCTCTGGGTTTTATAACCAGGCGTCTGTTCTCATTTGCGGGGTCATTCATCTTTGTCATCTTTCAGATTTTAGAGACGGACCGTCTTCCCCACCCATCCTTGATCTTACCCTGGTGTCCAGAGCCTGTGATTGTGATTTGTCACTTCCACTTGGAGCCTCAGACAGTGAAAACAGAAGATACAGTAAATTTGACATAGACTATTATGATCAGATACTCACCCTATGAATTCTTATGAACTGCTAACCTTGCAATCAAGAGGAATGGGTGGGAAAGGGTCTCATTTAACAGTGCCTACCAGCAGACGAGTGCTTCGTTAGCCGTCAAGGGGTACCATCTGCTTCTGGGGTCTCCGGTGCCGAGTTTATGATGCATTCTCCTTTACAGCGTGCCAGAGGTCCTTCTGAGAATATTCAGTGTCTCTAAGCCCCAACTAACAAACCACTAAATCCTTTAATTTAAAACATTGAACGATGTTTATGCTAACCAGATTTCACAGTCCAATAAATCAGCTAGGGAAAAATAAAGTTGGTTAAATACACTAAGTAGCATCGTTATAATTTTTCACATGATATTTACAATAGTTATTCTCATCAGAAGATACGTGTACAGGTATCAAGTCAGCCACCTTAGCGTTTCTCTGCATTTCCATGTCCAACTTGAATGTTGCTATGGTTCAAGGATGTGTGATTTTTGCTTTTAAATCCAATGACTATTGCACCTTATACAGCAATTCTTTGTAGGCCACCAAACCTAAAACTATGAAAACTTCAATTTGACCATACCTTCCTGATTTTGTTCTATTTGTATATTTATTGTTAACATGTTTATTTAATTTTCTTCCCCTCTCCTTTTGTAAACTGTATTTATATTTCTACGTGGAGATTCGAATCTGCCAAGCTCAGATGGTGGTATCTTTCCTCCTCCGCTGGGCCTAGGAAAACACATTTTTTTAAAAGATTTTATTTATTTATTCATGAGAGACACAGAGAGGCAGAGACATAGGCAGAGAGAGAACCAGGCACCCCACAAGGAGCCTGATATGGGACCTGATCCCAGTCTCTGGGATCACGCCCTGAGCTGAAGGCAGACACTCAACCACTGAGCCACCCAGGCATCCCTAGAAAACCCATTGTTTTTCACGTGGAAAATTCATGTTACCAGAACCCTTGATATTTTCACAGCCCAAAAATCAGATTTTCTAGCTAAAATTCACTATGTCTAATGTGCTCAACCAAAGTCCTTGTATTCTTTTCTCCTTATAATGACCCATGGAAAAACTAAAATAAACAGTGGCTAGAACAGAAGATGGGAGAAAAAGTGGCTTAGCATAGATGGGGTTTGCGCTGCAGAGCCAGCTGATGAATCATGCAGAGGGTTGGGGAGTATGGCGGACGCTCAGCCTTCAGGGACACGGTGCCAGCTCTCGAAAGCGACTCACTGTTTTGAAGATAAAAATACCATTCTCCAGGAAATGGTAACATCGGAAGGACAGACATGAAAATCCGAGCATTTGTGAGGGATGAGTTCAGACCTTGACTCCTGTTCAACCTGGATGCTCACAGAGAAACGACAGAAAGAAACAGAAGTTTGGAGTTAAAAGGAAGAAATGAAATGCACTAAAATGTTAGGTAGGCTCCTGCCTCACCTCCAGACGTCTGTAGGCCACTTTCTTTTCATTCTGCTGTGAAATCTAAGAATGGCCTCCACACATGTCCACAGCCCTGGCCCAGGACCCAGGCTGAGTTGGGTACTTCCAGGTTGGGGCCTCAGCATGTGCTTGCTTGATCATGACTCTCCAACTCTCATCTCCATATCCTTTTCTATTTTTTTAAATTTTTATTTATTTATGATAGTCACAGAGAGAGAGAGAGAGAGAGGCAGAGACATAGGCAGATGGAGAAGCAGACTCCATGCACCAGGAGCCCGACGTGGGATTCGATCCCGGGTCTCCAGGATCGTGCCCTGGGCCAAAGACAGGCGCTAAACCGCTGCACCACCCAGGGATCCCTCCATATCCTTGAAAACGATACTGTTGTGCTCGGGAAGTGCACAGACGCTACTCAAACCCAATGCTGCCTCTGTATTTTATATTTAAAATCTTGTAAATCCTACAAGAAGGCAAAGCATGTAGTCCTCTGTCCTGCCATGGCCTAATTTAGTTTCCTAAATTCTCAAGACATTTAATCTCCCAGGAAGAACATGAGGAGAAAGACAAGAGAATATATAGGGCTGGCTCTGTCTCCCTCTAGGGTCTGGTAAGTAGGGTTCTCAAAATCAGTGAGTAAGTTGAGAAACAGCACTTTTGTTTTTTTATTTTCATTTTTTTTTTTTAAGCTGGCACCACACTCAGTGTGGAGTCCAACATGGGGCTTGAACTCACAACCCTGAGATCAAGACCTGAGACGAGATCAAGACTTGGACACTCCAGTGATTGAGCCACCCAGGCAGTCCCAGGGGCCAGCACTTTAAAAAATTGAAATGAGTTAGAAAACACCAGAGTTCCTCATATTTAATTAGACTAGTTTGGGGGGTTGGGGAATGTGTGTGTATATAAACATATATATATATCTTGTGTATAAAGTTTCTTTTTTTAAGATTTTATTTATTTATTTGAGAGAGAGAGAGAATGAGAGAGCATGAACAGGGGGAGAGTGGGGAGCAGAGGGAGAAGCAGGCTCCACTCAGCAGGGAGCCTAACACGGGGCTCGATCCTAGGATCCTGAGATCATGACCCGAGCCGAAGGCAGGCGCTCGATCAACGGAGCCACCCCGGCGCCCGGTGTACAAGGTTTCAATGTGATAGATGTATACTCCCCCAAGTCATAGAGCGTTTTGAAGGTCAGTTTTGTCCATTGTGGGCTACTCTCTCTCAAGGTTAGCTTTCTAGGGCTCCTGGGGTAGGGGTAGGTAGAGGGACACTTTTTCCAGCTTCACCTGAGCAGAAGGCCCCAGATCTCCCAAACCTGCTGTTCTGAGTAGCTAATGCATGTCTCATCAAAATAAAGGGACAAAATAGATTTCCAGCATCTGTGCTTTGTCACACAGCAAACATACAGAAGTAAATGAAGTCTTTTTACTAGGACATCACATTGGTTCTTAGAATCGTGCTTTCTTTGGCTACTATCTCCGGATGGTCTTTCTGTGTTTATTTTGCTATTGTACTTTGTTTCAATTCATTAATACAGGTTTTCTGATTTCCCCCTTCTGGGTGCATCATGCATCTCCTTCTACTTTCCTTCTTACCTTCTTCTTGCCTGTTTGAGGGGATACTCCGTAGACATGATGATGATGATATCTGTGATGTTGTGTCCTGCCCAGTGGGTTACACAGCACATCAGCTTCCCCTGTACTGGTGCTTAAAAAAATATATATATATATATATATATATATATAAATATATAAAGTGTGTATGCACGCATGTGTGGACTTCTGTGTGTGTGTGCACCTGTGCCCATGTGTTCATGTGCCTGTGTGTGCGTGCACACACCACATGCCCTGGGCTAAGGCTTCCTCCCATAATTAAGTGGGCATCCCCTGAGTTTCTCCTTGCACCTCTGTTATCTTTCCATTGTCACTACTAACTAGTTTTCATGAAGGCACTTTTAATTTTTGTCCTCATCAGATGTTCACTCACTGGCTTCGGTGTCACTGATAGGTCTTGCCTGGTAATGTGAGATTTTTCTGTTTCTCACACCTCATCTTCCTGTCCCTTAAAGGTTTTCTTCAACTTTATCATTTATTAAAGGGAATAGCATGTCTTCTGGCCTCTAATGCCTCTGATCTTGGATTTGAATTCTGCACACAACTTCTAGCTTAGGCTTTTGGTCAAACAAATAGTAAGTTTTATATTCCTAAGATTAGTTTCGAGGTGCTCCAGATATTGGGGAAATATTTTACAAACGTACCATGCCTGAATGAAATTGACAGTACTTCGGAGCCTGCATTTTTAGGGCCTTTCCCAGGGGGACCCCCCAGCCATAACACTTCAGCACATATCCTCAGATGTGGTCACACGTGGTTATTGTGCAGCATGTGTGACCGTGTGAGGCAGTGTCACTGGGCCTCATCACGCTCACTCTGATGATACTACTATTCAAGGCTTACAAAAGCACAGAGAAACTGACAGTGTTTGCATAAAATAATGGGTGAAATAAAATGCATGAATGAAAACCTCTCACCTGCATGATTTTATGACCAATTATATGCATTTGGAAATAATGAAGTCTTAGGTTAGCTTGTGTTAATTTTACACGAATAATTTCTATCGAGTCACTTGCCTGTTGCTGCCCATCACACCACTTCAGCATAAACGGGCATGACTGCGTGGGGCTGGCAGCTTGGCCCAGGCTCAGGGGGCAGCTCCTGCTGGCCTCCCCGTTCTGCTGCGGGGTCCCCGTTCCCTCTGTGCTGGGGTGAGGCCTGCCGGTCCTGCGTGGCCTCCTCGGGAGGGCAGCTGGGCATCTCCCCGCAGAGCCTCCCCCTCAAGGAGGCAGCCGGCCCAGCTGCGAGCTGCGAGTCGGTGGTGCTCCAGGGAGTGAGACACCGCGACATAGGGTTCCCGAGGCGGGGACTCAGAAGTCACTGGCTGCCCTTCCACTGGGCTGTCCGGCGATGCTAATGACCAGGCCTGCCCAGAGCCAAAGGGCGAAGAAGGCGGTTCCAGCGCTCCGTGAGAGCAGCCACCCACCCCTTTATCTTATGGACCTGTGAGCTCACCCGCATCCAGTGTGTGCACCTCTGTATACACACACGGGCTCGGGAATACATGACTGTGTAAAACACCTTTCTACTTTCATGAAGAAAATGCTCTTCCTGACCACAATTGTATCCAAATATCTTCCAGGGTCCGCAGTTCACATTGTCCCCTTCCTCATTGCACAGAGCTGGGTTCACATTTACTGGGCTGAGCTCAGCTCAAGTTTACCCGCCAGGAGAAGCAGTGCGCGCAGCGAACCGTGTGCAGACTGGGGGCGGGAGCAGGTGCAGAGAGGTCCGAGCCCTGCAGCGTTGGAGCTGTGTCTCGGCATCTTCGCTCCCATGGCATCAAGCTGCCTTCTCTCTGCTGAAAATATCTGACCTCTTCTGTTGCAGGAATTAACCAAAGTGCTGATAATTTACACATCTTTCTCCTGGTGTGTGGACTTAGACAAGTTAAGGACCCTCTTTATTTGGTGGATGCATTCTCAGGTACGTTTTGTTTATAGAATTCTGTTTGGGGACTGGTCTTAGCGCCTCTCCCATTGGGATTTTGAGTGTTGCTGTCTCCATCTTTCCACGTGAGCAGAACTGCTTCTAGTTTGTTATTCTGGAAGAAAAACAGAAAAATAATAGTGCTGGGTAGTGATCTCACGCATTTCTACTTTCATGTGCCCTCGGCTTCTCAGGAAATCACAAAAATAGTGAATAATTGTAAGTCTAATATAATCTCAACCAGAGATATTTTACACATGTCAATTTGTGTGACGCGTTTGGAGATTTGCTGCATTGCTTGAATATCCTAAAGTCCATATTGGCTTGTGGACTGATTACTCCTGATTGTCCAGTAGGTGAGAGATCTGGATAATGCATAACATTCTAGAAAAAGCATTTTACTTAAAAGTATGTGATGTTCAATATTTACATTTTAAATACATATAACTTGACTGTTATGAGAGCAAAACAATATGAATGATTTATCACATAATTATTATTAATTATGTTTCCATCTATGACATGAAACCACTAAAATTTTTTTTTCTTTTTCTTCCCAAGAATGGCATCAAGAAGAGCCTAACGTTTACATGGTGATTGTAGGTCCTGAAGTAAGTGGATACGTCTTAAACATTGCTCTCATGTCTGTCTTCCTCTTTATACTTTTTACATATTTCCTAAAATTAGTTGACATCCCTCTTCTAACAAAATTATTTTTCTTCCTTTTTAAGTAACTGAACTCTGCTTTTTAAAAATGAAAACCAAGGTTAAAGATGATGAGGCTTCGTAAATCGTTATAGCTAATTTCTTGCTACAAAGGATAGGTTTTTAGCAAATGCGGAGGAGTCACATCAGATTAAAGTCCCATGAAGTGAAAGTCTAAATTGGTGTTGTAAGGCACACATTGTGTGTACATGGTCCACATTTTCTCTGAAACTCCTTTAAGCTGCCCAGCAAACAACACAGAGCTATTCCTTCAGCCGATCACCAGGTTAAGTAGTTGACTTGTATTTAGGAGCCAAGGGGTATGGGAAATAACTCTCTATAAGCATGGGGAAAGGAGATGCTCGGACCTGACCTCAGCTGCTGTCCAGGGAGCAGAGGCCGATGGGAAGCCTGCGAGACCCTGTGACTTGTTCACAAGCCTCTGGGAAGTTCCCATGTCCCATTAACAACGCAGGTCAAGTGCGTGCTGCTCTGTCTGCCATGCAGGGCTGAGCACTCAGGATTCAGGGAACCGAGGTAGAGACATGTATTGAGAATGAACTTTGGTTTACTCCAAGCAGTTTGGAAAATGAAGTAAGCTCTGTGTTTCCAGCAGGATAGGATATGACATCACAGAAGCAACCCCCCGTGCTCCATGGGATGTCTGTGCCGGGCTAGGAGGTGGCACCCTCTGGGAAAAGCATCACTCATTTCCTTTGTCCTGCTTGCCAAACTGGGATAGTTGAGCTTGCGACCTTGCTATGTCACCTACTTTAGACATCGGGGGCACCCCTGAGACCTTGAGTGAGTAGAGTCTTAGCTGTTGTGCAGGCTCTCCTCCTGGAGGTTTCCTAGCTCCCTGGGGACATACAGCATGCAGCGGGACACATGCGCCTGTCTCTGTATTTGCAAAGACTTCTGGAGACAATACGTTTACCTGGAAAAAGGCTTCCTAACCTAATAAAAATATCAAGGGCTCAAATCTACTATGTGAAAAATGAACCACCCGGTCCGTATTCCATCCATGTTTGGTGCAACGTGCGCTCACACATTTATACACGCCTGCACACACATATCCACACGGCACACACATACACACATGCTCAGCACCAGCCTTTTGGTGGCAACGAGATAAATCCCGGGTGCCCTGGTTAGTGTGAAGTCCCGGCGCAGCAGAGTTGTTTATTATGATGATTATTTTAGTTCTCTTTCCATTCTTCTGTTTGAAGAGCATTACTGAAAAGAAATAGTTTTAGTTTGATGCTAAAATCTTCTCTGAGAGAGAGGGCCTCAGGCTTAGAAAGAATTTAGTGATGTGGTTTCTCTTTTTCACTGTTTCTGTTTTCATGGTGACATTCTATTTATGGCGCATGATACTGGCTTTCCAGCTACGAAAATTTTCCTTAAGAATAAATTGTATTGTCTTCAAAAATGTATTAAATAAGCCGCAGACCAGATGGTATGCAGATATGACAAATTATAAAAATGCACACAAATGGCCAAAGTTTGGAAAACAGTTGTTATAAAGTGTTTTCAGGGTGCAAGCAACCCCAAAATGAAGACTTGGTGGACAGAAACATTTGCCTGCACCAACTGAAGGTTGGTGACCTGCTTCCTCCATTGGACTCTCTATTGCGTTTCCTTGTAAGGAAGCCTGTTGGCAGGTGGCCAGCTTGGGAACACACTGGGAACACAGAACTCGGACAGAAACCCCGTCCCAGGAGTGATGACCCCCGTGGTGCTGGAGCTGGTGCAGCGGCCAGAGGGAGGGGCGACTGGCACAGGTGGTGCTTCCCTGGGTCCACCTGGGACCCCCACCTCCAGCCCAGAGCCTGCAGGGACGGTCTGGCACTGCCTGCCTTCTGAGGGCTTCCTCAGCTGTCATCTTTCAGGAAAGACACGACTATTATTTTGTAGTTTATATTGAACAATGAGGACTGTTACTCGTGTCCCAGAGGAAAGGTGTCTTTTCTACCACTTGCTATTGGAACACATCACTTTCCTGTAACCTGTGCTTGCTTACTTTTGAAGGAAAAGTGAGGACACAGAATTTGTCTCTTTCCCCCAAATTTCAGGGCAGGGAACCTTGTGCCTTGGGCTTGTGCTAGGGGACAGGGAGCAGGGGAGGCCAGAGGCTGTGGCGAAGGGGGTGAGAGCTGAGGGGGGCGGCGGTGCAGCTGCGGCATATTTGTGTATCCAGACGTCCTGCTGCGGACTTCCCAGAGGAGCCACGGGCCTGCACGGCTGCTTAGAAATGTGTGAAATGGGTGCTGGGAATAAGTAAACACACCCACGTATGCACACAGACAAACCTTACAACATACATCTCTGTAGTTTCTTTTTGTGTTTTTAACTTCTGGAAGGAAGGTAGTGCCACGTGCTTTTGAGCAAAGGCTGTCATGACTTCGTCTCATGATGAGCCAATCAGAACTGGACATTCCAGGATGAGGGAACTGATGGTGGTTTGGAGCTGGGTGAGGGAAAGCAGGTCCTCAGTGATGCTGGAGAGCACGTCACTGGGATCCTTCATGATTCCATAACTTTCAGGGGCCCCTCTTTGCTTTTCCCCGGATAGTCTAATAAACCTATAATGCCTAAGAACAGCTACTTGCTTGGCAAATGCAGATCCCAGATGAGCCCTGGCTCACCTACGAGCTAGATGGCCAGCTGGGGCCCCAGGGACATCGGAGCTGCATGGACAGTCCACATGTTGGTCTGCTTTTATGGAGCAAAGGACCCAAAGTGGCAACAAGGGAGGGTAGCTAGGAAAGTGGATGCTTGAGTAGGGGGCCTGGGAACCTCCATGAAGCATTGTGACCTGAGATTCACTGGCCCTTTAGCTCACTGTCACAAATTCCTAATTTGTGACATTTGAAAGCATTTCTTTCACAAAATACTTCATGATCTAGAATTGAAACCCTGCAGGAAATGGGGAAATGCATCTGTTGGGTGCAAGTTTACTATTCAACAAAAGAAAGGGTCAGTACCCAGACATGTGCGATGTTCACACTCAGCCTGGAGCTTTCCTTGGATTTGCCTGCTTCTCCTCCACCACTGAGGGAGTTAGCATCTAACACATCTGAGTCCACATTGGGTGATGCACATCAGCACCCTTCCATGGGCCTGAGGGCAGAAGCGAAGGCTTTGGGCCTGACAGTTGATATCTGCCCAGTCCCTTTGGGCAGCTGCAGTGTAATCCTTTGGATGGGGTGATGAACCAGCAACAAAATTTATTTCTCCTGCTCCTGGAGGCTGGAAGTTTGAGGTAAAGGTGTCAGCATGGTCGGGTTCCAGTGAGGCCTCTCCCTGGCTCATAGCTGCCTCTTCCCTCTGTGTCCTCACATCAGGGAAGGGACAAGGATCTTCTCGGCGGTCATTTGTGAGACCTGATCCCATCGTATAAGACTGATCCTATTCCCAAGGACTCACTTCCCAAAGACCTCACCTCCTGACACCATCTTTGGGGGTTGAGATTTCAAGGTATGAATTTGGGGGGTGAGGGAAACAATACTGAGGCCATTGCAGTGCCCCCACCTCATAAAAGGTCTTTATCAAATCTATTTTTATCAAAAAAAACCCGCCACCAAAACCTTGATGTCATCGCAGCAGACAGAATAATTTGAGCTTCTAAATAAGACATCATTGCATCCAGTGAGTCACCAGTTCCTTCAGACAAGTTGTCTTCTTCTTGATTCTGTGTGTCTCTTGAAAGATGTATAACTGACATATCTAGACACACGTCTCAGAACCTCTGGTAACTCAGGCAGGCTAGTGTCAAAGTTTCGCTTGTTTGTTTGCTTCCTGACACAACCGGCAGTGTTCTGGTGAGGGTCCAACAGGCAGTGCCCATGGGGAGTGGGGCAGGGGAGCCCTATTTTCTGAAAGCCCGATTGGCCTATTTCCATGGTGTAGAATCTTCTACAACGGCCAGTTTCAAGCTATCGGGGGATGTCTCTGAAGAGAGTTGCATGTGTGCATATGTGGCCATTGTGGGTGGGCAAAACCGAACCAGCACACGGCACGCGGTGCCCTGCTACATGTGCACGTGAACTCAAGCTCCTGCGAATGCACCAGAAACAAGCTTTACTAGACAATGCTTCTATCACTTCATGCAGTTGTGCGCTCTAGTCCTTTTTTTTTTGAAGTAGGCTCCACGTGCAGCATGGAAGCCAATGTGGGGCTTGAACTCACAACCCTGAGATCAAGACCTGAGCTGAGATCAAGAATTGGCCGCTTAACTCTAGTCCTTTGTAAAAGACTGTCCTGTGCCACCCCTTGCTACGTTAGGCTATTCTATTTCATGTCACTTTTAAAAAGTTTTTTTTTTTTTTTTTACCCAAAAATTGATTTCATGATTTGCTTCCTAATCTGAAGTGTGAAAATGACTGACTTGGCCATGCTGGATGGTATGTGTGTAAGAAAGTCCCACTAGATGTATGTCCCCTCCAAGGCCAATGCACTAGTGGCTTCCGCAGCAAGAGCCCCTCCCCAGATGCTGGCCTTGCTCTGCTGGGATGCAGGCAGATATGCTTCCCCTGAGCACCGCATTGAAACCAGCCCTCCCCTTCATCATTATAAGATTTCCAAACATCTATCCATTTTCAGGGTCAAGGATTCAATCGAACATGGTGTCTGAATACCAAAGGAGGAGGGGATTCAAACAATTTTACACTTCGATTTGAAGCCTTGCTACAACATTATCCGTTAATAATTTGGAAATGGATTTGAGAAGTGGGTCAGAGGTCAAGCCTTGGGACGCATTGAAACCCACACTTTAATGACCATGTCACGTAAGAAATTGAACACCCCGAATATTCATTATCTTTGGCATCTGATAGGAGTCCAGTCCTATCCTATCAGATCCTATCAGATGCAGAGTTCTGCATCTATCGCCTCCTTTGTTAACTGTGAATCCGTGGCTGAATAAACTCTTTAGGTACGAATTACACACTCTCAGAGAGCTTGTAGCCTTTCCAGGTCACATGCTGGCTTCTCAGTACAAAACTGCATTGACTCGGTGAGCTAAAGCATCTGTTTCTTATTAGGGAATCACTGTGCTGCGCACAGATTGGTCCCTTTGGTCCTTTCTCTGCAAGGAGCCCCATCACATGGGACATACCAGCAAAGAAGAAATGGCACCAGCTCAGCCGGTGCCCCTGAGCTACAAGTGTCACACCAACTCCAGCGAATGCAACTTATGAGAAGATAACAGGAGCCACGAAGAGAATGGTTGGAAGGCTGGAGACCAGAAACTTCAGAGGCCAGGGAGTCTTAGCTGGGAACGTTCCATTCCAGGCATCCCGCTGGGGAGAAATGAACTCTACCCACTTCTTGGTCTCCAGATCCTTCTGTTCAAGGTCCAAGATGCAGCTTGGGTTGCATCCCACCCTTCTGTAAGGAGAGGATCAGGCCCGATTCCACTTTGACAAGCCGTGTCTAGGGGAGGAAGAGCCAAAGGAAGGAGGGCTCTGGCAAGAGACGTGGATGCTTAGTGTCAAAGGAGAAGTAGATGTTCAGAGCATGTGCAGATCCCGTTTGTTTTAACGCTCAAAGGAAGGGAAGACTCTTATAGGTCAGGTGATGGGAGTGACACAGCCACGACATTGGGTCCCAGAACCTCCCTTCAGGGAAGTGGGAAGAATGCCCCTTAGCAAGGAAATCTGTGCTCATTGGTAGAACTGCTGCAAGACTGCTCTTGCCGTGTCCTCCTCTCTGAACGTGTGGGTGTGTGACAGTGACGGTGAGCCACGTCTCAATAGGAGACCCAGCTATCTTTATTTATTTTATTGTATGTTCACAAAAACATGTACGTTGCAATAAATGTGTATGTGTAAGTGTGTGCATGTATAATTATGTATGCAAAACTTGACTTCTTCATCCAGTCCTTCGAGAAATACCTACTGAGTGCCACTGTATTGTAGGCATGTGACACATCCCAGTGGCTAGAACATACATGACCCCTGCCTTCATGGAGCACAGAGCCCAGGGCAGAAGGCAGACTGGAGCTGTGCCAGCAAAGGAGAGCCCAGGGGCTGCGGGGTGTTGACACCAGCTCCTGCCACTCCCCCGGCCCAGCCCAGACGGCAGGGCCACACTGCTCTTGGGACTATCTTTGCTCCACTTGTCAAGCAGCATTTATTGATTCTAGCAACCACTTTTAATAAGTAGCGCAAATGTTCTTAGGTCACTTGAAAAATCACTGATGCTGTGTGTGTTTTATTTTTTAGATGCCACACATATGTTTATTTTCATGGTAATTCTTAGCAAGAACATTTTAAAAAGCTGGATCTCTGTCCCATACGGCATCTACATAATCATTCATTGCTGCTAACTGCTGGCAAGTGAGTGAATACCTTTAGACCAAGTGGTATCATCCGCGTCATGCAAAGGGTCGTTCTGCGTGGCCCTGAAGTACAGCGGTCGCATGCACGGACTCTGGAGTCAGCTGGCTACACCTTGCCTCTCTGTGCCTCAAGATCCCCATCTGCAAAGTAGGCATGACCCAGACAATGCCACCTGCCTCATCGCTTCTTGTGGGGACTGAATGAGTATCAGCACAGTGCCTGGAACGGTGCCTCGCTCAGAGGCAGTGTCCTGTGACATTAAGGGAAAAAGACCTTTCCATGCAAATGTTTCCTTTGGGCACAGACATGCTGGGATTCTGCTTTAGCTGCAGGATGGTTTGAGTCTGGCTTTGGTTTTCTATTAAAGCTTCTTTGATCTCTCAGTTCAACCATTTTAGCAAAGCGTGTGGCTTCTGCTTGCAGGAGGGTCTTGAGTGGGTGCATTTTCTGGTGCTCTTTGATAAGGAGTGTGGTATGAGCATTCGGTTTGAGCATGACAGCTTAATGACTTCCCACGATGACTTCTTAATTTTTTTTTTTTTTTTTATTTATTTATGATAGTCACAGAGAGAGAGAGAGAGAGGCAGAGACACAGGCGGAGGGAGAAGCAGGCTCCATGCATTTTCCTTGAGCCTGGGAGTTGAAACAATATCTTTTGCTCAGAAATAAATAAGCTTAGAAGGAGGAAATGAGAATTTTCTTTGCTGCTTGCAATGGTTTTGCCTTTTAAAATTTCATAACGTGTGCTTTCATTACATAAAAAAAAAAAATCTACCCTTCTTTTTTTCTTTATCTTGTATTTTGTTCCACTTGGCTTCACTGGGAGATTTGAAAATGAACTGATGTGGAAGGTAAATCCAGAAAAGTTTAATGCAGTTTGTAGTTCCAACTTGGAAGTTGTTACACCTTCAGCTGAATTTCAGTTAACGTGCTAGGTACTTCAGCAGACTTTTAAAATTATCCTCACTGAATTACTTTTCTGTAGTTAATCATGAGAGCAGAAGCATGCTAATAAAATTAAAACTGAGGGCGTCTCTGGCTAAAAATGATCATAAGTAAAATATGACTTTGAGAATTAATATGTAAACCAAAAGAAGGCTTTCATTGGGTTGTTTGCTTTTTCACAATAAGATGTTGGAGTTATAATGTAATTCAGTTGTTTGAGATCATTTTAACAGAAAGAATCAGAAATGAGAACTGGAAAGGTGGGGCCAGCTGGATACCATGCATATAGTAAATTTCATCAAGCAGAGAGCTGTGTGCAAGGCACCGGGCCTGGTCTTGGAGGGACAGGGACACGCATATGGGGGCAAGGTGTGGACGAGTAGCAGACAAGGCAGGACTTGGTCTGTTAGCAGGTGGAAGGAAAGTAGGGGAGGAAACATTGCTTCTCGTTTAGATGATGGAGGAAGGTCTCCCATGGAGGTGGCATCTGCCTGTGTCTTGGGGATGAATAGGTTTTGGGGACAGAGGGGAGTATTCCTGGTGGCGAGAATGGCAACAATAAGAGAGGGAGGGAAATAGAAAGCTACAGACAGGAGATCATGGGGAAATAAATAGATAAGCAAGTACTTATTCCATAATGCATGTTGACTTTTTATGAACTATTTGATGAAATCCCTGAGTAGATGCCAGAGAGGCAGTGGGTCATGGTTTTAAGAATTCAGTCTCCTGGCCCGGCACCATTCTAGCTGTGTGATCCTGGTTAAAGTGCATGAGCTCTCTGAGCTTCACTACCCTCTCGTGTAAAGTGGGGTAATCATAACAGCATTGTTGGCAAGAAGTAAGTTAGTGCATATTTAGAACTTAGCATGCGTTAGGTCCAGAGTATGGGATGAATAAATACTGACTCCTAACAGCAGTAAATACATCGTTCATAAGTATGAGGGTTTCCTTTAAGGATCTTTCTGGGAATAGAAGTGTGTTTGCAGTCTCCGTGGGTTCATCTCTAACCCAGGCACTGCTTCTAGCTGACCCAGCTCCACTGAAGGAGAAGGAAGCAGGTGAGGAGGCCTCCAGAGCATGGTTCCTGCAGGGCCCACTGCCTGCAGGTTGACCAGTTGACCTGGAGCAAACCTCCAGGGAAACATCTGGCTACTAAAGCCACCTGCGAGCATGTGCCCTCTGCAGGTGGCCGATGGAACCTGCTTCCAGGCCTGCATGGGCATTCTGGAAACTGTCCTCATCAGAAGTGATGCTCAGACTTCGTTTCCGACGTCTGGTGCAGAAATTCCCCGGGACTTCCAAACAAATCTGAGCTTCCAGGGCTCAGCTGTTGGTGCTTTGCAAGAGGCAAGTGAGGCCTGTCTGGTTGTATGTCTGGAAGACACAAACCGAGTGTTATCCATGCCAAGTGTGTAATAACTTTGCCAAAAGACACACAGCTAGCACGCCGCACACATGGAGAATTCAAGAAACCTCTATGGCAGGAAACAGTTCATTCTTAAGAAACAAAAAACAGTGTGCCTGGGTGGCTCCATAGGGGAAGCATCTGCCTTCAGCTCAGGTCATGTTCTCATGGTCCTTGGATCGAGCCCCACATCGGGCTCCCTGCTCAGTGGGGAGTCTGCATCTCCCTCTCTCTCTGTCCATCCACCTGTTTGTGCTCGCTCTCTCACTATCTCTTCTCTCAAATGAATAGATAAAAATCTTAAAAACAAAGACCAGAAAAACCCCACAAACGGTTCTCTTCTTGTTATTGGTAGTCCTGAACACTAGATATCCCTCCTCCCCCCCCCCCCCCCCGTGGAGTTCTAAAGTACCCGAACAGGTGATTGTGAGTGGAAACTCAGGGACAGAAATCGGGTCTTGGCAGAATTTCCACTTTGATTTGTGTGCAAATTTTTAATACAAGAGTGGAGACTTCAAGCATTTGTGCAGGTTGAAATACTTCAGCAAGAAACTTAAGCAATTAGATTTTATAACAATCACACACAAACCCGTTCAGTGTTTCCAGGTCACATAAGCATCTGGGTTTTCCGAGAGCAAGCAAATCACTTATTGATGGCAACTAAATGGTGTTCACTGCATCTTGACCATAAGCTGGATTCTACCCACTAATAGTCATTTCTCACTGAGCTCTCCTGCATGCAAAGACGTCTGTCTTTTGTGCTATTCCTGTAACATCACTATTACAATACATTAAACTCTAAAAACATTTTTTCTGGGAATACTTTCAGTGTTCCTTATGCATTCACCCACATTCGATATGTTAACTTGTTGGGATACATTTCACTTATGCCAGTGGTTTGAAGGATTTGGGGCCCAGCACACGCACACACAGACACAGAGACGCAGAAACACACACACACAAAACTTAAAGTTTCTGGAAGGCGCAACATTTTTTCACCTGGCATGATAAAGTATAAGGATATTGTCATTCATTAGACTGACTTGTTCTGTAATTCCTAATACCTACTGGCAAAGTGTGAATGAGAATAGAAATTGATTCTGCGTTCACCGCTTGCTCTTCCCGAGGGCAGGATGCGTTAGGAGAGTGTGTTTATGTCCTCTTCTGTCTGTATCTTTGAGGAAGTACTCAGAATTTGGTGTCACACTGGCATACACTTAAGAATATTTGTTATTTTGGAAGTGTGTTCACTGTTGACAACGCCCACAGAGGGACAGCCAAGGGCAAAGCCGCTGTCTGCTGGTTGAGTTTGTACTTGGTGAGTCCAATGTGGTGAATCTACACTGCGGCTGCATCCTGGGTGGGCCTGTGGGAACCTGTGACAGTGGGCAGGTATCCCCTCATGTCCTCCTGGTGCCTCAGAGAGCAAGCCCACCTGAGAAGAGGTTGTACCAGCAAATGGTATTCCAGTTGGGTCCCCCAGGGCCGGGAATGTGTGTGTCCCTGTGTGAATCCAGCAATGGCCGACAGGCTTGCGGGGTCTTGCTCTTCACTGCTCAGTCCCGGGTGCTGAGAAGTGTGGCTGAGTCATAGTCCCTGACAACCACTTATCTACTTTCTTTCTCTTTGGATCCGCACATCCTGGGTATTCCATGTAAATGGAGTCACCTAGTACGTGGCCTTTTGTCAATAGCCTCATTCATTGAACATTACGTTTTTTAGGGTCATCCATGGCGTGGACTTCACTCCGTCTTGTGACTGAGTTATATTCCCTTGTGTGGATGGACCAGTTTGTTTATCCACAGATCAACTTGATGGATGTACTCTTGGCTTTAAAACTGTGTTTCTGGGAATGCTCCCTGTCAGAAATAAAATTTTAGTTCTATCAGGTCCTTTGTCTTAGATCTGCTAAGGATTCCAATGCACTCTGCCTCGAAGGTTTTATGACAAAGTCCACCTTCCCTCGGAGTGTCGTGTGGCCAGCAGATTGCCCCATGGCTGGGGATCACTTCTGCCTCAAGACCTTGAGTGAGATGGGGGGCTGGCCCTCCCGTCCCCAGGGCTGCACCAGGCTCTTGTGTGATGGCCCAAGAACAGACAGGAGGACGTATGTATTTCTCAGAGCTCCCTCCCCAGTGCTCCTCTCTCCCTCAGGATTCTTATGTAGTAGCGCCATCAGGTCATTAGTTCGTATTCCATGTGATTTTTTTCCTTTCTGAGTTGTGGAGTCTAGCTCTGTTGCCGTGATATGCAGTTCTCTTGAGACTTAGGCTCATCCCGGGCTTTTGCTAAAATCTGCCTTTGTCTCTTTTCAGGTCGACCCAGTGTTTACAAGGGAAGTAAAAGCCAAAGTAAAGAGGTACGTGGAGGGAGCGAGCCAGCATTTTGCAGGAGAGGAAAACCCAGTGGCCAATCCCACTCGAATGTTTGTGCAGCACTCACCGTGCCCAGGCTCTGTTCCTGGTATTCCCGAATGCTACCTCCTGTGAGCTCCCCATGATCCTAGGAGATTCAGGTGTTGTACTTACCCCCACTTGACAGGAAGGATACTGTGCTGGTAGTGTAAGCAATCCCTGCAGGAGTGGCGATGCCCAGCCTTGCTCACTCAGGGAAATGCTGATGCAAGCCACTTTGAAATTATAATTCCCACTGATCACATTGGCAAAAACCGAAAAGACCTAAAATATCAAGTGCTTGGTAGAACCAAGGGAAACCATGGTGCCTTTGCCTGCCAGTAGCAGAGGCTCCAGAACACAGGCTTGAACATGTGGTGGCTAATTGCTCACAAAAGAAACAACCATATGTGGTTGGCCTGGAACCAAGTATGACTTTGGGGAGAAGGGTCCTCAGCCTCAGTCCAGCCATCCTCTGCCTGTGGCTTCCGTCCTGAGGGTGACAGGTGGCCACAGAGCTCCGCCAGCACATCCTGAGTTTTCAATGGGGAGATGGGAAAGAGCAGGAGCTAAAAGGGTCACCTCCCATTTGGGCCAGCCCCCTTTCAGGTGATATCCTCATGATCGATCCCCCAGAATGACTCCTCCGTGTCACTGGTCATGCCCATCAGCAAAGGGCACTGAGAAGTCCTGATTTCATCCCCATAGATAAGCAGGCATCTTTCTATTATTGCTTATAGATCCTGAGTGCTCGCAGGTAAAACTATAAGCAGTTATATGAGTGATGGAAAAGGGTGTTGGATGGACATGAATCAGTGTTGCTGGGTGAGAAAAATAAAACAAAACCTCCGTGATATGTCAGTTTTGGGCAGTAGGCACCTGGGTGCTTGTTGCAATCTCTATTTTAACATTTCTGTTTCTGTTTATTGTATTTCAATTATTGTCCCTATTACTATTTAAAAAAAATCATTTGAAAAAAAGTTGCATTATTAGAAAAAGTGGCCAGAAACTTATATTTGGCTTCTGATACCTGGGAGGCATGACTCACGGTGCTGGCGGCTCATCAGGGTGGGGAAGGGGAGAGACCCCTCATCCCCACACTGCTTTTTCCATGTCAAACCCACTGTGCTATCTGTGATGCCGACTTTTCCTGGAGAATTTCTCTGGAGCTGTTGCCTGTCCTCCCCGGAACCCCCTCCCCATAAGATTCCCAGTGGCAGAAACTGTCCCTGCCCCTGTTTCAGGACCCCTGGGGTGAGGCTGCTCCGGGAGATGCCTCAGGAAGACCTCCACGCTGCGCTCAAGAACTGCTTCGCCGTGCTCAATAGCTCTGTCTCCGAGGGCATGTCTGCGGCAATTCTGGAGGTAATTACACAGCCTGGGTCCTGGAGGTGGGATCAGGGAGCACATCCCTCCTGCTCTCATCTATGAAGGGGGTGTCCTTGTTAATCCACTCGTGCACCCCTCAGCACTGTGGAAAGCAAAACAGCCTCTCCTTCGGACCTCGAAAATCATTTTTAAGTTCTATCTGAGACTTCAGAAAATATCCTTATATTTCTCTTTGCCAATTGTCCTTGGCAGCTATAAAATAAAATAAAACTAGGTCAGAGAGGTGACCTCTCATCTTTGATGGGAGGGCACCATGGTTATAAGAGGTTGCCCAGGAGATGGGGTTAAAGTGTGTTTTGGCAAGAAGTCTCTTTCTTGATCTTTTTTTTCTCCTTCTTTTCAGTATGCTCCATAATCCCAGAACTCAGTATGAGAATGGGTGGGACTTCTGCATGTGGCAGGATGGGGGTGACAGCATGGGGCGGGGGTGACAGGTACACGGGGAGGTGTGGGCAGGGCTGTGAGGGGAGAGCTGATACCCTCATCTAGCATTTGACCCCAGAGCATCACTTCCTCCACACAAGGCAGCACAGTACTGCCATCCAGTGCCGAGTCACTTGTTCTGCGGGGACAGGCAGGCATAAGGCGCCTCTGCCCTGGAAGTCCTGGCTGGCCGTGGCATGGCATCCAAGGAAGGGCTCAACCCAGCCCCAGAACCCCTGTGCATCGTTGGTCATGTGAGCCGTCAGTGTGGCCGGGCAGTTCAGCAGGACACCTGCTGCTTTGCACAGCTGCTTGAGGTGTCAGCATGTGTCTAACATAAGACACATGCTTTTTGTCGTTTTGTTGTTCCTTCATCACGGGCTGGACTCCTTTTCAAGAATGAGCTCGGCACAGAATGGCCTCTCTTTGTCCCAGACTGTCCAGACCAGCCCTCACTCCTGCAGTTCCTTCGTAACATTCAGTCACAAGCCACAGCCTACATGTCATCATGTGCTGTTGCTTCCAGCTTCGAACATATGCCCTGCACTTGGTAGATGTGCGTAAGAACTAGCTCACCATAAAACCTTCTCTAGAGAAGGGCACATTGACCATCGGGCCTCCAGGACTCTGAGACAGGGTTCACGTCTTCTTTCTCAATGCGTGAGAAATGCCCACCTAGAGCCATGCCATCATTTTATCATATTTGCGGTGCCCACTTCTTGCTTTGGACGCTAGTTGGATTTACTGAACTTGTTTGCAGAAGGTACAATTCAGCTTCACAGAACATGGTAGATCATGAAAGCAGCCAAAAGAATAATCCTCCCTAAACTGAAGAACTGACTGATGTCCTGTGCCTCATATTCTCTTGTGCATCCTCCAGAAAAGCAAAATCCCAAACCCAAAGCGATACAGGGAGCAGGGGTAGAAGCCGCATGACCAAACCTCGACGCCAGCGCTGGGGGCTTTCAGAGCGCACAGCACGACCATGACCCGTTGTCCCCAGGCAGAGCCAGGACCTCCACGGGACCGGAACGGCGGCGGCCACCCCTTCAGGCTGGCTTCGGTCCCGGGGGCCAGGGCTTTCGCGCCTCACGCGGGCGTTAGAAAGGCACGTTCTTACCCCACCAGTCCTTGATGGGTGCTCAAATGCCCTTTGTATGTAAATATACATTTTCTTGTTCAAGTTCCCAAGAAAAAGCGAAGTCGAATTCAGGCATGATTTCATCAGCGGCGCACAGCGCATCTCACAGCGGATGAACTACTGTCAAATCTCATTTCCTTCAAAGGAAAGGCAGCTGTTCCCAAATGTGACCGCCTTAGATGTTGATGCTGTGCTCCTTTGGAAAACTCCAAAATAACCTTTGGGTTGAGGGTTTTGAATAAAGCTGATTTTAGAGGAGTGGTCTGGGTGCATTTCATTAGAATCCATTCAGATAGCCAAAGTGGTTAATCACAGAATGAGTACGCATCGCTTTGGAAGGAAGAGATCTTTCGACCTCCCAGAATCAGCTTTGTTTTCTCTTGGAAGTATATAAAAATCTCATTTGCTAACACACATCTCTTACTGATAAACTCCGAAAACCAAGCTTGAGCCGGATGTGTGGGCAGTAGAGTGAATATTCCGGCAGCGAATCCACGGTCTCCAGCTTGGGCTTGTTATGGAGGTGAACGCCCTGTAAAATTATTATTTTTTTCTCTTTCTCTGTCTTTTCCTTTTCGCCCTGTAGAATTAAATTGAAGTAACACAGAGAAGTATTTTCTCACCTCAGTCCCCGTCCTTAGGCTCTTCCACCCCACCCTGGAACACACACATACATGCACAAATACACACACATGCACGCTACCCTCCAGGTCAAAGCGTTGCTGCCCACGGGGAGGGAAGGCCATATTCTAAGGCCAAGAGTAACAAGGTAATTGTCAGGCTCTTAGCTTCCAGGCCCAGTCCCTAGTGACTGAAGAGTCACTGAAGGGCTCTCCCCAAGGACAGTTGTGACTATGCGCCGTGTTGACTGTGGCTAGTGTGACAGTGAGTGTGTGTGGCTGGGCTGTGCCTATCCCACCCTAAAAAAGCGAACGGCCCTCCGAGTGGTCACAGTGGAAAGGGTGTTACTGGCATTTAGTTGAGGGTGGCGGGGAGGGACCTGCAGGGAGATGAAGTACTTCTCAAGGCACAAGATTGTCTCTTGCATCCGAGAGTGGTTTCCCAAATACAATGGGCCTCCGTGCTGAGAACCATTCTAACCTGCGGGATGTAAGATCCAGGGCAGCCAGTGTGTGTGTGTGTCAGCGGGATCTCGGACCCACCTTGTGCCCACCCGACAGGCCATGGTCACCGCCCTGAACACGCGCTAGTCAAGGCTGTGAAAACACAAGCAAACCTCTGCATGAGAACATCCAGGCCACGGAGGCTTTCGACCTAGGGTGTGCATCAGCAGCCCCTCCGTAAATACAGGTGACAGCCAGTGCCCACGCTTCGAGGCCTGCTCTCCCCAGCTTCGGTGGAGGGGCCCTAGCAGCTGCGCTCTACAGGCTGGTCTGCACGTGGAGGGGTGGCAGCGTCTTGGGACCTTTCTGGCAGCTCTGCAGAAAGGGGGGCACTAGCTACAAGGGTCTTTTACAAGTGGAATCTGATTTTCAGCCACCAACAACAGGTAGGAGAGCTCACGCACGGAGAGATGGGGCACCTCTGAGTCCCTGAAACCCGGGACCAAGTCTGCGCCGCTATCCTCCCCACGTGTCTTGCACTAGCCTCGTCTGTGTTCCAGAAAGTGCTCACAGGGTGCACGCGCCCATCTCCAACACCGTCTGGCACAAGACGCGCTGCTGGTCCAGGTTCTGTCGGGACCCACTTCACACCCTGTCCTGCCCTGGACTTCGCCTTTCTTAAGGGCAGCTTGTTTATAAGGAGGTGACTTCACATCCTGAGAAAGCAACTTAAGAATCAACCATCAGATTCCTGAATGCCATGTCCTGACCATATGAAAACAGCCTTCCCACCGGCTTCTTCCCTCTAAAGACGTTTCCTTTCCTAACGACAGTGTATTTCTGAAGAGGGGCCTTCACGGTTACCTGTTTGTGAATACACAACCATTGGGTCCCCTTACGTACCTTCTGCTCCACCCCACCGTAGGCCAGCACAACCCAGAAGGTATCGCAGCTCTCCCGGCCGACCGGAGCACATCTTCCCCGGTGTCTGGCTGAAATAGTAATAGTAATGGAAATAGTAATCAGATATATATTCCTGGGCATCCTTTCATTTGACCAAGGTGTGCTGGGTGTGCATAGTGCCCTGTCTTGGGCAATGCTCTGGGGACACAGCAGGGAGCAGGACATATAAAAGTGGTTTGTGGGGAAGGTATGCCCTTGTTTGGGGCAGAAAGAAGGAATTAGAAACTGGAAGTGAGGAAATCTGTCAGTGAACGTAGGGCTTTAGAAAGTAACAAATTCTTGGCAAGAAATGAGCGAGGGGGTGAAGGGGACAGGGTGGAAGGCGGCCAGCTGTCAGGGAGGGAGTGGTGGTCAATGGTGAGTGTTCGGGGCTGAGCTGTGAGCATCAGGGTCCTAACCATCCCGCCCCCCCAGGACCTCTCCTAAAGCTGCCGTCAGTCTCTACAGAGGCAGTCGTGTTAGGGTGGACCCCAAGCCACTGTGCTGGGTGTCCCAGTGAGAAGAGGGGATTTGGACAGATAAGCATGCACAGATACAGGGGGAAGATGGCATCTCCCAGCCAGGGAGGGATCCCTGGACCAGATCGTTTCCCACACCCTCGGAAGCAGTGAACCCTGAACCTCGCTCTCAGACTTCTGGCCTCTGGAACTGTGACGGCGCATTTCGTGCTTTAAGCCACCCTGTGTGTGGTCTCTGTTTCCCTAGCACACTACTGCAACAGGAGGAGAGCACTTGAGCTCAGCCCTGAATGATGAGAAAAGCCACCCCCAACAGGATCTGTGGGAAGAGAATCTGCTGAAGGGAACAACAGGAGTACTAGTGGAGCGACCAGAACCCCACACGGGCCCAGTTCATGGCTATTGTTGCTCTGCCTGACGACAAGCTACCTTCCTTGCAGGGTGGGTGTGGTGACCTTTATAGAAAACATGCGGCAACCAGCCATGCGGCAGCCACCCTACAGGAGATATGGTCTGCTCACCACATTGAGAATATGCAGTTGCGTGACCTCACCTGTTCCTGATGAAGGCCATCTCCAATAAGTGCTATTTCCACACAGCCAAGACAAGGTATCGCAGAAAGATAAAAGCACAAAATTTATCATGGGACTGAAAACAAAGAAGTTTTTGAGATAAAGAAAAACTCATTAATTAGTGTTCTATGACATCACCATCCTTACACATAGCATTTTATTTGATTTAGTACTGTAGCAATAAAAAGTTAGCAATGAAATATTCACTTACTCGGCAAGGAAATTTATTGAAAGACAATCTTTGGGCATGTGTTTTATAAATCGTTATTTGAGGCTTTTGTTCTTGATTATAGGACACAACACTCTGAGTAAATTCAGAGGTCTTTTTTTAAATTTTTTAAAATTTATTTATGATAGTCACAGAGAGAGCGAGGGAGAGGCAGAGACACAGGCAGAGGGAGAAGCAGGCTCCATGCACCGGGAGCCCGACGTGGGATTCGATCCCAGGTCTCCAGGATCGCGCCCTGGGCCAAAGGCAGGCGCCAAACCGCTGCGCCACCCAGGGATCCCTCAGAGGTCTTTTTAAAATGCTTCTTGAATACAACAGTTTTATTGAGATGTAATTCACGTGGGAAGTCTTCATGCATTCATTTGTTCAAAGCGTGAAACTCATTCAAAGTGTACAATTCAGGAGCTTTTAGCATGTTCCCAAGTTGTGAGCCATCAGCATTGTCAATTTTAGGAAATTTTCATCACCCCAGAAAGAAATCCTGGACACATCTGCAGTCACTTGTTTCTTCCCAGTGTGCCCTGGCCATGCCAAGCCCAGCCTGAGGCAAACACCTCAGATTTACCTCCTCCAACACTGCATATAAAGGGAATCCGACAACATGTGGGCTTTTATGACTTGCTTCTGTCACCAACATAATGTTTTCATGTTGCAGGACGTGTCAGGGCCTCCTTTGTATTGGTAAACGTGCCATTGCACGTATACACTGCACTTCTACATCTTCTCACTGGTTCATGGACATTTGGGCTGTGTCCATTGCTTGGCCATGATGGATAATGCTGCTGTGAACATTTGCACACAAGTGTTTGCTTGACCATATAGTTCCATTTCTCTTCGGTCTACACCCAGGAGTGGAGTTGCTGGATCCCATGAGAACTCTGTTGAACCCTTTGAGGAAGAGCCACACTGTTTTCCAAGGTGACCTCACCATCTCATATCCCACATCAGGGCATGTGGAGCCTCCAGTTTCTCCATACACTCATCAACTTGTTACCATCTATTTGGTGATAGCCACCCTATGGTGTGTGATGTCATAATGTGCTGTGGATTTGACTTATAATTCTCTAAAGACGAATGATGTTGAGCATCTTTTCAGATGTTTATTGTTCTATTTGTATCTTCCTTGAAGAAACATCTTCTCAAATCTCTTGCTTGTGTTTAAATTGGGCTACGTTTCTCATTATTGGGTTGTAAGTGTTCTTTATATATTATAGATACAAGTCCCTTACCAGATAGATGCTTTACAAATATTTTCTCCCACTCCGTGGGTTGTCTTTTCACTTTCTTAATGATTTTCATTGAAGTTCAAAAGTTTAAAATTCTTATTAAGTCCAGAGTATCTGTTTTTTTTGTTGTTGTTGTTTGTTTGTTTGTTTTTTGGTGTTGCTGTTGTTTTTGCTTTGGGTGTCATATCTGAGAAAGCTTGCCTAACTGAAGCACTCAAAGATTTACTCTTGTGTTTTCTTCTAGGAGTTTTTTTGGTTTGACTCTTACCTTGGGCTGATGATTCATTTTGAGTTCATTTTTGTGTATAGTCTAAGAAAAGGGTCCAAATTTATTTCTGTGCTTCTGTATGCTATCATTTTTATCCCAAACTTTAATAGAATTTTAATTTTTGTTCTTTCCAGCTCCCTAGTTTCTAAGGGCACCTGTTTTTTTATTTGGGATCATGGGGGTGTGGAATGCAGTCTTGAGCTCTGGGACATGTAGTTAAAACTACATTATGAATCTTAATGATTCAGGGAGAGAGAGACCATCAACAATCTCAGGTTTACCTGCAATGATAACTATGCCCAGAAATGAGCCTAAATTCTTCAGTACTGTTAGGTAATCCTCCTCACCACCCTTAATGAAGGAGATTTTATTATAGTCTCTATTTGACATCAGGGGAAACAGGCAAACAGCTGAGAGATTATGACATATACTCGAGATCATACAACTAGTGGAGTTGACCCTTACCCAGTGTGGAGATTAGGGGCACCAACTCCTGTGCAGTCAAAAATCTGCATTTAACTTTTGACTCCCCCAAAATGTAAGTACTAATAACCTAGTGTTGACCAGAAGCCTTACTAATAACGTGTAATGGTCACTGAACACATCCTTTGTATGTTGTATGTAGTATATACTGTATTTTTACCCTAAAGTAATTTAGAAAAAAGGAAAATGTCAAGAAAATCATGAGGAGGGGAAAATTTACAGTCCTATAGCATATTTGTCAAAAAAAAAAAATGCATGTGTAAGTGGACTTGCACAGTTCAAAGCCCTGTTGTTCAAGGGTCAGCTGTGTAAAAGAACCAGGATTCAGACCCAGGCACAATAGCTTCAGGCTTGCACTTTAAGAAAATGATTCTTATTTCTTGATTTTTTTTTTTTAAAGTTTAAGACCCATAGAAGAACTGAAAGAATGGTATACTGAGTAGCTGTATACACTTCACCTATACTCACCTCCTTGTTCCATCTCCCCCACCACCACCCCACACACACACGTGGTCATAGGATACCTAAAATTTAAATCCTATTACCCAGGGTCTTCCTTACCCTCCTCTGTCCCATATTTATATTCCCTTATCCCACAGCCATACCCTGGTTCCCAAAAAATGTGGTCAAAGAACATACTTTTATGTGATTTCAGTCTTTCTATATTTATTGGGTCTTATTTATTTGGATTCATCATATGATATGTCCTGAAGAAGGAACCATGTATACTTGGGAAGAACATGTCTCCTATAGCCATTGGCAGGGGGTGTCCTGTAAACACCAGGTCAGTTGGTTGGTGCTGTCAGGCCTTCTGTCTCCTGAATGGTGTCTGTCCATTTGTTCTACCAGTTATTGAGAGTGGGGTATTGAGATGTCTACTTATCATCATTAAATTGCCTATTTCTCCTTTCAATTCTGTCAGTTTTTGCTTCTGGTATTGTGGAGTTCTGTCCTAGGTGTGTGCACACTTATGATTTTTTTTTAATTTTTATTTATTTATGATAGTCACAGAGAGACAAAGAGAGAGGCAGAGACACAGGCAGAGGGAGAGAAGCAGGCTCCATGCAGCGGGAGCCTGATGTGGGATTCGATCCCGGGTCTCCAGGATCGCGCCCTGGGCCAAAGGCAAGCGCCAAACCACTGCGCCACCCAGGGATCCCCCACACTTATGACTTTTATGTTTGTTTTCCTGATGTATTTATCCTTTTATTATTATGGGATGCCCCTCTTATCTCCAGTAACAGTTCTTGTCCTAAAGGCCATTTTGTCTGATGTAAAAGTATAGCCAGGGCAGCTCTGTGGTTACAGGTTACAGGTACATTTTTTCTTCCTTTTACGTTCAAATTCTTGTGTCTTTGAATCCAAAGTGTATCCCTTGTAGGGAGTGAATACAGTTGAGTCTTGCTTTTTTTTTTTTTTTTTTACCAAGTCTGAATATTTCTGCCTTTTGAGAGTGGTGTTTAGTCCATTCACGTATAATGTAGTGACTGAAATGATTGGTTTCCGTGATTTTTTTATGTGCTTCTGAATTCTGTTTACTACTATTTTCTTTAGGATTTTTATGGAGAGCTTTAAACATGAGATTGGCCTGTGCCTTCCTTTCCTGTGCCATCTGTCGCATGCTTGCGTTTATTGTTGAACTTGTTTCATAACAATTATTTGGAATGTTTCTTTCCTTTTTTGTGATCTGGAGCAGTTCCTGCAGCACTAGGATGATACAGTCTGATGATTTTGTAGAATTCTCTTGTGACATCGTTGAGATGATCCTTTTGTTGTACATGGTTTCCTCGATAACTTCTGTTTCTCCTATAGGATTTGATCTGTTTAAGCATTTGTTTCTACCAGGGTTAATTTTTTTTAAAAGAAGTATTTTTCCTGGTAACTACCCACTTCAGCTAGGTTTTCAAATTTATTTGCAAAGATTTCTATGAATATCCTCCCATGACTTTAAAATTCTTCTGTGTTTCAGTGATCTGTTTCCCCTTGCTCTGTTTTGTTTTGCCTTCCCCTTTCTTCTGATCAGGGTAGCTGGTGACTTCTTTATTTCATTGACTTTTTTTCAAAGACTCTGCATTTAGATATATCATTCCCTTTGTTTTTGCTTTCTGTTTCTTTAATTGCTGCGTTTATGATTGCTTTCCTTCTTCTTCCTTTGGTTGATTTGTTGTTTCCTCTTTATGGCCCTTTGAGTCAAGCAAGGTGCCCCCTACTAGGCAATACTACATCATTATCCCCCTTCAACCAATGGGTCCCATCGCCTAAGCCTCCTGCATCCTGCTGTTTGCCGATTGATAACAAATATTTGTCCAACAAGTGGACAGTGAATGGACAGTGCTCAGTGGTGTGCAGCCTTTCATGTAGGAAGGGTCCTCAATGGGCACTGGTTGAATGGATATACAAGGGAGTCTATATAGGAGAGGTGATGATAAGATCTTCTTTGTCTGAGACAGAAATTTAAACTCTGTTATCCCTCAGGATCAGCCAATCCTGTGATGATCTGGTCATTGTTTTTATAAATCCACATTTGTCTCTCTCTACATCTACATTTCTAGATAGCTCCACTCAATCTGTGTCTGCCACAGATTCTTCTCAAATATTCTGGTGCTTATCCCAAATCAGGGGTCAAATGTACCATTGGAGTATGAAAATGCTATGGGGGCCGCCTGGAGGAGGGACACGAAATGGGGCTCACCATGTGCCCTGACATGCCAATCACCCTCTTTCTGAGCTCTGCCCTGACCTGAGATGGTGGGTGAGATAGGACAATGCCAGAGGTCTCATCCATATGGGGGGTGTGGCAGTTAGCTGACAAATGTCTAGAAATGAAATCACAGTGTGTTGTGCTAGTTTAACGAGCCAGCGACCTGCACCGTGTAACAAGCAGAGAGACAAGCCATATGACTCACAGCATCACTCACCATAATTATGTTATGGCCTCGTAACTGATGTAGTGGATGTGCTAGTCAGCTTATGCCACAAACCACATAATGGTATTTGTGCAAAATGACATCGAATTTTTCATGTGCTGTGGAGAGGAGAGTTTAGTTCCTTATTCCCAAATGATGCAACCAAGACCCAGTGAGATATCCAGGACCCCCTCGGTGTACTTGCTGCTTCACTGGTTCTTGAGCTGAACAGTAGGATTATGGGAGGAACTTTCACAGTTGCCTGACTATGGGCAGAGAAAAGCAGGGTGGGGTAGGGTGGAGTGGGGTGGAACAGGAGCCAAGGCAGGGTTCCTCATCATTCCAAGTGAAAGTGCTGCACTCAGAGGCTGACAACCACTGTGTGAACCCGGAGCAAAGATAATAAGACCAAGATCTTAATTCCAGACCAAGGAAGGCCTCTTGATCCCTGGCCCTGTGCCATCTTCCAGGACTCCAGACTGTACCTGCAGTGTATCAGAACCCCAGGGAGCCCAACCAGGGGTCCATAAGCACTTGTGACTCTAGAGCTGGGATGTGACCATTTCGGGTTACTTTTCCCCTCTGCTACCAAGGTGCCTCGTTCCTGAGTGTGAATAACCACTAAAGATTCTGCTCTTGACCCTACAAAATGAAAATGGAAAATCTGACTTGGAGACTTTCCATGCCTTCCCAACACCAACAGGAGAGCCTGACAGAGAGAGACCCACCACTGCACTGGGGAAGCGGATGGGTGGCTGGGGAGGAGCAGGACAACGGGGCTCTGGTCCGTCATCAGGCCAGCTCTTCCACTCTCCCCGATGGTGGGAACAGAATAGCCTCAGAGACGTGCTGAAAGGGAAAGGTGTTGCTAGCTCCCGCATTCTCTAGGGCCTGGATCTTAAACTCAAAGTAGACTGGGACGATATAGATGATGAAGAACCAGGAAACCAGGGAGCCTACCAAGACAGCAGCCGATGGTTAAGATGGCCACGCTGGACGACATTGCCATAGATGCTCCTGGGGCATCAGCTCCACGCTATTTATTGAGCATCTGCTGTGTGTCACCCTGTGCTCTGGGTGCTCTGGTGTTGCTGGCGTACCTGCCATAGGAAGGCCTCAGTGTCACAGAGCTTCCCACTGTGGCTGCAGTGGGGGAGCTTTACATTTCTGAAAATCGAATGTCACCGTTTCATGACCAGATTTGTATTACATGAAAGTAGATGCCACAGACAGAATCAGAGTGCCCAAGACATACTTTAGTAGAGTAAAAGCGAGATTATTGATGAGCTGTTGATGTAAGCCAGTCCTGCCTGTGGACGCCAAGTTACAAAGGAATGTCCCTCTCACCTGCTGAAGGGCACCTGCCACATGAGAGATGAGTGGTCCCAGGCAGAAGCGGCCCCAGGAGGCTCCACATAGGAGGCCAAAATAGACCCTTCCAGGTCAGGTTGCCCAACACGTAGGAAGAGAACCAAAGAGATGCTGCCTCGCCGGGGATGTGAGGCCAACTCTCCCCGCTATGCTCTTGGGCATTTTTCGAGACCTCGATGCCAGTTTGGGCTGGGCTGCAGATGCCGCATGCTGATCCCAGACCTTTGGGAATGGAATCTTCTCAGTGAATAATCGGTATGATCAATCATGCTCCTTCTTACTCTTGTCTGTGTGCCAAAGAGACCTGCTCGGTCCTCCTGTGCCATTCACGAGGCTTGTGCTGGGAGAAAATGACTCATTGGGGGAGTAATGAGGATAATTAATGATGTGTACTCCAAACTGTCACTGCACAAGTGTCAAGCGAACACTTGGAGAGAGGGGGTTTCTTTGTGACATTGCGGTAATTATGTCAGACAAAGTCTTGCAGTATAGAGATTTCCAGAATTTGCAACAGCACGTAATTAAAATGCAGTATGTACTTTGAAAATGGAGTGTTTAGATTGGGATATCGCTTTGACGAGCTGTATTTTCCATAAAGTGCCAGAGGTCTGGCTGACATAGAAGTTATTTTCCCCCAAAATTGGCTCATCTCTCCAGGGAAGCTCTTAATCACGACTGCCCACCTGTGTTCTCTCTCTCATATCCTCAGGCGATGGATCTGGAAGTCCCAGTGCTGGCCAGGAACATCCCCGGGAACGCGGCCGTGGTGAAGCATGAGGTCACGGGGCTGTTGTTCTCAGACCCTCAGGTAAGGATGGGGTCCCCGTGATCAGCTTATCTGGAATGGTTTTCATCAGCATTTCGCTTGGAGACTCCGCGGTTCCCATGTTTTCAGCAGTGCCCAGTGGTCCCCCTCGCATGATGGGAGCCCCAAGTGTGATGCGTGTCCGCTGTGGCCACAAGGGTGGACACGTGATTCAGAAAAACCTAGAACAGAAACTCAAACACAAGACCTGCGCCTGTTTCTGATTCTGCCTCCAACGTGCGACATGGCCTTGAACAAGTCAGGTCACTCCCGAGCTGCTTGGATTTCTGATCCAAAGCGGGTGCTCCCCCAGATACAATCTTCTATTTCTAGCGACCTACTGGTTTTCAGAAGATTGCCACATATCTGATCACTGCAATGCCTCCAAACAACGTGCAGAATAAGCCGAGTACTCGTGCATATACACGCACCTACACGTGTATTTGAAAGTAATATATAGGGTGGTGCAGCTGAGAGTGGACGCAGCCTGGACACGTGTGTGCATAGGGCCTCGAGGAAGCATGTGAGGGTCCCGAGTGTGCCTGTGCATGTCTGCCTACAGTTGAACCCCCCAGGACTGCGTGCAGGGCGTGTGGCCTGGCCTGAGTCTCCAAGCTCTGTTTTCTCCTCCGGACAAGCGGAGCTCATTGGCCCTCTGCCTCCTGGAAGTGTGACAGAGGCTGAAGGAGGGATATGCCAGAGTGAGTGTGTTCATGCCACGCGGCCAGAGCTCTGGACCTGCTGTCACCACAGGAGAGGCACCGCTGCAGCCCGTGCCTTGCGTCAGGCAGCAGCGAAGAAGAATCTTAGCCCCAAGTCTTGTTCTTTAAGTCTTTGAAAATTAGGTTCTACCTACCAGCGTCTTTATTAAAGCACATATCATATTCAGGAATACAGGGATTTATACTTAAAAAATCATAGTCAAGTCAAATATTTGAAAATTCAGGTTTCGGATTTCCTGTGGCAGATGCTTAATCCAAGAGAGCTTTCGGTTTCCCTTGCTACAACCACGGCTCACCTGTTTTCACTGCTGCCTGGTGCGCTAACCCCCCCCCCCGGGGGGGCCGACCGCAGCAGCAAAGGGGGCCTAACCACTAATGCCTTCCCTCTCCGCAGCAGCACCTACCAGCCAAAGCAGTATCAGGACAGGGAGACTTTGTAGTAGTTACTTGTCTCTTCTCCAAACAAAGGTCTATTGCTTTGAACCACATTCTGGATCATCTCTGGAATCAACGCCAGCCAAGCCTTTAGGTCAGACAGTAGTGTCTCCACCCTGGTAAAGGGACTTTAGTTTCATCTCTCCAAACTCAACAGCTAT
Source organism: Vulpes lagopus (assembly GCF_018345385.1). Classification (NCBI taxonomy): domain Eukaryota; kingdom Metazoa; phylum Chordata; class Mammalia; order Carnivora; family Canidae; genus Vulpes; species Vulpes lagopus. The sequence continues at coordinate 33,982,403 of NC_054837.1, forward strand.
TTATTTCATAGCTCAATTTCCGAGCTCTCTAAGCGGCCAGTGAGTGTCTGAACGTGAGGCCAGAAGCAGTTTGGCTTCCTTATCTCACAGAGCTTCCAGCAAGCGATCCCTCCTGACATTTGCAAATAAGCGTCCCACCGCCGACAGGGTCGCGTCAGCTCTGCTCGCAGACGCGGTGCTGCAGCACACGCAGAGCTAAGTCTAGGGTTTATCCCGATTCCAACATCTCAACGTTGGTTTCACAAAGGATGTTTAAAAAAAAAAAAAAGAAAAGAAAAGAACACTTTAGATTTCACACGGGGAGAAGGTTGTGTTTTCTAACACACTTTAAAAAGTGCGCTAGACGTGGCTGTCACACCCGGCTTTGTTTTGTCTGCTTGATGGTGTCGACGAGACTTAATCAAGCGCAGGGTGGGAGCTCGCCGCAGAAGCCTAAAATGCATTTTCAAGAAGCCAGCAAGTGTGGTTCTAGTCCTCTTCGTGGAGAGGGGCTCAGGCTGGTTGCCAGAGGGCGCAAGATCTATTTCAAATCTGTATTCAGATACGCATCGGGAGCAGCATTTCACCTGTTAAGAGGGATCTTGTGCACCGGCGCCAGCCTGCTGAGGTTGGTGTATGGTGTAAACTGGGGGTGCGGCCCAGGCTGAGCTACCTCGGAGGGAGCCCTCTGTGCCCTCTGTGCCGGACGGAGAGGCTGCGGCAGCCTGACGGGAGAGGTGAGGTCGCCAAGCGCTCTCGTGCTAGACCCCGGTCACCCAGCCTTCAAACAGCAAACGAATTTCACGAAGCCTTTGCCTGAAGGATGTCAGGGGTTGTCGAAGGGCATCGCTTAACTTCTTATTTTGTGAACTTTTGTATGAAACTAAACCAGGGCAGCCCAGGTGGCTCCGCGGTTTAGCGCCGCCTTCAGCCCAGGGCCTGATCCTGGGGTCCCGGGATCCAGTCCCACATCGGGCTCCCTGCACGGGGCCTGCTTCTCCCTCTGCCTGTGTCTCTGCCTCTCTCTCCCTCTCATGAATAAAGAAATAAAATCATAAATAAATAAATAAATAAATAAATCCAGCAGCGGGAGCAGACACGTGACCTGAGAGCGCAGCCGTACTCCGGCGTCCCCCCCCAGCCCTCGCCCCTGTGCCCTTCCTGGAGCCTTGTCTTCAGGATCTGCGAGAGCCTGTACATCCTGGGCCATGGCTCAGGTTTGGGGCCAAGCTGGCCGAGTGTGCGGGTGCTGCCTCCCAGAGCCCCCCGCGGCCCTTAGGTCTGGCCACAGAGAGTAAAAGATCAGTGGCGGCAGGTACCAGCTTAATACCTCGGTCAGTCCCGAAGGCAGGAGGCGAGAGGCGTATGATAAGTAAGTGTGGCCGCGGTGTTGGGAGGCAGGGAACAGAAGAGAAGCAGGTTTGAGGCCCACTGGCGCGTGCTGTCTTGTCTGGGGGCGCGGGGGAGCCAGGGGCCTGCACAGGGCCCACGGCCGGCTGCCCTGGGGACACAGCCCTTGCCGAGCGTGAGGAGAGGCTGGGATTCACCAATCTGTAAACGTCGGCAGTTCAGTCGGTTATTGGTTTAAATGCTCTGCGGCGTATCCAAACAGTCAGGGGAGGGAGGATTTGCCAGGCAGGCCACCAGATAGATGTCTGCTCGGGACGGGGGCTGTGCCTTCTCTGAAGGAGCAGGGCATGAGACTGTCACCCACAGGAGTGACATTCCCAGTGAGGTCGTGTCCAGTAGCATCTTCCTAGGCCCGGGACCACATCTTGTCCTCCAGACAGAAGAGAAGGCGAGGGGTCCTCGGGCAACGTCAGGAGTGGAGGGGGCCGGACTGTAGGTCTCCGCAGCCAGAAAGAGGAGTTTGGGCTTGGCACGACGGGACCAGCGTGGTGTGTTCTGTCCGTCTCGGAGACAAGGCAGGTGAATCCGCTCCCGCCACACACCAGGAGGGTCAGGCAGGGAACTTTGCTCAAGGCCCCGCTGTGTGCTGGGTTCTGCAGGTAAGAGCTGAGGGGAGAGGCTCAGGGCCTCTGGGGCCTACAGTGTCAGCAGGTGCTTCCAGGCTAGGGCAGCCCAGCCTCTCCACCGTCCTCAGCTCCACGGGCACCACTCCCAATGGGATGTTGGCCGCCTGCAGCTTTGTAGGGCTCGACTCCTGGGACTCGCACAAGGTCTGCCCGGCGAGGGTGAGGCCCGCCTCAAAGGAAGCAGGGAAGGGCTCTCACAGCAGGCAGACCCCCGTGTACTGAAGCTGGGGCGTGGGGACGTGCGGCACGCGGGCCCCGCAGGGAGTGGCAGAAATGAAGGAGACCTCACATGTAAGGTGTACAGGACACGGGAGTAGGCGGGCATGGCTCCGAAGGGCCCTCGCAGTCCCCACCTCTTGGTGTTAGGCTGTCATCTTTTTGCATCACCCAAACATTTTTTTAATAGAAAAATCAACAACATAGCAATTAAATTAAAAAGTATCCATTGTTGGCTATTTGGAAACAACCTCATATTTTTCCAGGACGCATTTTCCAGGACCCATCTGGACGGTCAACCAGGAGGCCCTTTGGTTTCCGCGTCCACTGCCACTGCTCTCAGCCGAAGCCATGGGTGGCGATTCCATCCTTGTCTTTGTTCTCATGGGCATAGGGCCAGTGCACTTCTTCTCCCCAGGGTACCCGCACACCAGAGGTAGAGTGTGCTTGTCAGAGCAGAGCAGTTGCTTGCGCAGGGAGGGCACATGACCCAGACGGCTTGGTTACGTGCCATCTAGGGGCTCCTGCTTTGCCGCGGCCATTCTCAGAGCTGGTGGTCCGTGAGAACCATGGCTTGGAGCCACTACTGGCACCTGCAGGCATGGCTGGTGGCTGAGGTCAGAGGCAGGGCGAGCCGTGCCCACAACTAACAGGGCAGCGTGTGGACGGACATTCGTGTGGCCAAGGAGGGCAGCCACCAGCCGAGGTGCAGCTGTCACCCTCTGGAGGGCTTGTGGCCCAGGTAGCCTCCCCCAGCCTCAGCAGGGCAATGCTGACCAGGAGCCTTTGCTGCAAAGCCCCCTGGGCGGCCTCCCAAAGCCCAGTTCCTCAGGTGACCTCTTTCAGTTAACCCCATGTCATCCCGTGTCCCCGTAGCACAGCCGAGATGACTTCCTGGCAGATTCACTTCCACATTTCTCGAGGGCTTTGCTCTTTCTCTCTGACCTTCTGAGACCCTGACCTGGCTGTGTCACTCTGCCCTCTGGAACCTTCTCGGGGCCAGCTCTCCTCCCACCGCATTCCCTCACATTCTGGTCTTTGCTTGCCAAGACTGGAGGAGGAGCACATGGGCCCAGAGCTGAACCGTCCAGTGTCGTCCGGTCCTGGCCGCTTACTGCCCCCTTGGCGGCCCTGGGCCCGGTTCCGTTCCTGAACCTCTCTCTGCTCCTGTTTCAGTCTGAGGAAGGAGTCATGGGGATAGCACACAGTCCCAGTCCCTTTCTTCAACTGCAAAATCCAAAATGCGCTTGAAAAACAATTTGATTTTTTGGGAGTTTGGTGCCAAAACTGACTTGGCAGCAAAGTCGTATCTGAGCTGATGCGAAGTTATCTGTGGCTGTTTGTCCTGCTTTGTGTGACTATTCATACGTTTTGATTTGGAAATTGTGGTGTGTTGCGTATGGGGCACTGCTTAGAGCCACCATGGGGCCTAGGGTAATGAGAGAGGGCGTGAGCCCCATCACGAGATCCCCCAGATCCTGGATTCTGAACGTGAGCTGCTCCCTGGCGGTAAGCATGTGACAGATGCTGGCTGTATGCTGATCTGTGGCCGGTCCAGCCCCGCTGGAGGCTCCAGGCCACACACCAGCTGCCCTCGGCAGAAAGCGTGTGGGGGCAGGCTCGTGCCTCTCCTGGGCTTTCTCCTTGACTCGGGAGCAAAACAGAAGTGGAAGGGCATGAACCGTCCCAGCATGCCGGTCACAGCCGAGGACTGTCCCGTCCCAAGCAGCCCAGAACGGGGGGCAGGACATGCACCCAGGCGTCTTGCGCTCTGCCCCGCGCTCCTGGGCCTCGTGGGTTCAGGGACCTGGTCTGTGGGCTGCCTAGCTGGGCGTGAGCCAGGTGCCCTCCTACAGGATAGCCTGAGCTTTAGGGCTGTTTCACTTAGCATCCCCAGCCTCGAAGCTGTTTTTATACAGTGGATTTTAGCTTCTGTTGGACAAGAGGGTCCATACAACTTCCAGAGGTGGTTGGAATGGAATGTTCCCCAAAACCGTCCCTGTTGAGAGCCACGTCCGGTGTGCTGCCTGCAGGGCCGTTTGCTTCTCCCTGAGATCCCCCTGCCCTGTGATGTTAGGGTGACAGTATTATGACAAAGATCCCAACAGGGGTCTGAACACCAGCTCTGTCAGAGGGACTCCACTTCTCATCCCCTGAACCTTGGCGGTGCCTCCACAAGAGAAGGCAGGTCCCCTGCCCCTGATTCAGAGGGAAGTTTCCCAGCAGCCACTGGAGGAAAGGTGAAGTGCTCATCGTATGATGACGAAAATAGAACCATGCTCTTTTGTATAATTTTTTGTTGTTTTGTTAACTTCAGAAACATATAACTGGAGCCAGGGCTTGCACACCTGTGGTCCTGGGGTTGGTCTGGGCCATGTTCTTAAAGTTTTGCATGGCTCATGTAGCACGAGGTGCTTTTCTGTAGATACCCCAGGCTTTAGGCCTCTCTTGAATGGAGGATGTGGCGTCAAGTCCAGGCCATGGTTACTGTGGTGCGGGGTGGGTGCTCGGGGTCCCAGTCCTGGCCTAGAACAGTGTCGAGATGGGCCTTCGAGCTCTCACAGGTGTGGGATACCCACACATGGGTCCTGTGTATGCCCTGAGCGATTTTCAAGAGCAGATCCCAATGCTGCAGGAAGCAGATCCCGACACTGATGAGCAGGCCGTCCTCAAGGAACCCCTGTTTGGCAATCAGTTGACTGGTTTTCTGGCAAGCTCCACAGATGGCAGTGCAGGAATCCACAGTGCTCTTGCTAACACGCTGATCAACTGGCACGTGTGCTTCTTTCCCAGGAGCAGTGCCGAAGCTCCTACTGCCTCATTGTCCAGGCCAGTCAGTGAGGCATCCTCACCGTGTCCTCGTGGGGTCTCTGTCCACGCACTGTCATCCTCAGGGGGCAGCCCAGGCCTCAGGGCATGAGTGGGAAAGGGAGATGCCAGGGAGCTCTGCTTGGGGCTCAGACACATCACCTCTGACTTAGTCTGTGGCTGGAGCACAGGCTCTGGAGCTGGGAGACAGACCCCCTCCAGCACATGGGAGGAGCCTGCACGGTGGTGCGCGTGTGCGGACAGAGAGCACATGGTCTGCCCAGCAAGTGCCTGGCCATCTGTCACCACGAGCATCTCAGGGTCCACAGGCGTGCACTTACGTGTTCCCTCTGCTCATGCAGGAGGGCTTGGCCCAGGGCCCCCGGGAGTGAGTCTGACAGCCCACGAGTCCGGGTTCCCTTTGCTTTTCCCGACGTTCTTCCTCACTCTGCCCGCAGCTCACACGGGGTTTGGTTGTGCTGCGGCCGGGGGCTTCTTCCTCGCCACCCACGGCTCTCTCGCTTTACCGAAGTCTGTGTTTCTGCTGGGTCTTCCGTGAGGACCGCAAACCGAGCACTTTCTCAGGTTCCATCCCTAGAAGCTTCATCACTCAGCGCTCGGTTGTAAAGTGGTCAGTGTTCTGTCCAAATCCTAAGAGGTGGCTGCCGCCGTGGTCTGCGGGCCAGATAACCCAAGATGTGACTAGTGTCAGAAAATAATAGACCAAAGGGATCCCTGGGTGGCGCAGCGGTTTGGCACCTGCTTTTGGCCCAGGGCGTGATCCTGGGGACCCGGGATCGAATCCCACGTCGGGCTCCCGGTGCATGGAGCCTGCTTCTCCCTCTGCCTGTGTCTCTGCCTCTCTCTCTCTCTCCCTCTCTGTGTGTGACTATCATAAATAAATAAATTTTTTTAAAAAAAGAAAAGAATAGACCGAAGTTGTGTCTTGAATAATTTTTATACGAGCGTTGTTCAATTATGAGGTAGGAATAAATGTGTTTCACTTTTATTATAAAAGAACACCAATTTACTAAAAAGTGTATACATAACACATAAAAATATAACTGCTGTATCATCAATATTGCTATTTATGTTGCTAGCTATAAAGAGCATTCAACATTTAGTTAACAATAATTTTGAAAGTACGTGGGCATTCTTTTTAAATGGCAAAGCGCCGTATGTTCCCATGAGGCCTGGCTGACTAATTGGAACTTGCATGGGCTTCGGGGGTTCCTGGTGATAATGATGGTGAAGTCTGCGTCAGGCTGTGCCAGGGCCCCATGTACCAACCCATTCATTCCTGCCAACACACCATGAGGCTGGTGCTTCCATCGTCCCTCAGTGACACACGAGAAAACAGAGGAAGAGAGAGGCTAAGGAATGTCCCCAAGGTCAATGGCGTGAAGGTAGGGCATGAGGTCACTTGCAGGCCTCCGGCTCATGCACTCTGCCCTTGACTTTGTGCAACGTGACACACATGGATGCCCCCCTCCTTTCTCTCAATAGTCTTGAACAATCGAAATCATTCTAATTCTTTCTGATTATGGAGCGGGGTGGGGGGGGTCCCATGTGGATGGTCATCCTGGCGCGTGTGTGCATGCATATGTGTGTGGGTTCATGTGCCTTGTCACTCAGCCCACGTCTGAATGACCTCTCATCCCCCCTGAAAGCCACGTCTCCAGAGCACAGGAAGTGGATGAAGGAGATGCTGGAAGCTAACATGGGCACAGGCTTTGGGTGCCTTTGCTAAAGCTTGTCACCAGTTTATTTACACCTGTTTCTCTTCTACCTCCTTGCAGGAGTTTGTTCAACTGGCAAAGAGACTGGTTAGTGATCCTGCATTAGAAAAAGAGATTGTGGCCAACGGAAAGGAATACGTGAGAATGTATCACTCATGGCAGGTGGAAAGAGACACTTACCAGAACCTCATCCGTACCCTCGAGGGGAGCACCGAGGAGTAAGGGTGCTGTCACATGCCTGCCCTCGGCCCCAGCCCAGTGCCCAGCCCTGAGGGAGTACCCAGAGACGGGGCTCTGGGCCAACAGGTCCAGCTCTGTATGAATCAAGCCAGTTTAAATGAATCACTGATAAGCAACATCATTTGTAAGGCAGGACCTCATCCAGAATCCATCTGGGCTTCCAGATAACATCCTGGATGTGTCTACCTGGTCAGTCCTGGTGGAGATGAGGATGCTCATGGGCACACGGGGCCGGGAGGGGGGCCCTGGAGAGAGTGGCCTTAGCTGCTGTAGGACTCTTGGACCAGCCACCCCCCTACAGACACTTCCCACCTGTCTTCTGATGACCTATGACTCAGTGTTCCACAAGCAGAAACTAAACTCAGACATGTCCACAGACAGGAGTCCACAGAATAAAACGTGTCGCTGTCAGTCCACAGAGACAGCCGCTGTGTGTTGGTGTTGTGCGCAGCATCGGCGAGAAATCGCTCCCCCGCCCCGCCTCCAGTTCCTGCCCCTGAAAGAGAGGTGCTGATGCTCCAGCACCTCACGAGGAGCGTTTTTCATGCACAGTCACTATTTTAATGCCAAAGTGCAGATGTGAAACACTGCTTTTCTATGCACACTGTAGACGGCCCCAGTTTCATACTTTGTTTAAATATCTTGTGTATCGTTTTCAACTTGTTGAAGTCCAGGTTTGAATGCTCCAGAAGTAAACCTCCAGAGAGAACGGAGATACTGTGGCTTTGCATGCGGAGGGACAATGCATGTAATGGGGCGCCGCCTCCCTCGGCTTCTCCCGGGCACCATCCTACCCCCTTCAGCTGTCCCAGAAAGCCGAATGCCACAGAAGCTGTTGGATGGGCAGCTTCACATGGGTGTTCAGGTCTGCAGAAGCAGACTGCGTGGGCTCTGCTGGCTGAGCCTGCCCACCTGTCACTGAGCCGTAGCTTTCTACTGTGTCCAGAGCTGCTCTTCTGCATGTTTCCAGTGATGACACAGCATCTTCTTTCTCCCATCCCCTATGTCCTTTTTCCTTGCATCTCCCCACACCCTGCCCTCGCTTACTCTTTCTGACCAGTGTCCTCTTGGAAAGCCAGGGGCTGATGCAGGAATGACAGTCAAAAGACCTCCCCACCCAAGGCCACCCTGACAAGAGAGGCCACTCCTTAAAGCAGTGGTTCCCAGCCTCAGCTTCTAAAAATCCTGGTTCCTGGGCTGCATTTCAGACCAGTAGCATCAGATCTCAGGGCTGGAGACACGCAGGCCTGCAGCTTCCCAGCGACCCAACATGCCGCCAAGATGGATGGCTACTGCCTTACATGGTCCATGTCAACAGGGACCAGAATTTCACAGTAAACGAACATCTGAGAAGAGGCTGGATGGTGATGTCGTATTGAAAAGTGAATCCAGAATGAAAAAGAGAGGTTACATTTGCCTTGTGTTTAACATGATTGATTATGCCCATAAAATTGAAACTCCAAGTGCAGGGCCAAGAGATATTTCCCACCAACCAGTAGCTGACAAGCACAGCCCAGGACTTGTCAATGCTCCCCAGAGCTTCTCCCTCCTCTGGGCTTCACTTTTGTCTGCAATGTCTGTCCCACAGTCCTTGGAGACTGTCCTGCCCTCACCGGCTACCTGGTTTCAGGCCACCAGGGACCTGCCTGTGGTTCACGTTGCTCTCTGACACCTGTCCATCACTTTCATGAGATCCCTCATCTCTCACAAGATGTGCAATTTTACTTCTCAGTTGATTTCCAGAGGTGGTGGTATTTAAACACTTTGACCATGAAATAGTAAGAGGGACCAACCCTACCCGGGTATAGGGAGCAAGAGGATGTCACGATTACACCTGGTTGCACCTGACCAGAAATTCAAGGTAACAGTGGCATAAGCAGGAGGGAAATGATTTTTTTTTTTTTCTCTTCCAAGTTCAGGGATGTGGCATTCCCAGGGGCAGGGACTCAGACCCTCCATCCTCTTGTTCCTCCATTCTCAGTATGTGGCCATCTCTACCTCGTGCAGCAGGTAGCTGCCCAAGCACTGCCATCATGCCTGATTTCCAAGCCACAAGAGGGTAAAAGGAAGGTGGGAACAGAGACTTCCTGTTTCCTTTCTTTCAGGACAATTCCTACCTCCAGTCACACACTGTGTCCCACACCCAGTTGCAAGGGACACTTGGGAATGCTGGCTTTACTCCCAGTAGCCATATGCCCCCTTAAAAATCAGGGATGAGGGGATCCCTGGGTGGCGCAGCGGTTTGGCGCCTGCCTTTGGCCCAGGGCGCGATCCTGGAGACCCGGGATCGAATCCCACATCGGGCTCCCGGTGCATGGAGCCTGCTTCTCCCTCTGCCTGTGTCTCTGCCTCTCTCTCTATCTCTCTGTGACTATCATAAATAAATAAAAATTAAAAAAAAATTTTAAAAAATAAAAATCAGGGATGAGTCTATTATCAGAAGAGACAAGCAGATTGCACATCAAGAGACAATGTGCAGGTGCCTTGGCCATCGATATAGGCTGGTAGTAGACTCTGCAACCCCAGACATCCTATTACTAACCACTGGGTACCTTTGAATGCCAAGAGAAGCATTTTCCACAAGGTTTTAATTTACTTTTTCAAGTCATCCAGACACAGCTCACCTGCCCTCCCCAGGATTTCGTTTGTATACAAGCCCTCCGCCAGGGCAGCATATCCGTTAGAACTTCACACCCCGCAGCCACGGAATGAACGGCTCTGAGTCAGAGAACACATGGGTTTTCACTTGAATCTCCCAAAATGTTCATTCCCTTTGGGTGACACACAACTGACCCTGGAAGACACAACAAAGCGATAAAGTGTATCGACGACGTGTATGTGATCTCGGCCACGAACGCGGTCCTGGTAGCCCCAGGTCCTTGTTCACGGTAGCAGGTCTTGGGAAATTGGAATCTTTTGGGAAGGGATCCATACTTCGAGTTCGGCCGAGAACAAAGAAGAATTTGTATTATAAAGAAGATACAGTGAAGTTCCTTCGGCCTAGCTCTTAGGCCCTACAGATCACGTGTGAAACAAACGCTGCGCAGTGCGAGCTCTGGTGGAAGCCCCCCGCGTGCACGCAGGCTGAGTGTGCACACACCTGCCCTGCACACAGAGTCTGGCTCACGGTGAGTCTGCGCAGTGCTGCGTGAGGTCCGGGGCAGCCAGCCCTGAATGCCTGGGGATCCTATGGTCAGGATTTTAGGTGGAGAGCTGAGTCCCTAAGCAGGACATGGGGAAGCCCTCCCTGTTTCCTGTTTTCATATCACCTGTGTTCCACACTCCCTCTCATCCAGCAAGCAGTTACCTGGACAGCAGACAGTGGCCGTGCACTGGTGCTCCAAGGCCGGGGACCCAGCTGTCAACAAACGGAGCTCCCTCCCTCCCGCCCTCGCAGGGCTTCCCTGCCCCAGGAGCCTCCCCGCTGCGTGGACGCCGACCAATGCCTGCGCCAGGCTTCACTAAGCCCTGGAGTCAAGCCACACAGAGTCCTTGGGGTCAGAGTCGGGCAGGACATAGCCACAGAACCACGGAGCCCCAAGGGTCTCGGAATGGAAACCACAGCCAAGGGGGGGACAAGCAGTTTCCAGGAGAATCTCACAGACTCTACAGGAGCTTCTGGTACAAACGAATACGGATAAGGTGGGGGTGTCCTCGAGTTCATAGGAATGACTTCACCTTTATCTGTGGCCACATCTCTTTTAAAGAGGCTATTTTACAATCTATTCCGTTCAGACTGGTAAGTAGGCCTTGGAAATCCAGGCTGAGAGAAGCGTGTTTCCAAAAATGTATGCAATTCAGCTAAATGGCAAAAGCTTTCTCTGCAGGGAGGAGAAATGAGCGTGGTGCAGCCTTGCTCAGCAGAGGCCCTGGAATCACCCTCACGTCCCCAAGCCTCTGCTACCAGAAGGGTTGCGCTCCCCCGAAAACGGATTTTCTTCTTTATCATCTAATAGAAAAATATGCTAAGTATTTCCTGCAAACCAGAAAGGTTAGCAACCAGATGTCTGCAAGAACCTGGAGAGCGAGGAGCTCCATCTTTCTGCCAGGGAGCTTTCTGACTTGGTTTTTGGTGTCTGTGTCTGTTCCCCCATTTACAAATACCCAGAAAAACCACTTACAAAGTCTGAAGACCTGCTGATCGCCACCTGCTAGGAAGGCTTCCTTCCTGCTACTTCCCTGGCCCCTCTGCCCGGACCTCTGGCCCCATTTAGGGGCTCAGCAGGCATATAAACAACGGGGACTGGAAAGGCACCTGCATCTGTGACACGGTGCTGTCACCGCAGGTCTGTCACTGAGAGTGAACGTTAGGGGACCCCCTGTGTCCCCGGCACAGTGCTCAGTGCTGGCAACAGAGACTGTCCCCCAAGCCCCAAGCCCCTGGCGAACAACAGAGGTTAAGAAATGTCCCCAGCAACATGAGAGACTCCTAACTCTGGGAAACGAACTAGGGGTGGTGGAAGGCGAGGAGGACGGGGGGTGGGGGTGACTGGGTGACGGGGCACTGAGGGGGGCACTTGACGGGATGAGCACTGGGTGTTATTCTGTATGTTGGCAAATTGAACACCAATAAAAAATAAATTTATTACAATAAAAAAAAAAAACGTCCCCAGCTTTCAGGTTCTGGAAGGGCCTTACTGCAGGGGACCGTCTCCCCACAGGACTCCGGGGCCTCAGGGACGGCGCCCCTGCCCCCTGCCAGCCGGCCCAGTCGCCACAGGTCCCCACTCGCTCTCCTCAGGCCTGGGCTGCCGCGCTGCTCCCCACTGATCCGTCAGCCCCCCCGGGGCCTGCTCGCTGCCCCCGTCCTCTGGGGGCCTGGCTGTCCCCGCTGGGCCAGCCACACCCCTGCCTCTCCCCCAGCCGCGTGGGCTCCTCCCCATAAAGTAGAAGCCGCGTTCCAACCCCCACGAGATGCCCACAGCTCTGATGGTCAGAGTGCCCTCCCCATTGTCAGAATCCTCGGAATCCCGCAGAGAAGATCCCTCTGTACCCAGCAGGATTTGCTTCCCGTTCGGTGGGGACTTCTCCACACCTCAGTGCCCACAATTCCACTCTGCCTCTCCCTCCCTCTCCCCCTGTCTGTCTCTCCCTGTCGCTCTGATGCTACATGGGACCATCTCCATATCCCATCCAGGAGTCGGACAAGCGTTCAAACCAGGTCAGAGGGAGCTGAAAGGGGCCAGAGTAGGTGACCCCCAGGTATGCCCCTTTGGTACCTGGGCTGTTCTGAGCTGGAGGCCACTGGGAATGAACGGATGCTTCCCTCACCTGACTCGGAGCTCGCACTTCTGAGAAATGAGGTCTGCCATAAAGCCCCCTCCCGGGGCACTTGGACAGCCGTTGGCCTGCGTGCACGAACTTTACTAAATAACCCTGATCCCCCGAGAGTTCCCTGTGTATTTACCTTCCCACACTTTACTGCCCTGGAGGCTCAAAACCCTTTCCCTTCTACTTGTCACTTCCCCACAGATGCATTGTCCTTTGTTCAAACGGGTTTTGTAAAAGCCTGACCACCACTTTGGGGCTCATTTCATTTTCTGTGAGCTCTCGCCCCATGGGCATGAGAAATAAGCCCTTTCTTCCTCTCCCTGGGACTGGGTTTGCAGGCCCTCATTCATAGAACCTACAAGGCATCTCCTCCCCTCAGAACCATCAGTTTTAACATCCACTTTGAATGAGTTACAAAGGTATAAGAATTGTTATTTTTCAGCAAGTAGAATGGAGATGGAGTTCTGATCTGCAGGACTTAAATACAGTAAGATATTATTGTTTCTAGAATATTTTAATAGTTTGGCAGTAACTATTCTTTGAATAACTTCATAAGCTGAGATTCTGCCTTTATGCAAATTTTTCTAGTTTTTGGGAGCAGGATAATATACCAACATATTAACTGATAAGTATTTTTTGCATGCACACACTTGCATAATTCTTTATGCAAATGAGACCATTGAGAACTCATTGCATTTGGGGATGGTGATGGGCACATCCACCACCAAATTCAATAAGAAACCGTCAAATCCTTGGCTTTCAGTTTCTGAGGAGGGTTTTGAATTTCCTGGGAGAGAAAACAAGTCTTGAAAACCGAAGGTCTTGCATCAAAAAGCAGGAGTATTTGAAACAGAAAGGCTTTAGCTTTCAAAATGCAAGGTCTAGACAAGTATCAGAAGCAAAGTCCTGGAGGACTGGAGGAATACTTTAATTATCAGATTAGAGAGAACTGGATGAGGAGTCAGGTGATCGGGCTGGGGGTGGGGGAGCAGAGCCTGAGGCTGGACGCTGCCCCCCTCTACACTGCCTGGGGCATGAACTAGATACCAGACCCCTCTCCTCATGGAGCCTCTGCAGCCTGGTGAGCCCCAGAGCTGCATCATGGTCCCCAGCAACATTGGGGCAGGAAAGACGTGACCTTATTTATACATAGCACCTGCTCTAAAATGCACCCAATAACACAACCATTGAGGCAGGGTAGAACCAATTGATCAGCTGCCATTTAAAAGACAGATCTTCCTCACAGTTCCCAAGAGAGGGGGCATGCCCTGCCCCCAGGGCCCCATGGGAGCACCAGGGCTCTCAGGAGGCAGCAGGAGCGGGGACTGTGGGCAGGAGCCTTTACTGTGGCCCCCGTGGGGAGGAGCAGGCTAACCAGGGGCAGCAGGACTCGGGTCAGCCAGTGTGAGTGATGTCCTCGGGCTCTGGGACCTGGCGATGGTCTCTGATGCTCTGGCACTCATGGGATCAGGCCAGGGGGACAGGGCCCTGAGTGTGGTAGCCCGAGGGGGCCGGCTAGGGTGTGGTCCCAAATTGGTTGAGGGGAGTGACCAGGAGGCAGGAGGTCAAGGCAAGGTGACACAGTCTTGTCCAGAACAAGGCATTTCCACATATGGATTGAGGACCCGTGTTAAAGCATCAAATTTACCAAAGGTAGAAGATTGTTAATACAGAGTCAGAGATCAGTGGGAAAAGGAAGGGATGGGGGTTGGGGGGACCCTGAAATGGTTGAATCTGAACCTGATATTCAAGGTTCTAAGAACAATCCCAGATGCTATAGAGAGCTCAGTATGTGCCAGGTGTGATTCTGGGTGTTTCCTGTTGATTTAGCCTCAACGTAATCCTAACAGACAAGGATTCAGACATAATCTGAATCACAGACATAATCACACACATATGAGGAGACAGAGGACATGGGGAGAGGACACGTTTGCCTGGACGTGAGCAGACCACACCTGGTTTGCAATGCAGTAGTGCAACAGCAGGAGGGGGCTTAGTGGGATATGACTTGCAGTAGACCCTGGGAACCCTTCCAACTCCCCTCTGGGAGGGCATCCTGATGTCCCATTTCTCAGAAACTGCAGGCAGACTCCTCCACCTTCTCTAGTGATGGCCTGAGCTCTGAGAGCTTCCCTCCCAGGGGGGCCTGAAACCTGGGATCATCCTGTGAGGCTTATAAAGGCCCAGCCCCCTCACTCCACCCCAGCCCGCTCCCGTAGCATGGGGCAGGGGCCGTCCTCGGGCAGCGTTGCACATGGGCATCTCCAGACGCTTCCCTTCTTTCCTTCCAAGACAGTCTCCGTGTAGGGGTCTGCTTCCTGAGAACGTCGACCTGGACAGTTCCTCGACAGTTCCAGAAAGACAACATTGCCCCTAGCTTGCACCTGAATACGTGACCTGAGAAATCTGCAGGTACCACGTGCAACTTGTCATGCCTTGTGCAAACTCATCTTGCTTGACGGAATGTAAAATTCTTCTTACTCCATGAGGGCGGAATCTTTCCAAAGTCTCCTTCAGGAAAAATTGGCGTATGAAAGGCAAGGTCCTGCTCTACTGGCCCCACCTCAGAAGGAATGAGGTGGAATTCTCTAGGACCTGCACCATCAGTGGAATTTTTAAAAATTGTAAAATAAGGGAGCCTGGGTGACTTGGTAAAGCCTCTGCCTTCAGCTCAGGTCATGTTCCTGGAGTCCCCTGTTGGGCTCACTGTTCGGCAGGGAGCCTGCTTCTCCCTCTGCTCCTCCCCTTGCTTGTGTGCACGAGCGCTCTTACTCTCTCTCTCTCTCTTGCAAAAATAAATAAATAAAAATTGTAAAATAAGATCAGGTAAAGCCATACACATTGTGGTTGCACTGCAGTATGACAAAGGTCATCTTTTAATATCTGGTTTTGCAAAGTTCTACATGTCTGAGTCCTAATCAATAATATATATAATATACAATCTCTTCCACTGGCCACAATCAGTTGGTCCAGGAATGAACATTTGATCCATGAAAGGCAATCAGAGTCTTTCTCTGAGAATTTTGAGCTGGGAAGAAGAGGAGGAAATTCAACAAATAGAAAGAGCAATATGAGGAATGGAGAGAGACAGAAACAGATACAGGGACAGAGAGAGGGCTTTAAAGGCATTCAATCCCCAGATTCTGGTTGTTCCCACCATAGTTCCAGCCCTTTGGTGCCAAATGACACCCTTATCTTCAAAACAAATTCTCTCTTCTACTTGTTGTTTTGAGTTGAACCTCAATGAAAAGAGGCTTGTAATTACCCCCGTGACTATTGGTGCTCTAGGCTCTTGGGAAGACGGAACTGTCATTGGAACGGGGCACTGGCAGGTGGAGTTCCAAAGCTCTACGCCTTAGTGCTGGGTGGGTCCTGGGGACTGGTCCAGACCCGCGATGAGCACCCTGTCACCACTGCTAGAGCTGCTTGGTGGGGACCCGCTAGCTCTGACACTTCCAGCCAGTGGATTCCCTGTGGGTGTCAGAGAATGCTAACCGCATGCCCAACTCTGCTCTCTCCTTCCTGCTTACCACCAACCCTGATTTTGTTCAAGGAGGTGATGCATCGAGGTAAAACCACAAACCGTGAATCCAAGTTGTAAGCAGAATTTTCCAGGTATGACATTGTAAGAGAAAGATGCCTTCTGCTCTTTACCTTTCCCCTTTTTGTTCAGAACTCAGGCATGATGGTTGGCACTCCGGCAGCACCTTGCAAGCATGAGGATGATAGGAAGGTGGCAGCCAGGTGCTCCTGAAGGGTTATCTAGAGGATCTATTTCCAGGGCTGCAGTAACCTTTCTAGTTTTTTTTTTTTTTAATTGTTGTATTTTTAAACCTTTTCTTGTAGAGAATGTTGAACATACATAAAAGCAGACATAATAATATAATGATTTGGCCACACACCCACCATCCAGTCCCAACAACACACTTTATCAGTCAGGGTACCAAGGGAAATAGATGGTCACTCCAATTTTGAGAAGAATTTCACAAAAGGGCTATTTATACAGGTGTGGGCAGAGCAGGGGAAAACTACAGTGAGGGGTGCATATCAGGGGATGCACCTCCTTTACCTGAAGGAGCACGGGAGGGCGTGATGACCAGATCTTGGAGAGGACCTTTTGACAGGAGCTGCGGCCTCGAGTGGAGGGATGCAGCCCAGCTTCTGCGGGTCCCTGCAGGGAGCAGCCCCTCGTCTCCATCTTCATTCTGTTCTCCTGGGCAGAGCCCAGCTGGAGGCAGCAGGTCAGCAAGCCCCCTGCTGTGGTCCTTACAAGCTAGTGCCCGGAGGCGGAGTGTGGATGGAGAGGAGTGGACAGTGGGCATGCTGGGGTGCTTGCGAGATATCCAGCTCCATTAGTTCTGAGGCTGCCGTAACAAATGGCCACAAATACAAAATATTTATATGTAAGACACATATGTAATGAATTTGTTATGATTGATAAATTATAACAATTTATCATAAATTAAGATTATAAATATGTATAAAATAATTAATATGTATTTATAAGCTTATAAATAAAATAATACAAGTCAAAATGATCTATAATTTAAAATGAAATTAACTTATTAATTTTACTAATATAGTTTTAAAATATCTATAATTAAAAATTATAATTAAAAACTAACTTATGTCTATAAATATTTTTATATATAACCAAATATATAAACATAAAGAGGTGATTATTTATTAATTTTGTTAGAGTTAAAATTATACTAAAAAGGAAAATTGCAGTAAAAAGGAAAATTTTATCTACAACTATATATGCTATATATAATATATACATATACATACATGTACATATATAGTGTATATAATTGAAGATATATAATAATATATAAATATTATATATTATATATAAATATATTATATATAAATAAATATAAAAATATATATTATATATTTATTTTATTATACATAATTATATATATAATAATATAAATATATTTATATTTATATTTATATTTATATATAAATATATAAATTTATATATATATTTATTATATATAATAATATAAATATATTTATATTTTTATATATAAATATATAAATTTATATATATATTTATATTATATTTATATATATAATTATATATATAAAATAAATATATAATATATATTTATATTTATTTATATATAATATATTTATATATAATATATAATATATATATATTTATATAATATATATAAATATATATAATTATATAAAATAAATATATAATATATATTTATATTTATATATATTTTTATATATTATATATAATATAATTATATATAATATATAAAAATATATATAAATATAATAATATAAATATATTATATATAAAATATATAAATATATTATATATTTATTTTATATAGTCATATATTTAGTATATATAGTATATAAAACTATATATATAGTTACATATATATATATATAACCTATATATACACACACATAGTCTTTGACCAAGCAATTTCACTTTCTGGAATTTATCCTTAGGACATAATCAGGGGTGATCAAAAAGATTTATGTAGAAAGTAGAGCCATCACAGCATTAATACTTAAGATTTCAAGCCATGCAAATATCCAGAAATAACCAATTAATTTATAAAGTTTTTATATAGTTAAGACATGGGATAGTGTGCCACCCTTAGAAACTATATCATAATAGAGAGACATAGTCACCGTAGTACGTGGAGTATGATCTCAGTTTCATTAAAACTTATGCACACATGTGCATAAACCAGAACTTGTAACTCTACATGTACATGTATTGGGGTGATGAAGTTATGGGTGATATTTATTTTTTTAGGCATTTTTTTCTATAGTTTTCTAGTTTACCAGAAGAAATATATTATTTTGTTGTAGATTAAAAACTGTGTTTGTTGTTTGTCTTAATGAAGGAAATGAAGCAGGGAAATTCATCATTGAGACCAGACTTCTCCATCTCTCAGTGGCTATTGCTCAAGCCCCACCAGATCCAAAAACTCACATGCGGTGCCTACGTGTTATCTCTGGAACATAGAGCTGAGGGCATGACATAAAATGAAGGGCATCTCTCCCTCTTGTTTCTGGGTGTCTCACTGGAGCTCCTTCTTCAAAAATAGTCTTGAAATCATCAAAAGCTAGTCTCATGTTTTGTTTTAGTATTTCCCAGGCTCCTGGTTTAAGGCTGTTTTTTGATCTTCTTGGAAATAGTTAAGGAAATGGTAGCAAACCAGAAGATTGACATAAACTTAGGGCACGGTCCAAATACAGTCTTGGAATCGAAAGGCAAACTGTTCACATCATACCCAGGCCAGCTCCCGACTTGCACCTGCCAGGGTTTCCGGGGAGAGGTTTGGACTCAGTCTCCGTCAAATATAGTGTGCTGTACGGCCAATGCACTTCTCGACCCAGTTGAAATTAGCGGTTTTTGTGACCGTCAGCTTCTCAGCCACGTCCAGTTGGTAGAAGACTCTACCATGTGAAATCCTGACATTTGTAGCAAGTGTGCTCAGTGGATCAATGGCAGACACTGGGGTGCCAGTTTCAATTCACAGGAGCTTAGGGTGATCTGAGCACCTAACGGCCAGCTCGGGAGTGCAAGATTACCCAAATCTGACCTCTCAGAGCTTAAATTTTCTTCCGTTACTTAATAATCTCAGGAGAATCTGATAATCCCCAGAGAGGGAGGGGGTTTATTTTTCCTGGCAAAGAGCAGTGATGATGAAATACATTGAAAAAGAAAGCTAGCCCTCCTTCTATATGAACCATTTATAACTCTAGCCAACTCAAAAACACATAATTAATATCCCATTATAATTGCATACAAAAGCATCATCCATCTTCGAACTTTCTTGTCCTTCCACCCGTTAAGCTGAGTCCTTACTGCTGAGTGGTGAAGCTCAGAGACAATGCGGTAGTTGGGGGGGGGGAAACTTTTCTGGTTCATTTTATTTTCTGCCCATAACACTTCCAAGAAGAAAAAAAAAAAACAACAAAAACAAAGGAACAGTTTGTCAAGGGCTTGTCCCATGCGATGGAGGCTTCCATGTGGAAACCAACTATTTAATGCCTCAGCGGGACCTGAGAATTTTCCATTAAGTTGTCCAGTGTAATCTCATCATTCGGGAAGAAGTCCTGTTTCCTCTGTTCTTCTGGGTTGAACGGAAGCCGAGACATGAGCACGTCCACACTAGCTCCATCTCAGTGCCCCGCTTCGTAGTCGGGGAGGAATTCTCAGAGCTCACTCTCAAGATGTGTTATTTACTACTTTGTCCTTAACCGATTTGTGAGCATGGCTTTCCATGGTTTGTTCTTTCGAAATGGACCCTGGGTGATTATCCCCAGGCCTGCTCCAGGCTTCCAACTGCAATCGGCTCTGATCTCATCCAGGTTGACCTCATGTGAGATTCGCTCATTTATCCCTCCATGCATTGTCTCAACAAGCACTTGTGACACACTTGTTAGGTGTCAGACCCTGTTGTGCACCGGACTGGGGCCATGAGCCAGGACAGGCAAGCTCTTCCCCCTCGAGCGTGGTTACAGGCTGGAAGGTTTTAGGAAGATATTTCCAGGTAGTGACATGCGTGGTGAGGAGAGAGAACAGGGCTTCTGAGCGGCTGGGGTGTGGGTGAGCAGGTGAGATCTGTGGGCCCTGAGTCGGGGAGGGGCCCTTGCACCGCAGTGGGAATGATGGGAAGGGTGGAGGTGTGCAAGCAACTGGAAAGAGAACTTGTCACTCTTCCCAGAGTGGGAAGAGTAAATGCCAGCGTGCTGGAGGGGAAGGGAGCCCCTGTGCTGGGGCAGTAGGGGAGGAGGCCGCTGTGTATGGAGCTCATGAGTAAAGCATAGCAAGGTGGGCAATGAGCTTGGGTCTTGGGGGCTCTTGATGGCAAGGGGTCTTCAAGTCTGAGTTGTTAGCATGGTCAGACTTCGCACTTGTACAGAGGTGGGTTGTAGGGAGCAGATGTGTGCAGGAGGAGACGAGCCATCGTGGAGGCTTGCAGAGGATAGCAGGACAGGGAGAACTTAGGGTGTACTGCGGAGAAGGGACTGATGGAGTGTGTTGGTACTTTGCCATGGAGGGCGCACCCTGTGCTTCTGGCCGGGGCAGCCAGAGTGGCAGGCGTGGATGGTGCCCTGAGCCTGCCAGCTGCCACCCGATGCCTGCCACCCTCCCTCCAGGCCACAGGACCTTGGCTTTATGAGGGGTGGCACCTTTCCCAGCTGGCTGTCCACATGTTCTAGCTTTCCTTGACCACACAACTGTCTGTTCTGGTCAATCAGATAAAAGGGGCAGCCCTGGGAGGAATTTCCAGAAAGATCTCTCACAGGGAGCAGCCCCAGAGCCTCACTTCCTCCTTCTTGTTCTTGGAATGGTTATGTGATAGTCGGAGCTCCAGCATTCATCTTGTGGCATTGAGGTGGAGGCCTGGGTCCCTGGAGAATTTGTGGGTTCACCACATCAGGCCCAGGCTGCTCACCTCTCAGCCTCTGCGGTACACGGTCAGAGCCCTTGTGTTTCTGTGGCTTTCTTCCCCACGCACCTACTCCTAGGGGAGGGACGGAGGTAGAGAGCTCATGGATCTGGGCCAGAGCCAAGGATCTGGGCAGGATGTTCCAGATGCCCTCAGGACAACCAGCTAGAGGTGCCTGGTAGAGATTTATGCACATGCCACTTGGGCCTTGGGTTAATTAATTGGTTAATTATCAATCCTGATAGAGCGCAATAGGAAATAAGTCTGCTTTTCATGTCCTACAAGAAGATCTTCATCAGCTTTGCAAAATCAAAGAACAAAAGGAGGGTCTTTCCAGAAGTGTTCCAAAGCAACGGTAACTTGGTCCCACTTCTCCTGATGGCTTCAGTTTATGCTTGGGGCCAGGTGGGTCGGAGTCCAGGCTGTGGTGGCGGCTCTGGGGTGGGGCCTCCTGCCAACACTGCCGCTGGGGCCCGTAGGTTTTCCAGAAGTGCCAAAGCAACAGTTCACCTGTAGGAGCTCTGCTATAGGGTGACCCAGGAGGACAGGCTCCAGGAGCACGTCTGCTACCCACACTGTGGCTCTCAGAGCTGGGCTGACTTTTACAGAGATTTCACCAAGGCTGCCCCATTGGGAAAAGCAGTAACTGCAGACACTCGTGTGCTTCCTGTATGCCAAGCACCAGCCACTTAGCCACCTCGTGCTGGGCAGCAGGGTCCCGGGGGCCAATGCTGACGCCCCAGGGAAACCCAGGTTCCCAGGGACCCGAGGATGGCCTCCCACCATCTCACTTAACTGGCACAGTGCTCCCCACTCTGAGGCATGATAAGGACACAGAGGGGAAGGGCATGCCCAGCTCATGTGGCTGGCTAAGGGTGGGGTGTGGGAGCCAGGACAGTCCTGCTCCCAAGCCCAGCTTTTCTGAGGGGCCCTGGGCCTCTCCCTGGTCCTGCAAAATCAGAGCCTCTGGGTGGAGCCCAGAAACAGTTCTGCTAGGTTTTATGCCCAGACATGTGAGGAGCGTGGTCTGGTTGGGGGCCACACTGAGGCCTTCCCCAGGGCCAGAGGGTAGATGGGGCAGATCGAAGACTGGACCCCAGGGCCAGGAGGTGCCGTCCTTAGCCAGGAAGAAGCTTGCCAGCTCTTTTGGAAGCATGTGGCATCCCTTCCACAGCCCGTGGTGGGGTGGGAGTGGCCACGCAGTGACAGAAGCAAGTGCCTGTACCACATGGTCCCTAGCTCAGAAGCGTGCAGGCTCATCCTCCATACTGAGTTCTGTGTGGCCAGCCTTCATGTGCACTTGCTCTGTTCCCACCTGTGGGGCTCCTGCGTCAGGCCTGAGAGCCACCTCGAGTCCCCCACCACACAGGCTCCCCTGGTCAGGGTAGGAGAGGCTGGAGACAGAGCCCCAGCATTGATTTCAGCACTCCCTGCTCCCAGGCCTCTGTGCCTCCAGCCTCCATGACCTGCCCCGATGGCGGCCAAGACCCCTCCCAGCTCCTCCACCCCTCCCCCGCACCTCCCGTGTGCAGCACCCCTGTGCGAGCTTGCCCATGGTTGTCCCCACGTGTTGCTCTTTGAAGGCCTGGCTCCATGCACTGCATCACGTGGCCATAAATGCTGGCAGGAGGGCAGAAGTACCTCTTCATCTTTTCTAAGATACACGAGCAAACACTCATATAAGCACAATAGGATAAATATTGCTAAGGGAAAGAAAGAAAGAAATGTTCCAAACCAAACATATGTGTGTCCTAGCCACCTTTACCGTATCTGGGCGGTTTCCATCCTGTCCTCCTGAACAGCGCTGTAGGCCACGCGGTAGGTGAGCTGGGGAGCAGAGGGAAGGGAAGGGAGGGGACTGTGGCGAGCGTGTGCTGGGTCTGAGCACAGGCACACGTTGCTCTACAGAGAAACAAGGATGGGCATCCGTAGGACACAAGGGGCATTCTTAGGGCCGTGCTAGATCTACAAAGCTTTAGGGAGACAGGAACCAGAGGGATGGGTATCCCTTCAAATGGCACATCTTCACCACCTCTCTGGATAAAGGTCATTTATAGCTTAAGCTTAATTTAATCAAGTTTTCACAGACGTTCGGGGGGATCTGAACTGTTTTCAGAGCCTACTTATGCCACAGAAAGGCCCAAGTTATTACCAGAGCCCCAAGGAAATTAAATGTGAACCAATAGCTTTAATCTAACGTAAGTAACCGGGTAGAATTTACGTGTGCAAACAGGTTCACACGTGCACACACATGCTCACAGTAGCTCGAAGGCTCACACACAGAAGCATCGCTCCCATGGGCTTATGGAGCTATTGTAGCTTCTCTTCTCCTTGGATTGATTTTTGAAATGGCAATATGTGACCTTAATACCAGCTACTGTGTGTTTTTTTTTTTTTAAAGAATTTATTTATTTATTTATTTATCGAGAGCACACCTGCAAGAGTACAAGTGTGGGGAGGGGCAGTAGGAGAGGGAGAGAATCTCAAGCAGACTTTCCACTGAGCGTGGATCCCCACGAGGGGCTCCATCCTAGACCCTGAGATCACAACCTGAGCCAAAACCAAGAGGCCAACTCTTGACCAACGGAGCCACCTAGGCGCCCTTATTATGTGTTTTATTTTATTTTTTTTTTTTTATTTATTTATGATAGTCACAGAGAGAGAGAGAGAGAGAGGCAGAGACACAGGCAGAGGAAGAAGCAGGCTCCATGCACAGGGAGCCCGACGTGGGATTCGATCCCGGGTCTCCAGGATCGCGCCCTGGGCCAAAGGCAGGCGCCAAACCGCTGCGCCACCCAGGGATCCTTATTATGTGTTTTAAAACTAAGTTTGAAGGCGTAGGGGTGGAAGGTACAGCACGGGGAGTACAGTCAGTGGGGTGATAGTGTTGCGTGGCGACAGGTGGTCACTACACTTGTGGCTGATTTATTTAGCATAATGTATAGACCTGTGGAATCACTGTGTGGTACACCTGAAAGCAATGTGACACTGTGTCAACTATACTTCAGTAAAAAAAAAAAAAAAAAAAAAAAGATTTGAAGCTCCCTAAGAATCAGACATATGTTGGATATTGTTAACTTTTTTTCCCCAGTGCTAGAAGCTAGAGGCACATTTCCTGCATTAACACACTTAGTCCTTCTATCCACACTGTGAGGCATGAGCTAGGACTACTGCCCATTGTGTGGATGAGGACACTGAGGCACAGGGAGTGGATAGCTGGACGACGTGCTGTCTGGTTCTGGCGACCACCACCTCAGCCACGTGCTGGGCTCCTTGGTGGGACTGGAGAGGCTGATGTTTGAACTAATTAGGAAGCCTCTGCACCCATTCCCATCCGCACTGATTGCTACGTCTGCTGTAACAAGTGACCGCACACTCAGTGGCTTAAAGCATTTATCCTCGGACAGTTCTGGAGGCAGAGGCTCTGCATCAAGGTGTTGGCAGAGCTGCCTTCATTCAGGAGGCTCTCAGGGAAAATGATTTCCTTCCCTTTCCAGGGTGAGGGGCTGCCCACGCTCCTTGCATTAGAGACCCACCCTCCATCTGCAAAGCCAGCTGCTCAGCACCTTCTGACCTCACCTCTCCTCTCACTGTGACCCCCTGTGTCCCTCCTCTCCGAATCCGTGAGCTCATGGCCCCCCGGATGATCCAGGACAATCTCCTTGCCTCGAGATCATTAACTTAATCACATCTGCAAAGTCTCCTTGGGGCACGGAAGGCAACCTCTTCATCCACAGTTTCCAGGGTTTAGGATGTGAACTGGGGAGGAGGGGTTCGCATTCTATTTGCCATGTCATCTAAATGAAGAGTTGGGGAGAGAGCCTGGCACAAGTCTGATTAATCCACATTCTTGGCTTCTGCAGACCCATTTGTGCTGGGTTCCCCTGTGAGTGCATCAGTCTGGGAATCAAGCAGTAAACCTATGTGATCAGCTGCCCTTCTCCTCAGTGGACATTTATTAAATCCTACGACATGCATTTGTTAGCACATGTGGCACTGAGTAGGTTCTTAGTAAGATTTCGTGGAATCTGAGTGATAAGAGTGATCGCGTGTATGTGTATTGTTCACCCGTGTCCCAGGCGCTGTCCTGCTGTATTACTTGCAATATGTGCATTCTGCAGGAAGGCAGGAGAGCCATCTCTGGTGGTGGTGCTAATGCATTACCAAACTTCCATTTTTGCTAAGTTTATACACTTTCCCATTATTTTCAAGGCTTGCAGTCTGTAGAAATAACTCTCAATGCTGTTGGGCTTCTAATTTTGGCTTCTTTAGACGGCTGTTTCCCTGGGAATAGGAGTGAAGATTAAAATTGGGCCTGAACAGTTGGAATTTATCAGGTGTCAATGAACCATTTCCCTTAATCGCCCTTCTGAAAGCCTAATTGCTCTTTTCCACACTTTGAATTTCATTAAAATGATCAGCAAAGGTTTCAAAGGGGAATCCAGACAGAGAGGTGGTAAGACTGCCAACGACCCCAGTGCCTTGCCAATACCCTCATGGAGGGTCTTGTCTCCCCACCCATGGGTGAGAAGCACTGTCCGGCCTTTTGACTCTCTTTAGCAAACAGAATGCAACAGAACCAGTGTCTCATGGGTTCTGAGTCTGGACCCCACGAAGGCTTGCATGCTTCTGATTGCTTTCGTGGGAACCTGCCGAATTGCCACCGTGCGAACCAGCGCAGGCCATACTGGGGGCTGAGAGCCCTGGTGGATTTTTGCGGGGGCGGGGGGACCACTCCAGACTATCTGCCCACGGCCAACACAGATGCATGTGCGAACTCAGCCACAATGGGCACGCGATTCATGAGCAACAATTATAATAATCAGTCATTAAAATAATTAGAAACCATATCACGTATTACAATGAATAAATGACAATAAAAAAGTGCACCATTTCATTTTTATGTCACGAACCTTGGAGCAGGTCTGTCATGAAATAAACAGGTATACGAAACGGAGGGTAAACTTTGTGGGAGCTCCTTGGGCTAGGTCTCACCGAATCACTGAGACGCTGCAATGTTGCTGTCCACAATTTTTCCTTTCTTAAGATTTTATTTATTTATGAGAGAGAGAGAGAGAGAGCAGAAGCAGGGGTGAGGAGGCAGAGAGAGAGGGAGAAGCAGGCTCTCTGCAGAGCAAAGAGCCCAACGACGTGGGGCTGGATCCCAGGACCCTGGGATCATGACCTGAGCCAAAGGCAGACACTTCGCCGACTGAGCCACCCAGGAACCCCGCTGCCAGCATTTTCAAGCACCATATTTTTTATCAAGCTCTTATTCTAAGGATGTGGTGTGATCTGAGTCAGTTTTTAATTGAGATATTTCATAAAGAAATTCTGATTTTGACCTCTTCTAAGAAAATGAAATGTCTGACGATGCCGAGCATGCCTTCCCCAAGGGCAGCGATGCGCGGAGCGGGCTTCCCGCTGCTGCATCTGCGCTATACCCGCCTCCCCACGGCCTGCTAAGCTCTGAGTCTGCTGCTGGCTGCAGAGTCGTGACCACACGGGACGTCCGCGCTCTGACCTCTGGCCCACCTTGCTCATCTAAGGTTGTGCATTCCACAGAGACCTGTACTGAGACCTGATTGTGCCACCTGGTAGCCATAGCAACAAGTATGTGGCTCAGATTGCTTTATGCCTCAGTGTCCTCATCTGTAAAATGGGAATATGAAGGTAGCTACTTTATAGGCTTGTTGTGAAGTTCAAATAACTTAGGGCATGCAAGGTGATTTGCCTGGTGCCTGGCACCCTGAAAGCACTAGGAAGTGTTTTCTATTATTTATTATGATTATTATGATTATTACCTGTGTTACCAGCTGTGCTTTGTAAGTACATGAGTTTCCAGCCCCTGATCTAGTTCCCATCTACTGCTGTATTTCCCACTCTGTTCCTGTGTTGTGAAGCTATACCAGTAAAAAGAAAGGACAGCACTTGGAAAATACATGGGAGACATTGTAGGATTCCTAATATGGAGATTTCCAATTCCCTGTTGAGGTTTCCACAGACTCCATGGCGGGAGTCATGTTGCCTTTAAGAAAAGGCCATTGGTGCCCATGGATGCCGTCACTTTCAAGACAGCTTAGAGGAAAATACTAAAATTAAAGATGTGATGCCCCGGGATGAAGAAACCTCTTTTCTGAAAGGCTGCTCCGGAACGAGACTTTTGTGAGTGCACAGACCGTCAGGATGGCATGTGCGCACAAGCGATAGCTTTTACAAATTAATTGAATATTCAAAAAATTAACAATTAAACATTCTTTCCTCTGTAGTTCCATGAACTTTAACACACGTATAGACTATGGACCCAGCACCATGATCAGGACCCGGGAAATTCCCTGGTGCCGTCCCTTCCTGCTCCTGCCCTCCCTCCCATCTCTGGCGACAGGGACCACTTCTCCATCAGCACTGGTGGCGTTGTTTTGGGGTTTCTTTTTCTGAAGACAGTACAGAAACAGAAGCAGGTGATATGCCTTTGGAGACTGGCCAACATCATTTTTAATAACACAAAATTGAAGAGGATCCTCCCTAAGAGGATGGTCCCAGAGGAACAGTTACATAAACAGGTGCAAACACTGTGTGAAACACCATACAGCAGTTTAAAAAATTAGGCATATGTGTATTAATACTGATAACATTCCACGACATATTATTATATAAACAACTGCCAACAGATATGCTCACTATTATCACTTACATGAATTCCCCCCCCACCCCCCCCCACCCCCGTATACCTAGGTTCTACGTCACTGTACAAAGGACTGTCATGGAAGATTCCAACCGGGTGAGAGGGGCTACGGGACAGGGCCGGGGTGCTCCCTGCCGACGGCCAGTCCTGCTGCCCCCCGTCCCCATCCCTGCCCTGGCGCCCTGTCAGTGCTCCCAGCTCTGTGACACCTGGGGATACGGGGTCTCCAGCACGGTCCCCCCCATCCTGGTATTCACACCTGCTCTCGTCACCTAGGGCAGATGCCACCTTCGGCAGTAATCGCCGGATTCTAGTTACCCCCCGAACTCTCCTGGCTGTCTCGCCACATCTTAGATTCACCCAGAGAAAACCACCCCGAGTGGAATCCAGTCGTCATTTACTTCCTGGCTGCACCCAGGCAGGTAAAGACGGTCGGGGAGGGCACGTGCCTGTGCCGCTGGTAACCTGCGGTGGATCCTCAGAGCAGCCTGGCCGTCGCCAAGACAAGCGCCCCGCTCTCTGGGCGACGCAGTGGCGGCGAGGACGGTTCCACAGGCTCCTCGTCCCTGCACCTGCCACCTACACGTGAGGTTCATCCCATTCCTGTGACTGACCTGTGCTCTGATGGAAGCTTGACCCTCTCCTTGGACCCTGGATCCCATCTGTCACCCCCTGAAGGACACCCTCATGCCAAAAATTATCCCTGGCCCCCTTGCAGTATTATTATTTTTCTTCTTTCTGCGGAATCAGCAATGCAATCAGCTTTAATATTATTGATTTTTAAGAAATCATGGCATCTTTCCTTTTTCCATACTATCCGCGTCCCTCGATTCCTCGATGGCACATCTTTGCCTCTCGTGCAAGCGGAACCAGTCTTGTCCAGACCACCCAGCATGTAAGTCCGGGCGCTGCAGAGACTCGGGAGCAGCAGTTTACACAGCACCCAGGGCAATTCTGCAGCTCGGGAACCTGATCTCCCAGCTGGACCCCATGGCTTCTGGCCTCACCGCCGCCGGTGTCTTCCACGGGAGCCCCTGTGAACGCTGTGTGTGGAATGGTGCCCGCACAGCCTGACACCAGACACACACACACACACACACACACACAGAGCAGTGACCACACACATGCACACACGCAGACACACACACAGACACACACACACACACAGCACTGACCACACGCACGCACACAGAGAGCACCTGTGTGTTTGTTGTCTCTTCCCGCCCCCCCTCACCACTGGCAGGTAAGTCCCAGAAGGGAAGAGACTTGGTATTTGTTATTGATCACTTTTTCACTGGCAACTTGAACAATACCTGGCCCAGGGCAAGGCTCAAAATATAGCTGTTAGTAAATAAACCAATGGGCTCTATCTTCTCCTCGGTGCCCTTCAGATTCCTTTCCCCAAGACAGCTGGACTTTTGAAAGAAAGTGGTCACTATGTAACCAGAAAACAAGAGCCGCAGATAACTGATCATTATATCCAAGGGCCACTGCTACGAGAAAGAAGCAGATGGACATTAGCAGATCGGGGTCCGCGTAAAAGTTACCACTGGGTGGAGAAGGAGATGGGGCTAGAGCATTCTGCATACGAGATAGAGATGGAGGTGATGAGCGTCTTCCCTTGACAGTGTGGAAGCCCTGAGAGGGCTGCTTCAGCAGCCAGATTTACTGCTCCTTCCCGTCCAGGGAGATGTCTGGTTTTGATTTGCAAGAATCGTCTCCAAGATAGGCTCAAATAACCTGTAAGCACATTAGAGCCCAGGACACCTGGGAGATGTGGCATGAGAATGCAAAGCTTCCCTCTCTTGGGAAAACGAACCAGACTTTCCTCTCTGGGTGCTAATAGCTGCACGTACCACCTGCTAGGATTGTATGACTCGAATCTCACAGAGTGGCTGCCCCCCTGGACTATATATTCCTGGGGACGGAGACTGAGCCTTTGTGGTCTTTGCCAAATACATCGAGAGGCAGATCGTGTGTAAGCGGGTTCAGGGTAGAGGACGAGTATCTCAACTACAGCGTGCTGGGCAATGCCCGGATCCTGGCTGTGGACACCTGCAATGTGAATACAGGCCACGTGGAGCCTGGGATGTTGCATCAGTCAGGTTAGGGATGAAAACAGTCTGGTTCTAGTTCTGGTTCTGGTGCGTGCTCAGGGCAGCTGTATGGAGGGCATCCGTCCACGTGTGACTCTGGGACCGAGGTTCTTCTATCCTCCTTCAGAGCTTCTTCGTTCAGCTGGTGGATGGGGCACAGGAGCTAAAAGGTTTCCACAGGCCTTACCTGGCACATATCATTTGCGTGTAAACGGCGTTGGCCAAATCTCAGGCATTTGCTTTATTTCACTGTGAGAGACACCAGGACAGCTCGCTTAGCTGTGTTCCCAAGAGAAAAAGAAATTGGGTTTTGGCGAACCTCCAGCAGCGTAGGCCACGGTGCACCTCCTAGCTACTCCCTCACGCCAGGTGGGACTGGGTTCACCCAAGCTCGCTAGTGTTGGAAGCAGGGCTGCGAGGCCGAGGAGGACAACGACGCGGGAGGAGTGGAGGTACAGCCCCGGGGGAGCCGAGGGCTCCCTGATGAACTGGCGAATGCCGGCCGCAGAGCCCTGACCGGATCACCTGTAAGTGCATCCCTTGCTGCGCCAACTGTTGGTAAGTATTTTTAGCAAGGCCAAAAGTTCCCTTAAGTACCATAATTATCTCAGTTGGAGATGTCAGGAGAGTTTACAGCTAAGGAAGTTAGTCTGCTGCCAGCGTGGTAATAAGGTAGACTCTGCTGTTTTTATGGGCTCAGAACAGAACATTCCCACGGCCGCCTTTACATATGGACAGAGGACTCAACTGTCCTTTGGGGAGCTGTAGAGACATAATTTCTCTTCAGTAGAGCCAACTAAGTTATTCTGACCCACACAGTTGACACCTCAGGAGGGAAGAAAATAAATCAGCGCTCCGTGGAAAACCTTCCCTCGTTAGGCCCAGCTCTGATGAGGCCCCGTGGGTTCCTGCTGGTCTGAAGGCAACACACAGGCTGACTTCCCCAGAAATAAAAGAGACCCGAGGTTATGCAAGAGGCTTGCTCAGAAGCTAGGGGCCGTCTGAAGGGAAATGGATCCCGGCAGGAGAGAGGTTCTGTCGGAATAAATGGGCTCAGAGGAGGTGGGGAGTTATGCATGGGGGCAGGGAGGGAGTCCGTGTGGCACGTATGCAGATAGGCAGGTGCATCCGTGTGCATGCACAGTAACACACGCAGTGTTGCCCCCCTCTTGGGGGCACATCCCATTATGACTTTTTTTTCACATTTATGCGGCAAAGATGAAAAATAATTGCGGTAAATGTACTAAGTGAACACTTCACGTGGTTCCTCATTCTTAGACCAGCGAATACGGTTGCTGCAAACCTCTGAAAAAATATTTCTGGATTGTCGAGATTTGTTTTATTTATTTATTTATTTTTTGAGATTTGTTTTATTTTATTTTGGAATTGTGGATGAGGGATTGTAGATCAGTGAGGAGGCATAGAAGCCCTTAGCACAGCCTTGGGCACGTAAAAGACCTCAGTAGACACCGATGTTATGTGTTAGGAGTCAGAGCACGTTTCAGACATCCCTCTGGCAAAGCCAACAGGAGAAAAGACTGAGGAGTTAGTGATGCTCTAGCAGAACATGGCGCAGCCCGGACCCAGCATGGGAGGAAGCAAGGTGTGGGTGATGAGCACATGCTTTGGCATCAGTTAACCTTGCATCGGCTCCCAGACCCAGCATCTCATCATGCATAACCTTGGAGAAGACACCTGACCTTGCTGTGCCTCCTGACCCTCATCTGGGCCATGGAGATGCTAAGTGCTCTTTGCTTTGGGGCCGCTGTGATGATTCGAGAGGCCGTGCCCCATGACAGCATGCCACCACTTTTGTCAGCGAGGAACAGATGGTGGAGACAAACTGCATTTGGGGAAGAGCATGTATGCCCAGGGGACAGTCCAGGAAGGAAATCATTCCAGGGAACATTATTATTACAGCCACACTCAGAGAATGCAGACTCCTCATTTGACAGACGAGCTCAGAGACGTAAGTGACTGGCCTGATGTCACACAGGAAACCCTTCACAAAGCCCACCTTGGGACTTCTGTCCTCTCATTGCTGGTGCTGTCTTTTCCCTGCATCGTTCTTTTATTTTTCTAACACAGGAGCAAGCAATCTCACATTTTCTTGGGATCAATGTATGTGGATTCATGGGGGGAACGGAAGTGTGATGTAGTAAGAACAGCAGAGCAGGACCATATTCACCGATCTGCGGCTAGTACAGCATAGACCTCTGAGGCCGTGCCCCGCGGGTGGCCTGCGAGGCACCAATACAAGGCACGTCCCCAAACAGACAGATCTAGAGCACTCTGCGAGCGTGCGGTCTCTGGCCCTGGGTTAGAATCTGGAAATTCCTGGGTGTTCCTGTGCTCTAAGACACCAAAGCCCTGAAGGCCGGTGTGAGCTCCCCAGAACGACGTTGTGCCCTGCCTGCCGGGGATGCCATTGGGGGTTGGGGGGCCCCATGGAGTAAGGCAGAGAAACCACACACAGTGGAACCACGATGCCTGGACACGGCGGCGCCAGATGGTGGCATTTGGAGAAGCACCATTGGCTGCACAGTCTTTGGATGTTACTCGGCCTCCAAAAAAAAAAAAAAAAAAAAATCCCAAATTAGTGTCTGTTGCTGGCATTAAAGAGCTCGCACTGAAACAAACGGAACCAAGCCCGTTCTATTTTTTGTTTTCGTTTTGTCTCCCTCCATTCATTTTTAAAATTGTGGTAAAATCTGTGTAATACAGCATTTTCCATGTAGCCCTTCCTGAACATGCACGTCAGCGAGGTTACGGGACTCACAGTGCCGTGTGGCTGCCACCACTCCCTGCACCCAAATGGCTTCCAGCATCCGCGACAGAATCTCTGTGCTCCTCAGGCAGTGACTTCGCTGCCTTCCTCACCCAGCCCTGACCTGGCCTACTGGGGGAGCCTCACGCACTATGCTGCTCTGCATCTAGCTGATTCAACATCCTCCAGTGTCGCAGCGCAGGGATCAGCACTTGGTTTCCCTTTGTGGAGGTGTGATACCTGCTGTCGCCGCACACCACATTCTGCTGATCCGTTCGCCTGGCCTGTTTGGGACCTTCTGCCCTCGTGCATAATGCTACTAGGACCTTGGGGCACAAATAACTCTTTGGGACTCTGCGTTCGATTCTGCAGAATCATTCTTGCTGACCCCGTATGAGGCCCCATGCGGTAGCCCCATGTCCCTGCCTGTGTATGGGGAACCCAGCACCCCGCTCTTTATCACGCCCCCACAGGTTTCCTTTTCTCTGAGCAAGTATTGGTGAATTTGATGAATTTAATTGTCCTGACTGTGTCTGGGGGTTCTCCTCACTAGTTCTTCAGAAAGCCCCCTTTCCTCTTCCTGGGAAATTACATGCTCATTTATAACTGGGACATCAGCTAACGCATTCCCTTCCTGCTGCTGTCCCCGACCCCAGGGAAAACAGACCGGTCCTGTGCACCACCTTGCTGAGTAACAACAGTCAATCTTATCAAGCCGTGTCTAAAATAATGGATTAAAGTCACTTCCTCTGGCAATGTACTGCATTCACCTAAGACCTAAAGTATCTTAACTGAAAGCAATTTCTTTTCTTTCTTTTTTTTTTTTTACGGGGGGGGGAGGTGCAGAAGGAGAGGGAGAGAGAGAACCTCACGCAGACTCCACGCTCAGCATGGAGACTCAAGCAGGCCTCGATCCCACGACCCTGAGATCATGACCTGAGCCAAAATCAAGAGTTGGACGCTGAACTGACTGAGCCACCCAGGCACCCCCAAAAGCAAGGTTTAATGTAGGGGTTTGTGGCATCCAGCCACCTAGATGGAAGGAAGGATAGTTTGAATTTGAGGGCTCTTTGAGGTTTAGGAAGCCACCGCGTGCAACATGTGCCCGTCGGTCGGGTCTGCCAGCCTTGTGCTTCTAAGGGCACAGATGCTGCCCATGTCTCCAGTCTGGCAGCTTTGCCTGGGGCCTGACGGGTCCTGAGAGAGAAGCTGCTCTTCACAGCCTCCTGCTCCTATGAACAACCAGATGATCCCCTCAAAGGTCATTTTTGTTGTTGAGAGATGTGACATTTTTCCAGTGTTTAATGATGAACTGGGGATTTGGAGTGTGTAGGCCTGTGGTGCTCAGATTGGGGAAAGACATATGGCTCGTGTTTGAATTTCAGTCCGCGGGTGAATTAGTAGAAATTTGCTTCCACACCTCCAGCTTGCTGCCAGGGGTCACAGCTCACGATACTGGGGTGTTGGCTGGTCCTTCCTTCGAGTGGGTCCCAGACGCACAGTTGGCTCTTCTGTTTCCCTCGAGTAGTGATTTCTTAGTTATCATTGCCCCTTGCATGGACTCCAGCAAATTGTGAACGTGGTCCTTATGCACCCCACCTGCGAGGGAGAGCCCCTCTGTCCCACCCCTCCATGGTCCATGCCTCGCCGGCACTCAGAGCCATCCCTACAAGATGCAGACAAGACTCTGGCCCAACCAAGAGCTTCTCTCGCACTTAGGAGGATTCCCTCATCCTGGTCAGGGGGCCCCACCCAGGGCCCAAGTGTCCTGCCCCAGCGCCACCCTGCCACCCCCCCCCCCCACCCATCCTCTTCCTGGATCTAGACACGTTGCGCCTTGGCCCTTGGGGTCCCCTTTCCTGTGCTAACCAGCCTGCCTCTTCTCAGAAGGCTGGCTCCCATGTCCAATCCTTGGGGAGACTTCTCTTACCACTTTCTCCAAAGGGTTGCCCATCCCAGGACGGTCATGTATCCCCCAGGGGCATGATCTGTAATGACCTTGTCCATGTACTGCTTTCCTCATGTGCTGGGTACTCGTTCCCCGCCCCTTACCACAGGAGAGCTCTGTAAGCTCCGTGGTGCTGGTCATGCTAGGTCCAAAGCTGCGAACCCTGCCCTGCCTGGAGGGGGTGCTCGAGGGGCATCTGAGGAAGGAACGAGTATGCACCTCACAGAGTTGCCAGAGAATCACAGGACACATGGTCTGTAAAGCTCTTAGCCTGGGCTGGGCGCAAAGGTGGGGCTGCATGAAGACACCCATCTTTATTATATCTGAGGAGTGCCAGTAGTCGGTAGGGGCGGCGAACTGGTGGCCTCGGAGTCACCTCTGAACTCCCGGCTGACTTGGTATGGTTTTCAGAATGGTTTTTACAGATTGCACCAGTATTAAAACATTGGAGGGTTTATGTTAAATTCTGGTATCTAAATACTTTTCCACTCCCTATTACGCCAAAAAAAAAAAAAACCCACAAAAAATACAAAACAAAACAAACAAACAAAAAAAAACTGGCAACACTAGACTCCTATTTCATACAGCAACCTCTGGGTGGCAGCGGAAAGCACCTGCTCCTGGACACCTGGCTACCGGAGCATCTGAGTCTATAGGATGAATAGGGGCACTGTGATCACAGCAGGAGCCTGGATCCCTAAGGGTCCACCTTTCTGCAGCAAGGAGAGGTTGAGGTAGGGGAACCATGGTAGATCTAACCTTTCTTCCACTTGAGGCAGGCCCATGGGGGTCATGGGTCTGGCTAGCACGTCTGTGGGTGATGTTGGCCTCGTGCTTGCCCCTCAGGAAGCCGACAGCCATCAGCCTTCTGCACCCATCCAGCCAGGGACCCCGATTCCACTCTGTAGGTCCTAGCCTTCCGGCTCTCAGACGCTGGGGACTGGGGAGTGTCCCACACTGCCACCTAGCCAGGAGAAGGGCAGAGCCGAGCGCGTGTCGGAGTGCTGGACGCGGTGACCAGGGAGTTCTTGCAGGGGTGCTGTTGCTCGAGATCTGCTGTGGCCAGGACCCCTCCTCCAATGAATGAATAACAAACAGCCCCCAGACCTCCTGACAGCCCACCGTGCTTGTGCTCTCACATAGGCAACAACCGTCCTCTCAGCACAGTGACCCTGGGGCCCTCCTGGGCACGTACGGGTCTGACCAGGCAGTCACTGACCCTGGGCCCCACCAGATTCAGGAGCGGCCGTGTAGCAACTCCAGTGAGAAAGTGTCCTGGCTGCCGTGGGCTAGCCTGCCTTCCAGGCTGTCGCACTGGAAATGTTATGTCGCTGCAGAATGTGGAAATGGAGCAGTGGGTGTGGCCGGCATGCCCCCCTGGGCCTCTGGGTGCTGCAGAATCTAACAGATTTCTCCTTATTCTTGGAGAAAGGGCTGGGAAGGGGCTCCAAATGTGCCCTTTTGTGCAATGTGCAATGTGCAATGAGCCTCTTACTGGCTTACTGTCATAATTGGCCAGCACAGCTAGGAGTTTTCTTTCTAGAATCAGGCAGTTAAAGAAGTGGTTGGTATCATGCCACTGGCAGAGGGCAAATGTTCTCAGATCCACCCCCCACCCCAGACTGAGAGTGAAGAAAAGCCCTGTGCACAGTTGATAATTCTAAAGGACCCCCAGTTCCCCTTGATGTGCTGTTCTGTCTCTGGAAACCTCCCTTCAAACGGACACACAGGCGCATACGGGCACACATGTCTTGGGAGAGGCTGCCCACATCTTGATTTCAGACTTGCTGCCTTCAGAACTGCAGGAGAGTACCTTTTTGTTGTTTTAAGCCACCTGGTTTGTGGCATTTGTTACAGCAGCCCCAGGAAGCCACTATGGTCTCTGAAGGACATGAGAAGTCCTGATGACGATACGCTTATCACCCTAGATTGTAATCACTGGTCTTCTTCAGTTGACTGTAAGCCTCTATACTTGGTTCTGATCATGGCACCTAGTTGGCAAGACTCAGCTTGATGAGTGAGTGAGCAAGACAGTGAATGAATGGCTGTATGGGGCTGTGGGAGACCATGGTGCAGATGGGACCACTGAGGCATCATCCCACCAGGAGCCCTGGCTGTCTGTCTGGGCTGAGAACAAACGGAGGGAATGAACCTTGCCCACAGACCCCTTCTCTCCATTCCAACCAGAGAATGGAAGTGTCAGACTACGAAGGCTCATTTTGGGGCATAATGCCCAGAGCCCCCTCTTGAGGGCATACACCAAAAAGAAGTAATGTTGCCCATTTGGAAGATGAGATGCAGCGTGGGAGTGAGTCTATCTCCTGTCTGCACACCTGTGCTGTCTCACAGCACCTGCTCAGTCACCACCTTGTGCAGAAGGGAGCTGTGAGGAGGTGCCTCCCTCGGCTTCTCCTCGACCCTATACACAGCTGGCAACAGTGACCCAAATGTCCACCGTCACCATCTGCCCTTTGGACTACACCGGATGGAGCACATGTGGTTGGGGACAAGAAAAAAGCACAATCTCCATGGGTGATGGCTGCTTTGTAAGCAATTATGGCCCTTGGCATCTCCCGGTCACCTGGAGACGGGTGGGCCTTCGTGTCTCCCTGTCACCTGGAGGTGGGGGGCCCTTGGCGTCTCCCTGTCACCCAGCGGTGGGGGGCCCTCAGGTCTCCCGGTCACCCAGAGGTGGGGGCCCTTAGGTCTCCCGGTCACCCAGAGGTGGGGGCCCTCAGGTCTCCCGGTCACCCAGAGGTGGGGGCCCTCAGGTCTCCCGGTCACCCAGAGGTGGGGGCCCTCAGGTCTCCCGGTCACCCCGAGGTGGGACCCTTGGCGGAGGAATGGAGTTTGTTAGAAGCTTATGGGAGTATCTTACAAAGTAACGCATGAGGCTGGAAATCTGGATTTAGGTTGGATGGGAAAGAATGAGGCAGCAGAAGTGTACTAGGTCACAGGATCAGAGGGCAACAGTGGGGACATCCCTTGGGGCAGGGGGAGAGGGCGATCCAGGATCTTGATTGACAGCTGCACCTGCATCCAATAGAGGAAATGTAGCTCCCAAAGCAAATTCAGGTTGCTGCTACCCCAAAACGGACAAACAGCAAAACAGCACATGACTCTTCTTCCCTCTTTGACCTACCCTCTCATGATAGACACAGGACTTGTATTGAAAATATTTAATGACTAGTATAACACTGGCCAGAGAGGAAGTGGCAGTCAGCAACGGGGACAACTGTACTGGCCACACCAGCTGAACAGCAGCCCCAGCTGCAGACTCGCACCATCCCGCACTTACAGAAGCATTTCCTGTCCTGAAGGCTAGAGAAGTCGGTGTTAAAACACACTGGTTTCCCGTTTACCTTGTCTTCCTCCTCTGTATGGTCTATGATAACTTTGGACAGCGTGTCTAATGGGATGAGCACCAGCTTTGGGAATTCTGACATTCCGTCATCTCTACTCGCCTCTTACCTTAGGCCCGGTTGTTTTATTTGGGCTTCAGATTTCCCATTGTGAAACTGAGGCTCTGGTCCTTTAAATCTAATTGAATTTGACAAGTTTCTTAAAATCCTGTTCACCTAGCATTTCTCTGGGACGTGTGATGGATGACAAATTCATTAGCTGTCAAAAAGCAACATTTCCTGAGTAAGACAGCCACTCGTCTTGCGGCTGCTCTCTTAGATGGAAAAGCAAGGTCGCAGGGACGTGAAGATCCCTGTCTCTCACGTTGATGAAAGTTACAAGTACACACACTCGTGCTGCCTGTTTAGTGTTTTTTTCTGCTCTCAGAGCTGGCTTTATCTGGAGAAATCCGCCTCCTCCAAAAAAAAAAAAAAAAAAGGAAAAATAAGAAAAAACAAAGCCAAGCCAAGCAGTGTCTCTTTTCATCCAGGAGAACAACAGCTTAATTGCTTCAGCCATTTAGTTACCAAATGCAGTGATATGTTCACTAATGAAATGTTTCATGCTATTTGGATCCTTTGAGGGGAGAAAAGAAAAGAAAAAAGCTCACTCCAATCTATAAATCAAGTTAAATAATTTCTGTTCCTTTCTCAGGAAACTTTTTGCACCCTCTGCATATTATATTATCTGTGTCAAACAGACGCTGGCAGAGGGAAAAATGGAAGGACACTGTAAGCAAATTTAATAAAGTAGCTCTAAATATTGTATCAAAATAAATTAAGTGAATGCAAGTGAAGGATAATGCAAATGAAGTGAATGCAAGAGCTCATTCTTGTTTTTTTTGGGTTTTTTTGTTTGTTTGTTTTTTGTTTTTTCCACAACACGCTCAGTGTGCAAGCCACAAGCAGAGGTGACTCAGGTGGGGGGCTGAGTTGGAAGGTGGCCCCGTAACGTGTTCCTTACCAGGAGACAGCAGGCAGCCTCGCCGCTGTGTTCAATTTCAGAAGTTCGTTGGGTCCTGGAACTGAGAAGGAATGGGAAGGTGGGAGAAGAAGAATCAGAACCCTTCCTCGGTCCAAGGTTTTGCCTTGGATTCCCCCCTGGACAGCAGAAGATAGGTTCTTGGGGTTTAGGTCTTCCTGGATCTGTGAGGGGACTGCCTGTGTGAAATGTCATCTTCGAGGGGAGCGTTGCTCAGATGCTGGTTCCCACCATGGTAGGCGCTTGGCGTTTTCAGGCAGCAGCACTGAGTTCCTTTGCAGGAAGCCTCCCTGGGTGTGGTTCTGGATGCGGAAGGGGGAGACGATGCTCTCTCTGTGTGTTTCCGTGACCTTTGCTGGGGCACCCCGTATCTAGCGCTCCATCATCCCCTGGTTTCTGCTCATTCATCCCCTTTATTCTCTGAGCCCTCATATCTTCCCAGTAATGGGGTCACTTTCTATTCCCTATAACCAGGATCCCCAACCATCCCCAACCAGCTGCTTAGAAGAAGATACCATTTGTTTTTAAAAATGCAGAGATTTTTAAAAACATCCTGGGTTTGAAGATGATGGCCAATCTCAGCAAATTCATTGAGCTCTAGCTAAGTGCTAGGAATTGCTCTAAACAATCTATTGTTTCTTATTATGTATTATAATATAAAGTTATATAAATATGCTATTAAATAAAACAAGGAAATATATTACTAATAGCAATGTTAATTAAACATTAAATATTTTGTTATTTATTATAGATAATGTATTATTTAAAGGTTCTTAACTTAATCCTCACAATTATGATTGCAATTATGATTGAGCTGGTTCACTATTTTCCCCCATTTTATAGATTGGAGAACTATAAAGCGGGGAGAGAGTAAATCTGTTACCAACCTGCTTGGGACCAGGGGGCAGAAGGGTCAGCAGCTGGACCCAGGCAGTGTGGCTTTGGCTCTTGCCTTTTAAGGACCACATTCCAGTGCCTCTCTTGAGCCATAAAACTCCTCCAGATGATGCCAAACAATACGGCTGCAGGCGGGGAATGTCCCTTACTGCGGGGCCACAGGAATAGTGGCTTCCATGAGGTCATCACTTGGCAATGAATACAGATGTCAATTTACAGTGTTGTACATCTGACACGTATATAATGTTGTATACTAAATTTTGTGTCCACTAGAGAAAGAGAATTGATTTGCTTGATGGATAATGTTGATTTGGTGCTGCTCGGGGTCCCCTCAGCATCCTCTCCCAACACAGTGGCTGACAGCAACCTCATTTTCCTACCGTCCACGGTATCATACTCCACAGTGTCCTATCACTCAGATGCCACGACGGAATGCGTACATTTAATTTTTAACCTTGCAGACAGCATTTGCTGCTTTTAACAGTAATCTGGTGGCCATGTTCCCTGTGTGGAGGTCCTGGCTAAGCTTGCTGTGCCTGATCCCTTTCAAGCCCTTCTAGATTTTAGATCCCGTCTGTCCAAAGACACCATTACACAGTTACATGCACAGCATGGCTTGCTTTGCCTTTTTCCTGTGACTTGTGGGCAACATAGTAAGATATGTGATCTTTTACTCAGCACGGCACGTGGAAATTGAGGAGCTGTGGTGTGCTCGAAGCAGTTTTTGAAATCAGGAAATGTGGTTCTGGGGTCTTTTCAGAGCAACATAGCTGGGGGTGCGGAGGGAGGCATGGTAAATTCCCACCTGGGGCTTCCTGCAGCCCTGGGCAGGCAGGACACCCTGCTGCTACTTCCCTTGGGGAATAGGAAATCTTATTGAGTATCACCCTTCCAGAGCCCTGGAAGCCATGCATGGAAACACATCCTCTGAATTCATCACAGAATCTGTGACTTGTATAAGATTAGTGCATCAGACTGTTCCCTCCTTCAAGCTTCAGCCTCTTCTCTTCACGGAACTACTTAAGTTCGTCTCTCTGCTTTTCTGCGGTGATTTTTCAGCTTGGCCAACCTCCTCAGAATCTTGCAGATTTGGAAATGCAAGTCTTGCTCCCAGACTTCTCTGCTGCAGAGCAAGGGGAGATGGCAGGGTTGTGTCTTGATGAACACATTTACCCTCCTTTATTCTCTAGTGAGTTAATACGCGCTGCTGACAGGTCTATTCATCTGCATCTCACTTATTGTGGTAACAGCCAAGCGGAGTGAGCTCTGGGCTCAGCCTCAGTGTCATAAATGCATGATCACCAGCCCAGCCCAGTTACCAGATTGAGGAGCTGCAATTAACATGATAACTTTGTGTACAGGTCATTTAATCTGAGGATATAAATCACAAGGAACATGCATTGTTTTCAGCTAAGGTGCACTCAACCGAATCAACTGAGAAGTTATGGCCTCACCTAAACAGCTGAGTGCTTTGGAAACAAAACCAGAAAAGGCAGAAATTAAATGAGTGGATCTTCTCTGTAGTAGACATTACATAGGCATAAGGCGGGTTGTCATCTTGAGCGTGTGTGTGTGTGTGTTTGTGTGTGTGTGTGCACACATACCACATATATCTATAGAACAAGGGTTAAGAATGCAGGCTCTGGAGGCAGCCAGTCAAATGTCACACCCTGGGTAAGCTACTTATGGGCTCCATGATCCTGGGCAATTACCATGGAGCTCAAAATTTGAGCCCAGGCTTCCTGACTCCCAAGTCCTTGCTTTAAATCACTCTGCTGCACTACTTCTCTAATGTAGCAATAAATGTTAAGCCAAGAAGACAAAAAAATGTCCTTTCCACCCCATCTTTTGTCCTGATTCCTTGCAGAGCCAAACATAGTCACTGATTTCTTATGCATCATCCCAGTAATACAGATTTTGATTGACCAGGTATCTGACCTACTCCTTAGATTTGTCCATGCTTGACTTAACAACAGGACATAGAGTGTTCTGCATCACGTGAAGATATTCTTTATTCCTTTAATGCACTTTACGTAAACCCTGTTATGTAGAGCTGTCCCTGGTGTGAGACATGATGGCGCCACTCTTGCTAGAGCAACATCATGCTGGTGAAGAAGGGGGTGGGCAGCTCAGCCAATAACCAGATTGACTTTTCCAAAGTGAACTACGATAACCACAGCCCCTTCGATGGCTCTGGTAGCACAGTGACCCATCTGTTCCCCAGAAACCATCACACCACCAAAGGTACCGTGTATCCTATATAACCCCATGGACCCTACATAACCACAGAGCCTGTGGTACCATGGATCCTATGTGGTGCCAGGAGACCACATTGATCCTACAGAGACTAGTGAAATTATCACGGCCCTACCAAGGTTTATCAGCTAGTTATTGCCGCATTATATCCAAGCACAAAAATCCAATGGTTTAGATTAATAAGTATTTGTTTAGCTCACAAACCTGTGCATTGGCTCCACACTTCTGGTCTTGGCTGGGCTTATACTCTTGTTTCTATGTTGGCTGGTAAGTTAATTGTCAGACTGACAGGCTCTTTGGCGTTTAGGGCTTTGGCTAGGATGATACAATTGCCTCTACTGCTCCGTGTGACTCATCCCCAGCAAGCTGGCCTGGGCTTGTTCATCCAGAGGCAGAGTTCCCAAAAGGTGGCCAGGAGCAGGGCTCTTGTGACCCGGGGTGGAACGGGCACAATGTCATTTCCACCAAACCATAAGACCAACCCAAATTCAAGGGGGGCTGGGGGAGCAGAATACACTCCACCTCTTCATAGGTGGGACTGCAAAGTCATGTTGGAAACAGTGTGCATATGGAGAAAAACTGGACCCCTTTATGCAATTGGTCAGACGTACCAGTAGAGTAAGGGTCCCTGGAGCCTGGAGACACTTGTGGGTGTAGAGAAGGCCTGGGCATCCCAGCCTGCCCTCAAGGGCGCCTGTACTGACTCCTTCAGGCCTGAGAACCTGGCCCTGCCTCAAGGGAGCCCCATGGATACTTCAGCCAGTTCCCTATCGGTAGACATTGAGGTTGTTTCCAGTGTTTTGTCACTGCCAAGAGCTCTCTAAGAAATATTTACGTGCCTCCATCTGCCTTTGTGCAAATGTGCAGGTCCACCCGTAGGATCAATTATCTAGTGTGCTTTGAAGAGGAAATCTCTCTTTGGGTGTGTGTGGGGGATGCATTTGGCGAGGTATCTAAATAACTACATGCAGGCTCCAGACAAGAACAGAGCTCCTTGAAACCTGCTCTGGGAAGTCATTCATCATCAGAGCAGCGGTGCCAGGGCCAGTGGCCAGTGGCCAGCTGTGTCTGCCGCAGACGCTATGCTCAGTGCACCTCTGCAGTGGTCAGCATGGGCTTCCAACATGGTCATGGGGCTCCGCGTTCCCCCGAGGCCAGCTGCCATGCACGCGAAGCACAAGGCTGTGTTCAGTCAGATCTCTGCAGGATGGTTCAGAACTGCAGAGCATCCTGAATCCAGCCCAGAGGAAGGGTCAGTGCTAGTGTTTCAGAAGAAAGTTCCTTGCCCATCTCTGACCTTGTGAACCAGCCCAGCATGTGCACGGGAATGCCAAATGCTGAGAGGAAAGTTACCGATCAGGTGTGGAAGGAGGAAGGAGGATGGAGATTCATAAACACTTATTAATGGCAGAGAAGGGATGGATGATGGAGTTTCTGGCATGAAAATAAAAGGGCAGAGAAGGAATTTAGGGAATTGGAATATAAAATCTCAGAGTTGGAAGGCTGCTCCCAAACCCAGCTATATATCAGCCTCAACTGGGGGGAGCTTTTAAAAACAAGATACAGATGCAGTGAAACGCTGGGACACCTGCACCCCGATGTTTCTAGCAGCAATGTCCACAACAGCCAAACTGTGGAAGGAGCCTCGGTGTCCATCGAAAGATGATGGATAAAGAAGATGTGGTCTATGTATACGATGGAATATTCCTCAGCCATTAGAAACGACAAATACCCACCATTTGCTTCGACGTGGATGGACCTGGAGGGTATTATGCTGAGTGAAGTAAGTCAGTCGGAGAAGGACAAGCATTATATGTTCTCATTCATTTGGGGAATATAAATAATAGTGAAAGGGAATATAAGGGAAGGGACAAGAAATGAGTGGGAAATATCAGAAAGGGAGACAGAACATGAGAGACGCCTAACTCTGGGAAATGAACTAGGGGTGGTGGAAGGGGAGGTGGGGGGGGGCCTGGGTGACAGGCACTGAGGGGGGCACTTGATGGGATGAGCACTGGGTGTTATTCTATATGTTGGCAAATTAAACACCAATAAAAAATAAATTTATTATAAAAAACCACACACACACACACACACACACACACACATACACACACACAAACAGGAACCCCCAGGCCCTGCCCCATGTCTACCAACTTGACATTTCTTAGGGGTGGGTCTTTCCGTCTGTAATTTGTGAACACTCTCCGAATAGATCCAAGGAGCTGCAGACACAGCCCAGGGTGTAATCCATTCCCCGACGCCCACAAAAGATGGATCTGGACTACTTCACAGTGACGGTGAGTCCTGCTTGCTGAGCACTTACTATAGCCAGGCGACGCGCCTCATTCCCTCACCCCTCACTAGCCAATGCTGTGTGTGCTATCACCACCCCCACTTTCCACGTATAATGATTGATGATTGTAAACAGGAAAGCATCGAGCTGGGAAATGGCAGAGCAGAAGTTCAAACCAGACCCTGTGCAACCTCAAAGCCCGCACTCTTCTTTTCCTGAATTGCTTCTTGCATGAGATGGGGCAGCAGTAGCAGCCAGCTCAGACCCTCACC
This sequence comes from Vulpes lagopus, assembly GCF_018345385.1. Classification (NCBI taxonomy): domain Eukaryota; kingdom Metazoa; phylum Chordata; class Mammalia; order Carnivora; family Canidae; genus Vulpes; species Vulpes lagopus. The sequence goes on from NC_054837.1 coordinate 34,026,736, forward strand.
TCCAAAGCCCTGAGGCCCTGACTCTTGACCTATAGACTTCACTGCAATGCATAGGGTAAGCTTCTCCAGTTAAAGATGATGCCCAGTGACTTTTCTTACAACCTCTACCTGTTCTGGGCTCCCCTGCCTCTGGGGAGCACAATAAAATACATATATACTTATATATATAAATATGTAGATAAATGAAGATATCTAAATTGTGTGTATGTGTGTGTGTGTATATATGTAGGTGTGTGCACATGCATGTGCATGTGTATAATACACACTCATCTCCACACATATCCAGCCAAGGCGACTTCAATCAATGGATCTTCTTGGCACATGCCTTTGGAAGACCCCACGAGATGGGCTTTCAGAAAGGTGGTATGTCAGGACCTGAGCAGAGATTGTTCACTGTCCCCAGAATCCATTCTTTCCGTCTTCCTTTTAGTAAAAGGATCTCCCAAATTTGTGCCAGGCACATGGCTGACCATCTGGTGACATTTCCCAGTATCCCTTGCAGCTCAGGGTGGCATGGTGACGAGTCCAGGCTAATGGTATGTGAGTGGAAGAGGTGTACAACTCCAGAGTCATGTCTAAAGAGAAATCGCTCCCCTCCCCCTGCAGCCTTTTATTTCTCCGTGTGGGTTGGGATGAGGGCTCTGATTTGGTAGAGGAGAGAGGTCCTCTACCAGAAGAAATTCTGCCTCCCATGGGGCAGGTGGAAATGTTTGGAGATGCTGAGGCTGAGAACGGATGTGATGTACATCTGTATCTTCTTTTTCCTGCAAATTTAGCTTGTACCTCATACAGGACTTTATCAAAATGTAAGGCATCAGAGATCCCGAACGACTGTGGCCTAGATGCCTGTACTAGGAGAACAGACATGCCCTGTCATTATCAGGAAGCATATACTAGGAAGGTCAGTTTTCTCAGATAGAATGTTTGACTGCAGGCACAAAACTGACTCCCATTCATTCAAGTGGAATATAATTTTCTGGAAGGCCCTAGAAGTTCACAAATGCATTGAGGAAAGAGGAAACAGAGAGGAGCATAGCTTTGGAGACTGGGAAGCAGGAATGACCCCAAGCAGGGATGAGTGTGTTGAACAGGTCTCGATGGGATGGATGTATTTTAGCTGCCTCTTCTGGCCTTGGGTCACTTGTTTGAGAGTTAATGGCTGGAGTGAGCATGTGCCCAGTTAACCAAGCCTAGAATGTGCCCACCTGCTGGCCGGGCACCCAACAGTGATGAGAAGGCTCTGAGTCAAAGAGTGTCCAGGTGACTTTTGACTCCTGGGCAGACAGCCAGATGTTTTTACTGTCCCACAGAGAATGCTCACAACCTAGGTGATCCCAGGTAATTTGGAGTGTCACTAGAAAGTGGGATTGGATAATCCCGTAGCCCTAAGCAGCAAGCACTGAGTGGGGAGTCAGGAGACAAGGTCAACTCCTGGCTTTGCCACTTGTAAGCCGTGTGACTCTGTGAAAATCCCTTTGACTTTCTGTGCCTGAAGCTCGAGACTAGGCTCTCTCACATGCATATACCCCTGCACAAAGTCGCTCAGATCCACTCAACCACTCAATATGCTCAACTGTTGCTGGTAATAGATGTTTCTCCCTGCCAAGATGTATCTATTGACACATAGGCTCAGGCTATCTGTCTGTACAATTATACATCAAAAAATGGAAAATTTTAAGTGCACACATTGTGTCTCACTTATTTGACGAGCATTGAGACAGGGTGAGGATTATTTTCAAAGCCTTCATATACTTTAAAGCATCTCAGAAATTGGGAAGAAACAGAGCAGAATTTACTGTGCTGTGAATATTCCATATAGCCAAAGAGAGGCAACTAGGGAATCTCATCTCCCCTTCATCCCACAGGAAAGGTCCCGAGGTTGAACCTCCGATGCCCATCGATCTACCTGGGGAGTGGAGAACATGGCCAGGAGTTGAGCACTGAACTTCAGGGCAGCCAATTCTTTGTTCTCTTTAGGAGCAACTAGAGCCTTAATTGACCTTGGTTGATCTTTCCTGCTATCAATTTCCTTTTTATATGAAAATAAGATAGCTTACTCAAATTTTTCATGAGGACTATCATGTGATTTGGAAGGAGAGGATTGCTGATGAGTGGGTATAGGGTCAACTTTGGGCCAGTGGAAGCTTTCCATTCCCTCCTGGTGGTATGGCGACTGGTTCAAGGATGGGCGCATAACTCAGATTAGATCAATGACTCCATTTCTAGATTTTTGTTGAAACCATTGGGAAAGAGACAATCCCTTTCCTTAGGGGTTTTCTGAGCAGTTGGATGTAAGCTCATCAATATAGAGAAGACCATTTTTGTTGGTAGTTGGAGAGAGCCTACCTGAGAAGGTGGTGATCTCCAGCATCCAAGGTGGCACACCATGGTTCTTACCTCCAGGTATTCAGGGCCTTGTGTGGTTCCCTCCCACGCTAAGTACGACCACTCAGTGTAACTGAAAATGCCAGAAATGATGGCGTGGGACTTCCACAGTGGGGTCATGAAACATGCTATGGCTTCCTTCTTGCTGTCTCTTGGATCCCTGGCTCTGGGGGAAGATGGTTGCCATGTGTCAGGTTACTCAAGCAAACTTGAGCAGAGCTGAATGTTCAAGAATCTCAAGCAAGCACTAACTTTTCAGACAAGTGGGTGAGCTGCCCCGAAGTGCATCATCCAACCCCAGCTAAGATCTGGTGGCAACCTCACAAGAGACCTGAGCCACAACCCCCCAGTGAACCATGCCCAGATGTCTGGCCCTCAAAAAGTGTGATGAGTAATACACATTGTTGGAAGCTGCTAAGTTTTGGGGAGATTGCTGTGCAGCAGTGAATCATGAACACACATTATTAGTTTGGGCAGTGGTTACTCCTACTGTAGGGATACCTAGTCTTGGTGTTCCCTCCTAGGCAGAGGGAGAAGCAGGCTCACTGTGGGGGGTCTGATGCAGGACTTGATCCCAGGACCCCGGGATCATGACGTGAGCCAAACGCAGATGCTCAACCACTGAGCCACCCACATGCCCTAGGGAATGCGGGCTTCTTCAAGCAACCTGACCCAGTTCTTCCAGATGGGATTGTCCAGAAGATGAATCCTGCCCTAGTAAGCAGCCCACGCAGTGGTCTGGCTGCGGTGTTTCCGAGGAGGAGACAGCCCTGCATTCACTGAAACTCCAGTGGGGGATTTTCCGGGCCACAGGTTCATTATTTAACCTGTGCTCTCTCTCTCTCTCTCTCTCTACCACAATTATTTTCAAATACCTTAAGGAGAACACTGAGTTTTGCATATTCCTTGAGGCTTTTTAAAACGGGGAAGGATTTAGATTTTGTTTATTTATCCATGGGGGGAGAAATGCAATTTGGAAAGTCTTCTTGCTTATAGGTGGCTGGGCTCTGCCTCAGGGGTCCCTCCAGGTCCGGTGCCTCTCCTCTCCGCAGTGAATTATAGGTGACAGTCATGGTTGGCAAAGTGCCCCTTGGGAATGTGGCGATCCCCACAGAACAGCGAGGCCACTCTCATGTGCGGCGACAGTGGTGCCAGCACACAGGAAGGATGGGAAGGTGAGAGGGAGGAAATAAGGAGCACGCCCCTCGGGGACAGATGGAGTCCACAATCACCCCAGATAGCGGAAATGGGTGGAACCTTTGGGGGAAGTGAACATTTTGTTTGTTTATTTATTTATTTATTTATTTATTTATTTATTTATAAAATTTATTTATTCATGGGAGAGAGAGAGAGAGAGAGGCAGAAACACAGGCAGAGGGAGAGGCAGGCTCCATGCAGGGAGCCCGACGCGGGACTCGATCCCGGGACTCTAGGATCACACCCTGGGCTGAAGGTGGCGCTAAACCGCTGAGCCACCGGGGCTGCCCGGAAATGAACATTTTGAAGTATCAGTGGGATATTTAGCTTCATTGCGTGACTTGATAGATTTTCTTGGGTTTACATTTTCCTAATCATGGGAAAAGGGGAGGGGCTAAAAGAAAAACAAGGATCTCATCTTCTTTTTTTTTAAATAATAAATTTATTTTTTATTGGTGTTCAATTTGCCAACATATAGAATAACACCCAGTGCTCATCCCATTAAGTGCCTCAAAATGGATGAAAGATCTAAATGTGAGACAAGAGTCCATCAAACTCCTAGAGGAGAACACAGGCAACACCCTTTTTGAACTCGGCCACAGCAACCTCTTGCAAGATACATCCATGAAGGCAAAAGAAACAAAAGCAAAAATGAACTATTGGGACTTCATCAAGATAAGAAGCTTTTGCACAGCAAAGGACACAGTCAACAAAACTACAAGACAACCTACAGAATGGGAGAGGATATTTGCAAACGACATATCAGATAAAGGGCTAGTTTCCAAGATCTATAAAGAACTTATTAAACTCAACACCAAGGAAACCAACAATCTGATCATGAAATGGGCAAAAGACATGAAGAGAAATCTCACAGAGGAAGACACGGACATGGCCAACACGCACAGGATCTCATCTTCTTTGTGAGCTTTGGTCCCAGCAGCTGAGGCCGCGCTGAGGTCAGAGCCGGTGGTCGGCCCCGCTCCCTGCTGGGAAGGGGCAGGAGAGCCCCGTCCCCTCCCCTCCCTGCGGCTGCCCGGTGGGTGGGCACAGCCAGGTAGGCCTGAGCCTCCACGGCACCTGCAGCCCCGAGTCCTCCGAGGGCACACGGGGAAGGTGCCAGCAGCGCGGCCGGGAGAGCCAGGCGGCACAGAGGCCTCTGGGGCAAGTCCTGGGGGACGGAACAAAGCAGACACAGTCCTGGGCCAGCTAATTAGTTCACAGCGGCAGGCAAGGGGTCCCCCGGTTTCCCTTAAGCTGGTCTCAGAATCAAGAAGAGGCCCCACTGTCTAGGTGGTGCGTCTGTTCTGCATTTCCAGGCCAGGTCCCCGGGGGCACCGGACGGGGTGGGGGGCGGGGAGGAATCCCGTTGCTTCCCCACACCCCCAAGTTCTCACCTCAGCACGAAGGTCTGTTCTCAGGAAACCAGCCACTCGGCGAACTAAGTAGCATCTAACGAATATATTGTATTTAACGGGCTGTATCAATCAGGTTGCTGCTACAGTAATAATAAAGCACAAGAGCAGTGGTGTAAGGAACACAGATCTATCTCATGTCAAGAGGGGCATGTGAGGGTGGGGTGCTCTGCAGGCTATACTCCTCCTGCCACCACGGGGGGGGCAAGTGTGGGGAACCCCCACTCACTCCTCATAGCCCCCATTGGGATGTTACTGTGCACAGTCCTTGTCACTGTTGTTACTGTGCACAGTCCTTGTCACTGTCAGTCACAGGGTCCCAAGTGCACCACAAGGCAGGCTTGGACTGCCCCAACTCCCACGTGCCCCAAAACTTCCAGTACAGGGAGGGGGTGCTAGAGAGGAAGGGAGCCCCTTCCTGTCCATGGAGGCAGGAGAGAGCCGGGGAAGTTCTGCTCGTCAGCAGACTTTGCAGACACTCGTGGGTACAGCATGACTGGCACAACCCTGAGATTAATCTGGGAAGAAGAGGGACACTGAATTCATCCTGCACTCTGCATGCAGAAGCTCAGAAAATCAAAGTAAACCAGCAAAGGTCTTAAGAAAGAGACAAGGGCAGGTATTATCATCTGTGCGTCTCCTGAGGGCAGGTATTGCTTCTGACTTACTTTTCCCTCCTGTAAAGTGACCACATCTGGACTTGCCTACTTGGCCCAGAGGAAGAGGTTGGTGTCACATCCATATGGTGCAGCAGTTAGATAGATGCCTTTTTAAAATTCCCCTGGCAATAGTTCAGTTTCCTGGTTCCCACCACGTGACCAACTTAATTTATTAGATGATGCCTTTATCACCTCTGTTCTGTAAACCATTCATTGTCCATCTGTTTTCCCATCCATCCATCCAAACATAAAATCATCTGTCCATCTGTTCACCTATCCATCCATCCATCCATCCATCCATCCATCCTCCTCATCTCCCCATCAATCTATCCCCAATCCCCCCAACCATCCACCCAGAAATGCTTGCTTATTGGCTGCTGACTTGCTAGGCATGGCTCCAGTCATGGGGTATATAGCAGAGAGCAGGTTGGATGAGATCCTTGCTCTTTTGAAGTATATTCTAAGGTAAGGCACACAACAAGCAAGAGAGAACATACTTAGAAAGCACAGCTCCAGAGTGCCCTGAGAACCATGAAGGGTAGAAAGAGAGAGGGTTGGGTGGGGAAGGAAGAGGAGGGTGAAGCTGCTTTAAGGTCATCAGAGCAGGCCAAAGGAAGGGACGTAGGAGCCGGGGGCTGAATGATGAGGAGAGCTTACACAGGCAGAGGTTCCAAGGTGCAGATGAGTCTGTTTTAGGAGGGGAAAAGACCAAAGGAGACCAATGAGTCTGGGACTTAGTGGGAGAGCAGGACAGGGGCGTGATGAGGATGGGGTGATGGGTGGCACCACGTCACTGGGTGCCTGTGGGCCTTGGTCTGGACTCTGGACTCCACTGGAGGACGTATAGGCATCATTGGAGGGTTTTAAGCTGGGAGTGACATGATTTATGTTTTAAAAAGGTCACTATTAATTTTCACTTAACAAACATCAACTGTCTACTTCATAGATTCATTTAAAAGCCATGAAATACTCTGAATGCAGGGAGAGCAACGTAGAACAAGGCAGGAGCTTTTAAAGTTATGAACCAAACCACGGTGCTTTGAGTCCGTTAGCATAACTGGAGGATCAGACTTAACTGAACATCAGAGAAAAGCAGCCACAAGAAATCCAAAGTCTGGCCGATCGAGAAAGAGGCAGTGACACAGAGCATGTGGCCCATGGGACCCTCAGGGGGACCCAGCCAGAGTGGTGGGGCTCCACGTACTCTTCACGCAGGTTATCTCTGAAGAAGGCTTGGTCTCCCTTCCACAGCCTGGCCCTCGATTTTCTGGAGCCCGTATTTATGGCTCCAGCATGGGGGGTGCTGGAAAAAGCAAGGAAACAGTAGCACGTCAACTGCGTCAACTGCATGGCAGGACCAGAACTATTCTTATGGCAAAAGTCTTTTGATTTTCCTCTTGGACACCATCCCCTCTCTGTTCTGAGCCCATGTGGTGTAGATGGGGGCTTACTCCCTTCCCAGCTTCCAGGCCTGGAAGGAGCAAGGCCTGGGCCCTCTGAGCTTGCAGGCGACAGATTTGATTTCACTTCAGCTTGTGATGCAAACAGGCCTTCAGGGGTCAATTGAGGGCCTTTTTCTGAAGATGAGGGGACGGTTTCTGTCTTTACTCAGATTCTTAGCTGGGAAACTAACGTGGCTGGAGCTTCTGGAAGCCCTTGTGTGGAAGAGCTCTGCCTGAGAATGAAGTCAAACAGGTAAGCGCAGAGCTTGGACATGGTGCAGGTAACACAGGACCCCCCAGATCAACCACTCTGGGACTAGGACGCACCTCTGCTTGTGCAGCCTTCAGAAGACTAAATTCTGTGTTTCTATTGTTTTTCCTTTCTGAAGCCCAGTTAAAAAATTTTTTTAAAAATATCATTTGCAATGAAAAGATTCTCACTAAATCCGACATCAAGACAGGTCTTCTTCCCATCTGAGGGGACTGCTTCGTCCTTGGAATAGGGTAGAATCATATCCCCGAACCCCCAAGTTATACTGCAGTCCTGGCCCTCAGAACCTGTGAATATGACTTGATTAGGAAAGAGTCTCTGCAGATGGAAGTGAGTTACGATGTGGTCAAACTAGAACAGGGCGGATCCTAATCCAGTGACTTATGTCCCTGTAGGAGGAGGACTATTTGGACCCAGGGACGCAGACAGAAGGCGGCACCAGAACCTAGGGCAGAGGCATGCATGGCAGACTCGATCATAGCCCTCAGGGGATCCAACTCTGCCAACACACTCGGATATGGGGCATCTGGCGGCCAGGACTGTGGGGCAGTTCCTGTTGTTTTAAGTCTTCCAGTCTATGGACAGTTGTTATGGCAGCCCCAGGGAAATGAACACATCTCCCAAAATTCATGTAGCTCTGGCCTTTTCCTTCTCCTACTCACACATGTATGACACACATGTTTGTGTTTTTTCCCTCATAAACACATCAGTTGGGGCCAGATATAGGGCAGGTGTAAGGACAGATTTGGTGCAGGGGTATGGCAGGTATAGGGCCAGATGTAGGGCAGGTGTAGGGCCAGGTATAGGGCAGGTGTAGGGCCACATGTAGGGCAGGTGTAGGGCGGGACTTTGAGAGGAGGGACTCTTGGTTCAGGCAGGAGTTCTTTTTTTTTTAATTTTTATTTATTTATGATAGTGACAGAGAGAGAGAGAGAGGCAGAGACATAGGCAGAGGGAGAAGCAGGCTCCATGCACCGGGAGCCCGACGTGGGACTCGATCCCGGGTCTCCAGGATCGCGCCCTGGGCCAAAGGCAGGCGCCAAACCGCTGCGCCACCCAGGGATCCCCAGGCAGGAGTTCTACTGCTCCAAGGCAGACTTCCATTAGACCTCTGGCCACAGCATCCTCTTCCCACTACCCATTTCTCCATTACCCCTTAGTCACCCCCAGGGCAAATCCAAATCATCCATGATCGCTGGACTTGGGGACACAGGCTGCCCTGGGGTGCACTCCCGGTCACCCCCATCCTACCAGAGCCCCGCTGGCTGCTGCTACAATGGCTGGGGGGATCCCCTGGAGAGGAGATCATGACCATACCTGGGAAGTGACAAACAAGGTCATTCACAGTTCTGAACCTTCCCAGAGGAAACAGATACATGCTCCCTGGCACTCTCAGGGTGTCCTGGCACAGCCCCGCTTGTAAAGTGGGTGTGGACAGAGGGTATGTAAAGACTTTTGTGGACGGGTTCATGGTGGGCCCCTGCCCAATGCTGGGTTGGCCTGTGTTGTAGTCAGCTGCCCTCAATCTGCTCACAAGTGGAGCTGACCAGACCTTGGGCCAGAGATGGGCATTATAGGTTGAAATGTGTTCCCCCAAATTCGTGTGTTGCAGTCCTAATCTTCAGTAGTAGGTGGGACTTTATTTGGAAACGAGGTCCTTGCAGATGCAATTTGTACCCCACTCCGATACACCTGGTGTCCCGATAAAAGGATGAATTCAGACACCGATGCACACACAGCGTGTGGAAATGCCATGTGAACGTGAGGGCAGTGCGGGGGTGAAGCATCTACAAGCCAAGGAGCGCCAACGTCGGCCAGCAAATCAGCAGGAGCTGGAGAGGGGCCTGGAACAGTCTCCCCCACAGCCTCAGAAGGAGCCGACCCTGCTGCCGGCTGACCCTGGGACTTCTAGCCTCCAGACTGTAAGACAGGAAATTTCTGTTTTCACAGCCCCAGGTCTGGGGAAGCATGGAGGAGGCCCTGGCGGCCCAACTCACCTGACGACAGACAGTTGGCCAGCCACGACCAGCACGAAGGGCACGGCTCCTGCTGCCCTGGGGGTCTCCGCCAGCAGGTGGGGAGCTCACTGACGCCAGGGGCCCCACGGGAGCAGAAACAAGGATGCAGGCGGGTGTGGGGGAAAGCAGGACAGCTGCACTTCATTCACATTCAAAAGGCACTCTGTTGGAAAAGCATTTTGTCAAGACTGTCAAATGGGGAGCACCTCATTTAGGGGGTGCTAAGGTCGCTTCTTCTTTCTGGAGTTCCGAGCACAGAGACGGCGTTACAGGCTGTGTGAAGTCGTGTTTGTTAGACAACAACGGTCTGTGTTTTCATGGGAGACACACAGGGCTGTTCTCTCTTTCGAACAGCAATAGACTTTTCCCTAATTGTCTTGGGAACACACGACGTCCCTCTGCCTATACTTTCTTTTTGCACTTTTGGGTAGAGATGTGACCAGGAAGGACTACTTCTCTATTCTAGGGAAAGTGGTAGCAAAGATGGCGAGTCAGTCAGGGAGACAATCTGGGTGTCCTGTCTGGAGGTGGCAATAGCAAATCCGCTGTTTCCGATGAGGGCCAAGTGGGGTGGTAAGCCTCATTTTACCAAAGTGTCTGTTTTCAAAAGAAAATAGTTCAATATTGACTCAGTTTTTGTCTATCCTGTAATCTGTTTTATCATCCTTTCTATAATTTATGATGGATCTGAAATTTATTTTGATGTCATCCCTTGCCTGGTTAGCTGTAACATTCTCAAGAGCAGTCATGTCACATTTACTGCACCATCTCCAGTGCTTGCAACAGGTCTAAGCACATAGTAGGTGCTCAGTAAATACCAGGTGAATAAGTAAGTGATCCATCATCTGATACTGTTGCATGGATCCAAGGATTTCATGCAACTTCTCTTTCTGTGGAAAGGTCTCAGGCTGCATTTGGCCATTGGAGGAATCTAAAAATCAGCCTTTTTCATGCAGCCCAGAGCCACCGTGGGCACACCTCAGGAAGCTGACATCTGAATATATGTGTGAGATCCAAAGGAAGGACAGCAATTTTGCTCGCTGCAGCCCAGAGGGAGCTGGGATATACGCTTGCCTGACATGGTTCTCACTTACCACCATCAGTCAGCAGGCTTTTAGCAGGGAATTGCACATGTGATTTATTTGAAAATCCTTTCGGGTCTTGAAGGACAGGTAGTTAGTACACAATGCACTTTGTCATCATGTGTCAACATTGCCTTGATGCAGAGAGTAACATTACACCATGTAAGAGTGTAATTGGATTGTGCTGGGATCCTTAAATCTGCATTTTCATTTACCAAAAGCCACAGCATTTGGAGAGCCATCTGCAATCGGGCGCCAGCCCCTCGGAGGGTTTCAGTGTGTAGAAAAACAAAGGACAGCCATAAAGCCGCTGAATGCAAACTTTATATTTACAGTCGGTAAGTGTATAAACATATATTACATTCTTACGATCTACAATACGTCGTTCTGCAGGGGGATGGATGTGAGAGTGGGCAGCAGCTGCCACATGAAATTGGACATCACGCGGGTGCGAAGGGAAAGAAATATCAGGAGGTCGACTGAAAGCAAAGGAGAGTCATGGAGAAGGGCTGACAGTGTCATCGCCCAACCAGACAAGGTGAGTAGACTCGGGGACGGGAGCAGGTGGCTCAGGGCTGCTGGAATCCCAGTGGAAGAGCAAATGGGGAGCACCTCATTTAGGGGGTGCTAAGGTGGGAAGGCTGAGCTGGTGGAAGTGACACCCGTGATCTAAGGGGAATTCAATTATATTCATTAGACAGAGGGTGTGAGGAAGGAGGAAGGGGAGAAGAAGAAGGAAATGAGAAGGGGGAGGGAGAGACACAGAGGAAGCAGAGAAATAGGGTCAGGGAGAGACACAGAGAGAAGGAGAGAAAGCAGAGAAGAGCATCACGGAGCAGAAAGACAAAGTGACAGAGGGCAGGGACTAGGAGAGAGCCGGCCTCGCTGTGCTCCCCCTGCTGTGCTCTCTGGGTCTGGCCCTCCTTGCCTGGGACCTCCTGCTCCTCCCGCCTTGGTGGGAGCTGGAGCCGGGACAGGAACCCGCTCCTCTCTCCCCACACCTGCCTTCTTACTGGCTCCATACCTGTGCAGGGAGTTGGGGACACATTCAAAATCACTCTGATTTCAAACAACCACATTAAAGCTCTCAGGACAGGCAGGGCCTCCCTCTCTCCCCCAAGGGCGGGCACCTCTGTCCCTCCATCTGTCCAAGCCCGCACAGGGGTATGGACGGGCCTCCTGAGGCCCACCTGCAGCACGGCGGGCCCCGGCTCACCCCAGCTCCCCAGCGCCCCCCACACCACACCGACACCCACGTTAATCTCTGCAGCTGGGTCCGGGGGGACCCAGTGTGGACGGAGACCTGGTGTGGCCGTCCACAGGGTCATCACAAAACGGCTCTCTGGTCCTTCCAGAGGAGCAGAGGGACCAGTGTCCCTTGGTGTTGAATTCGCCGTGACAACCGCTTCTCCTCTAAGATCCGCCTCTTCAAGGAAAGGACACGAGTGATGTTTGCCTGGTGGACCCACTGCAGAATGTCACCTGGAACCGATGCCCAGGCCACGGGGAGAGGGTGGGTGCTGGAAAGGCACCCGGTGCCTACGGGTGAGCGGCAGCTTTTAGAAAGCTGGCAGGGCAGTGGAGTACAGATTCAAACACAGCGATCTTGCCCCCCGAAGCCTGGTTCTTTGAACAGGATTGACATCCTGTGCCCTATATCCCTCGTTTATAAAGAAAGAAATGCCCCACATTGCCCAGAGGGTTTGTTCGTTTGTTCTGGAGATCTAGTTACAAAAACATTTGTGGCCTACTTGCCCATGTGCTCCCCTGCAATGCCTGTCAGCAGCCGCAGTGCCTGGGTCTAGGGAGGATGACATCCCGCCGTGACACCCGCTGGGAGCTGCCCACGCTCAGGACGCTGCCCCTGGTCCCACTCGCGACGGGATGTGTGCCTCGGCTCAAATCACTCACTGCCTCCCATCCATCCACTCCCATCGAGGCCCCTGAGTCTCGGAGTTCTGCAGTCTGCGCATAGTGAATTCTGGACCCACGTGGATTCCACAACATCCACAGGGCTTTGATTAAAGAGAGAAGGAGAGGGGCGGACAGAGGGGGGCTGTTCTCTCCTGGAACCTCTCGGAAGCTCAGCGATTCAGAACTCATCTTGTCTTCCAAGTTTTAAAAATCTCGCCGTGCACAATCCGCCTCGTCACACCGGCCAAGACACTGGATGCCAGAACGTGTGCATCAATCCTGACATGGGATAGGTGTTGTCGACCAGGGCTCTCCCGATATCGGGGCGATCTTATGTGGTCCTGTCACCTCACTCTTTCCCGGGGGCACCCTTGCCACACATCCCCAAATTAAAGGCTGAGAGGTGAGTGAGAACCAGCGTCTGCAAGTGCCCGGCTACACATCCTCACGTAACCTTTCCATGTAGCTGTGTGGCTGTCTGCTCTCCTCAGGGTCCAGGTCCTGGCAGACCCAGCTCACATCCTCACCACTGGTCGATATGGAGTTCACAGTGGGACATCCTTCATCCGAGGGGATGGTGGTGAACGTGGTGAATTTTACTCTTTTCCGTTTCGAGGTAGGGGACGTTGGGGGCTCACTTTTCTGATCCTTCCCATCAGCAACTGGGGGTCCCGAGCACTTGAACAGCTGCCCATTGATGCTCTGCTGGGAGTTTGTGCTGAGGAGATACTTACTCTCTTCGAAATCCATGCCCCTGTCAATGGCAGTGATCTGCTCATCTTGGGAGGACGCAAAGTTCGTGTGGATCTCCAGCAGTTCCGACCGGTGGCTCAACCCAACCCAGTCGTGGGAGTGACTCATACCTTCTTGCTCCTCGAAGGGAACCTGCTTGCGCCTGTACTTCAACGCAAAGGCCACGCAGTTGATGAGGAAGACCATAATGGCCAGACAGAAGACCCCCAGCAGAGCGTACATGCCGATCTCCAGGTCACTCAGCCCTTTGGATGCCTGGGTGAGGCCATTCTCGTCCATCTCCCCATTGTCCCTGGGCAGGTCCCCCTGGGTGGGGAAGCTGGTGAGGTCGATGGGGATGGTCTGCAGGTGGCTGTCATCAATTAAGAGGCTTCCCTGGCTGTTCTTTCTCTGGAACGTTGACTTCTCTGTTGTAGATCCTCTTCCTTCCACGAGCCCCATGGAAGAACTGCCATAGGACTGTCCCCCCTGACTCCCCCATTCTTGAGAGGGTTTTTTGGCTCTTCTGTCACCGACATTATCTTCTAGGTGAACTCCTGACCCAGTGTATCTGCTGTCACTGGCATTGGGGTTAGCATCATTTTGGCCAAACTTAACTTTGACATTGGCTGTTCCCACAGCCAGCACACTCTTCCGCTTGGATTTCTGGCACGATTCGCTAATGATCATCTCAACTTTCACCAGAGCGCCCTGCCCTTCGGTTTCAGCAGCGATTATAGGCCACTTGAATTTGGGGTCTTGGTGGATGGAGACCACTTTCTCATCCAGGGATGTGGTCACCAGGGAGAAGTCTTTCCCATCGTAGATATCCAAGGGGGTGATGGAGCCGTCACTGAACTGGACCCAGCAACTGATGGCTGCTTCCTGTCAAATAAAATAAGTCAATGAGCACGGGCCCCAGAGCTCACAGAACACCAAGTCTTTGTAAAGTAGGCATTCAGTGGCAAAGATGATGCAACAAGAACAAGCACTTTAAAGCAGTGCAGAAATAAGAGACCACATGCACGAGGGTCATGGAAGAGAACCGATGCTCACGAAGATGCAAAACCAAAAGAACACAACACGGCGTTGACATGACAGCAAAGCAGGGCCCATACCAAACGCTCCATAATCAGATCTACTTTTCATCCCTGAACAGTTGAAAGAAAGATGGAGTCTTTAGGTGGTGCAAGATCTACTTCTGCGTAACCATAAATCACATGTCAAAGGATGTTCCCGGTTAGTGAGATCACTTATGAGTGTCACTTATTTTTTTAAAATTATTCTATTTATTTATTCATGAGAGACACAGAGAGAGGCAGAGACACAGGCAGAGGGAGAAGCAGGCTCTATGCAGGGAGCCCGATGTGGGACTCGATCCCAGGACCCCGGGATCACGCCCTGAGCCGAAGGCAGATGCTCAACCACTGAGCCACCCAGGTGTCCCAAGTGTCACACATTTAAACGGAAAATACTTATTACATTATTTTTGGCCAAGGTCTGTACACATTTCAATCTCTTGGTGCTTTAGATCAACTTTCCTTGGGACGAGTCAGACCAGGCAAACCATAACGGAGGAGTTAATCTCTGACTTAATGCGAGCCTTTAATTTCAGGGAAGATGTCACTGTGCTTGACAGTGAACTGGTGACCCCATTGCTTCCTCTCTTCCCTAGATCTTGGAGAACCTGCTCTACCCAGAGCCCAAAAGAATGAATAGCCTGGAGAGGCACATGACCCCACACACCCAGCCACAATGCCATGGTGGATTGGACCAGGGACAGAGTGGCCATCAGAGCTGTTCATCTCAGCAGCTCTGAGCCAGTGGCTACTCTTTCTCTCTCTCAAATTTGAAATAGGACAGATGGAAGTGAAGACTTAGCTGTGGGAAGACGAGTGAAGGCTCAGGTAAGACGGGGGTGGGGGGGCAACCAGAATAAGCAAATGTCTGGGCCCAGCATTTATCACAGGGAAAGGAAAAAAATACACCAAAACAAAGCCACAGGGGAGGGAGTGGGGGCATGTGGATACCCCACCTCCTCTGAGCTCCTGCAGCTGGGGTCTGTGAAACCCTGGTAATAAACCCCTCGTTTTTCGAGCTTGCTTGAGTGGATTTCTCTTTCTTGCAACCAAAGAACCCCCCAGGGGACCATGAGTGAAGCCAGGTTTCTTCCGGAGCTGTTTGGTCTCTGGAAGTAGGAAGAACCCCTCCAATGTGATGGGTGGCTTCTGCTCCTCTTGCAGCTCAGCCACTAAATACTGCCATTGTTAGGTGTTGGCTTAGACCAGCCACTGACTGCAGAATGCTGCCAAGACACAGCGCAAGGGCCCCTGGGCGTGACACTGATTCAACCGGGTTCTTCCAATCTGCCATGAAATTGGAGCAGGAAACTCAAACGCCATTGGATTTCCCAAAACCTAAATGTCAGAGCCAAGTGCATGCGTGGACTAAGGGCCATCCGAACCAAGTATGGGGCAGACCACAGGGTAGTGTGTTCAGCTCTGCATGTTGGAAATGGATTAGCTCTTTAGCCTCATTCTCACTGTGTCTTATTGCTCCCTTAACTCCTGACAGGCGGTTGCCTGATTTTTATCACCCCTTGAAGAGAGAAAGCAGCCCCCAGTTATTTCTCCTTTGTTATCTGTGCCTTGCATCCTGGCTGGCATTCTGCCCTGAGAAAAAGCAGGTTTGTCTTTGGCAAGAATTCATATCTGTTACTGGAATCATCTACGTTCAAGGGTTTTATAATCCAAACCCCGGCACACAACAACCATAGTGAAGGGACAGAAGGATTAGCTAAGCCCTGATGAGCGCTGAGTGACAAGTACCAGCTGGGATAAGAGGACAAGTCTGGCTCAACTTGGAGCGTGGTCACAGCCTCAGCAGTGCTGGGGATGGGGGTGCTGGGGGTACAGCTGCCAGGAAGGCTTCCCACCCAGAATGGAGGCTGCCAGGAACTCCCCACATGTCCTGGAGGCTCTCCAGCACCCCCACCAGGGGACAGTCCCGCTTCACAAGCCATAGAGAGAATCAGCAGCTGAGACCACTGTCTTGTTGCTCAGCAAGCTTCACCAAAGCTTCCATACTCCCTCCATAAAATAAAGTTTACCCACCTCTAATGAGGGAGAAGGACCTATAACATTTGCAAATGTCCTGTTTCCGGCGCCTGTTGGAAAGCATCATGTCGACACACAAAAAACACTTGACATCCACATAGCACCACTGTCAGCAGACACTGGTCTCAAATACAGAGAAAGGAGATGCTGATGGACATCACCACAGGGCCCCTACTCCCACCCTAAGCTAACTGCAAACCTGCTGAGAGCAGCTCCTCCGATCTCCCATCACCCCAGGCCCGCTACCCCATTTGCCTCGTGGGAACCGAGCAGCCAGCTGTGGGCACCTCGTGGCATCCCCTGTTTCACCACTGAGGGAAGGCAGCCACATCCGGGGCAGTGTGGGCAGCAGAAGAGAGGGACGCAGTCCAGGCGACTACCTGAAAGCACTTGGCATTGTGGTGAATGGGGAGTGGAGTCCTCGTCCAGCCCCTGATCTCCTGGCGCCCTATAATCTTTTACCCTGGGCAAACTTTTCTTCCCTTGTAGCTCTGCTTAGGAGAGCTAGGAGGCATGAGCCAAGCAGTCACCTGCCTCTCAAACCCCTCTTCAGGCTGAGAAACCCATGACATGAGATCCCACTGTTCTATGGAATTCCCCAGTTGGTGACTCCACCAGATAGGTAACCTGATCTAACGTGTGACCACACTCCACAATGTGACCTTGAGCGATATATGACTCACTCAGTGTAGGACCTGCTCGATGAATCACTCTACCTAACATGTGATCTGGCCCGACTTTGGGATTCTTCCGGATGTCTCACTCACATGGTGCGTGACCTCCTCTGATGTGTGACCCACCTGATGTGTGACCTAACCTGATGTATGATTCACCTGGTGTGTGACATAACCTGATACGTGACCTCACCTGATGTGTGACCCACCTGATCGGTGTCCCACCTGGTGTGTGACCCCAGCCCTGCCCCTGTACCTGTCTGGGTCTTTGCAGAAGCTCCTGAGCCACTGCAGTAGCAAAGATGGCTTTGTTGCTCCCTGGGCTGAGCTGTAGGGAGAGTGACAGCCCTGTCACCAGCTGGACCCCAAGGTCTGTGATGGTCACCTTCTCATCTAGCACGGTGATGGTCTTTTCTGCCAAGATGGCATCTGACAGAGGTGACAGGATCTGAAAGGCAGAACCAACATGTAAAGAAACACTTTCTGTGGTCCCAGAATTTCCTCCAATGGCATAAATGATGCTCACGGAGACAGACGAATGAGCCAGAATGAACAGAATGGGTCTTTTCCATTGAAGTCTTCTTCCAAAGGACATATCTCTCTTGTGAAAATATAATGTTTTTTTAAAGTAACAGAAAGGTGGTGTCTGGCAGCAGAAGGGGGGACCTGGTGCCTCACCCCACTCTACAGACAAACCTCACTACCCACTAGGCACCACCATGGTCCTTCAGAGGAGGAGTTAACATCGTCATTCCCTGAGTGCTAGGTTTATGATTCTTGTACTGCACTGGCATTTTTCTGTTATCTAGTGCATATCTTATTTAAAATTATTTTACTTAAATAATTGATTTAAGAAATTTCACAGCATCAAGGAGAAATGATTTTGATGTGCGAGCTGCATATTTATATGTTTCTCTCTTACATATGAGAGGGGAGACCGTGTCTGTGTGTCACCTGCGTCATCTCGTGTGTCACAGCTCACATTCCCTACCTTGGGAAACACTGAGCTTTTGGGAGACCAGCTGACATCCCCAGAAACAGAGCTGTGAGTCTCTGCCGTGGGTGCTAACATCCCAGAGTCTCATTTCTCCCGTGGACACCTATGGCATCCAGAGGAAATGAAGCTTATTCTCCACTTAGATCCTGCAGAGAAAATCTTGCTTTTGTGGAGCCGCTTGTCCTGCTCACCCCGCACTCAGGTTTGAAGAGTTAGCTTTGCTCCCCGTGGACGTAACCCAGGTCTTCTTCAACCTGCTTTCCCTACATACTTCTCCCTGCGAGGTGGTGCTGATAATTATGAAGACAAATGTCAAGATGGCAGTTTCCCCAAGATCCCTTAAATTCGTTTATCAAGCTCCACATCATTTCTACCCAAAAACCAGTTTCGGTCTCTAAGTCTGGTTGGGGCAATTTGAATGGCAGTGAGCATGAGATATGAGTCCCCAGAAGAAAGTGGACAAATGGATTTATAACCCAGGAGGACTGAGTGGGAATAAAGAAAAGGTCTCAGGACTTGCTGCCCCACCAGGACAGGGTCCGCGTTGAACACGTGGCCTACGTCCACCACCGCAAGCCCTGACTCGTGCTATTCTTCTTCTGGCCCTTATGCTACTGCTTAGGGGGAGTGGTTAATGCCACACTGGTTCCAATCTCTGACTAGCTCCAATACTGACACCTGGAGATTTAAACCAAAGATCTAAATCCCTTCAGTCTATCCACAGGTTTAGATCTTTCAATGAAAAGTCAATCGTGGAGGTTTTTGAGCTCTCGTCTAGGGCACAGATATGTTTTGTTTGACATAAATAAAACTTTAAGATAGAATTCATGGCCATGCTTTAAAAAATGAGAGGATGTCATGCAAAGAGATTTCTTGAGGGACACCTGGGTAGGTCAGCAGTTGAGTATCTATCTGCCTTTGGCTCAGGGTGTGATTCCAGGGTCCTGGGATCCAGTTACGCATCGGGCTCCCCACAGGGAACCTGCTTCTCCCTCTGTCTATGTCTCTGCCTCTCTCTGTCCAGTGTCTTTCACGAATAAATAAAGAAAATCTTTAAAAAAGCAACAAAACAAAACAAAGAGATTTCTTGCTTTTCTGGAAAAGTTGCAACATCTGGCTGTGCTAGATTTGCATTTTCTTTGGCAGCTCTGGGATGTGACTGGCAGCCCCGTCCTCCCCACACTCCTCATCAGGCCCCATCCTGTTCTCAGCACCTGGGGCCCAAGTGAGTTGCTGTCTTTTGGCTCACACCCAGCCTGCTTCGCTCACTGTCATCTTCTCTGGTCTTAGACACCATCGGATCATGTGACCTCTGGGTCACTTCAAATCCATTTATTTTCCTCCTCGAGTAAAATGATGTCTTTTATATACCAACCGATTTTCCAGAATGGATATGCTTTAAATCTTGCATAATCCAAACTTTCACTGATGAGGCTTCTCACATGCAGCAGTGTCAGAGACCCCACTGTCAGGCTAGTAGCAGGATCAGGGCAGCCTTGGAGCCATCATATTTGTTCTTAGACAGGAGGTAGATGACTAAACCCAGGGGACCTCCTGGAACAGTGTCTGGGAGAGTGTTTTTTCCAAAACCCCATGTTGCACCCTTGTCCTCTCCCATCTGTTCCTGGGGAACAGGTGCTTCCAAGATGATGAAGAGCATAACAACTTTGTTCCTTTCCTCAGCTTGCTTCTGAGATGTCCTAGTTTTCACATGGCCTGGGGTGGGACTTGAGGCAGCATGGCCTCACGGTGGAGGGAACGCTGTTACCCATGCTGATGGTCAGTGGGGCAGGGGGCTCAGGGAGAAGCTGTTGGCCATGCCCACGGTCCCCATGAGGCCAGCTCACATCCGGAGCTTTCTCTCCAAGGTGGTAACACCAGCCATGCTGTAGAGACGACAGCATCCTGGGCTTTCAGACATAAACCAACCAGAGAAGCCGTCCAGTGTTTGTCAAATGCAAACAATACGTGAGCAATTTCAAGACTCTTGTCATATCTTATATAATTTAGGTATGACCTAAATGACAAACAGTTCTCATCTGGGAGAGAAGATGCAGGGATACAGAGACAGGGTCCTTGCCCTGGGGGTTGCTTACCTGAATGGTGGTCATCCCAAGCTCCTGGCCCATCAGGACTTGTCCCCCTCGCAGCTTGGCAATCCGGGGCTCCTCTACCTGCATGAAGTCATTCACTAGCTCCGTGATGTCCACCTGCCAGTCTGAGCCCAGCAGGTGGGCCAGGTGCCCGCCGCGGTCGGCCGCCTCGGCCACAAACTGCGTCAAGACCCGCACCATGGCATGCTGGTACTGGAGCGTGCAGCCGCGACCCCCCCTCCTGTCGTCGTCCTCCTCTTCCTCGCTGTCGCGAGCTGGCCTGTCAAAGAGTCAGGTCTGGTTAGTAGTTCTGACTCGGGCCGGTGGCAGGGGCTGTGCGTGGAGTGTGGCAGGGGCTGCAAAGGCGAGTGGGCAGTGAGCCAGCCTGGTGGGGCTCAGACAGTGCACGGGTGATACCCTGAATACCTGACCAAAGGTGCGACACGAGTCCTGACACCCTGAAGGAGCTGGTGTGGTCAGCAGTGCTCCAAGGTGTCCCCATTGAGACCCACCTCCCGGAATGCAGTCGGTGGAGTCTCCTCCCTTTGGCTGGGAGCTGCACCTAGTAACCTTCCTCCAGTGGAAGATTACAGCCAAAGTTAGGGGAGGTCACTTCTAGGATTCTGCTTTAAAAGACTATGACATCTGTCTTGCTTGGTATTCTTTCCTTGGTCTTCTCTTGCTTGCCCTGATGGAGGGAGCTGCCATCATCCTACGGGGATGTTGCGATCATCCTACGGGACTAGCCATCTGCCAGGACAACAGCCAACGAGGAAGCGGGACCCTCCGTTCCATAGCCTGTGAGGAGCCAGGGCTGCCGATGGCCACATGGGCTTGCATGCGGAGCCCTCCCCACCCTGAGCTCCAGTTGGCACCCAGACCACAGCTGTGAGAAACCCGGCTACACCCAGGCTGTGTTCCTGAGGCAGAGACACTGTGAGATCATATGCATCTTCTTTAAGGCACTATGTTTGGGGACAAGGCATTGAGTTGTGCAGCACGAATATGCTAGGGCTGTGCGGATGCCTGCTATCGCCCCATAGACGAGCACACAGGGGTTAGCGTTGAACTCAAGGTAAGGTAACATGACAGGAAACACAGAAAGGACCGGGAAGCTTTGGCCTGGGGACCGATGTTAGCTGCTCCCCTCGTGTCTGACTCTTTCCGTACAGTCAGTTTTTTCTGGCACATCACGGCATCCAAACAACAGCCCGGGTCTGTGGCCAGACCTGAGCTAGACAGCCCTGACGCTGCGATGCGCCACGATCAGACTCAGCCAGTCCCCTGGCGCGTCCTCCCGGCCGCACTAACCTCTCCTAACCCCAGTGGCTAGGGGAGGATCCCTGCAGAAAACACCTCCTGGCCCTGCATCCTTGAAGCTGTCCCCTCTCCCAGGACCACAGGACAGACAGGTGGAGCAACAAGGGCAGGGACGTGGAGAGGATCCCTCTGAGGAGTGCCAGCTCTCTTCCCCTGCGGAGCGCACGCAGCATGAGTGCTCCCTTCTCTGATTGCCTACGCTCATTTTCGACTTTCTACACGTGGCCAGCATGCGGGTCCTCAAGCATGCATTTCTCTAGGGTGACAGAGTCCCTGAACAAAGAGCCTGTCCTCTTGCTACTCTCTTGGTCCCTGCTGACCCATGTGGATAAAGGAGACCTGTCCCCCCAGCAGATACCACCAGAGTAAAAGGCCAGGGCCATGGGTGACAGGCTCCGATTCCATCTCCAAGACCATGGAATCTCAGAGCTTCTGGGCAGGGGCACAGAAAGGGTGCCCAGGCCAGCCAGAGTCTGCTCCCAGGTCTCTCTACTGGACGTCTGTTGTTCATGCCTTCCCAGGATCTATTAGCCCTTTCTTCTGGTTCGGGTGGGATTGACCTCGTCCAGTTCCTCTGGCTCCAGCCAGGGGATGGTGGCTGAAACCTGGCCAGTCAGTGCATGTCATCACTACCGTGACTGCTTCAGGAATGGGCACAAAGCCCATGTGAGGCTAACCTAACTCCAGGACTTCTGCTGGGACCAAGGGGAAAGAGAGGATGCATTTTCCGCAAATCTGGACCTGCAGGAGAAACACCTGGTAGAGCAGGAGGCCAACATACAGCAAAGCAGCCTGAGAGGTGGGGACAGACACCATCCTTAGGCTGCCATTTGAATCCCTGGATCCAGCCATGCCTGAAATTAGCTACTCTGCAAAGTTCCATTTTTTAGCGAAGCATATTTGACTGGGGGCTCTGAGAGGGGGTTGTGACTAGCACACCCACCTTTTGTTGGAGATGATGGGCACCCTCCAGCCCTTGATCTGGTTGAGCTCGGTGTCTGAGACCTCAATCTGCAGCGGGAGCCGGGGAACCCACACCGTCATCTCCAGAGGGCTGCTCAGGTGCTGGTAGGTGAAGTTTACCACCACGTTCACCTTGCCTTTCATTTCCTTCCCATTGACAAAGACATAGTCACATCTGTCAGACACCTGTGAGGAGGAGAGAGGGGTGGGGAGCATGTGAGTTCTCACTGTATCCCGTCGCCTCGGGAGCAGCAGACAAGGTGGAGGAGGTGAGGAAAAGTGCCCTCGCCCTTTGCGGGAGGATGAGCCCTGGAGTGGATGCCGCCCACTGCTCTCTGCTGCAGCACATTCAGTGGGTGTCCGACTGCTTCTCCTGGGACCCCTTCTTCTAGTCTGCACACAGCCCCCAGGCGCTGTGGGCACGCTGCCGACCTCTTTTGCTGCTCCTCCTCTGCCAGGTGGCCCATCCCTTGGGTGCCAGGAGCAGTGACCTCAGCTACCTGGTAGCTGTGTGCTGCCCGTGTGCCTCTTGGCCCGCCAGCCCCTGGTTTGCCTGGAGGAGGGACAGTCTGGGTGCATGGCCACCACTCCAGGTGCCTCCTGTGGTCTGGCTGAGGCCAGTTTCACTGGAACCACCCTGCTGGGTTTCCCTCACCTGTGCACCTGTGGGTCCTGTGTTCTGTTGCTCCCATATGGATTTCCCCCAGAGAACATCCCTTCACAGTCATCGGGACGGATCTGATGCCTACTCTTCATGGTTCCTTACTGAGTCCCTCAGGACTTCTCCCCACCTGCCCAACAGGGTCGCTATCCCCATTGGTGTCTCTTCTTTCACGTGTCCTGTCCTGACCCCCACTCCCTCGCTCTTCCTCATGGAGCCACTCCCCGGGTAAGCCCATGTCCCAGGCTCTGTGTCCCCAACAATACAGACAGGGAGATGCAGGTGCACGTTAGCTCATGCCATCCCTCCCTGGGGCAGGGGCAGAACCCAGCTGGGCACGGAGGGGGGGTGTTCTGCAGTCCGAGGTCTCAGCTACTGCCCCATGCAATGCTGTTCCTCCTGCCTGCATCTGAAAGAAGAGCCGAGTTCAGTGAAGGGGCCTCCCCTTCCTCCAGTCCTGGTTTTCTAGCAATCCAGGGGCATTTCTCCTCATTCTTTTTTTTTTTTAATTAATTTTTATTGGTGTTCAATTTACCAACATACAGAAAAACACCCAGTGCTCATCCCGTCAAGTGTCCACCTCAGTGCCCATCACCCATTCCCCTCCAACACCCGCCCTCCTCCCCTTCCACCACCCCTAGTTCGTTTCCCCGAGTTAGGAGTCTTTATGTTCTGTCTCCCTTCCTGAAATTTCCCAACATTTCTTTTCCCTTCCTTTATATTCCCTTTCACTATTATTCATATTCCCCAAATGAATGAGAACATACACTGTTTGTCCTTCTCCGATTGACTTACTTCACTCAGCATAATACCCTCCAGGTCCATCCACGTTGAAGCAAATGGTGGGTATTTGTCGTTTCTAATGGCTGAGGAATATTCCATTGTATACATAGACCACAGCTTCTTTATCCATCATCTTTCGATGGACACCGAGGCTCCTTCCACAGTTCGGCTATTGTGGCCATTGCTGCTAGAAACATCGGGGTGCAGGTGTCCAGGCGTTTCATTGCCTCTGAATCTTTGGGGTAAATCCCCAACAGTGCAATTGCTGGGTCGTAGGGCAGGTCTATTTTTAACTCTTTGAGGAACCTCCACACAGTTTTCCAGAGTGGCTGCACCAGTTCACATTCCCACCAACAGTGCAAGAGGGTTCCCCTTTCTCCACATCCTCTCCAACATTTTTTGTTTCCTGCCTTGTTAATTTTCCCCATTCTCACTGCTGTGAGGTGGGATCTCATTGTGGTTTTGATTTGTATTTCCCTGATGGCAAGTGATGCAGAGCATTTTCTCATGTGCTTGTTGGCCATGTCCATGTCTTCCTCTGTGAGATTTCTCTTCATGGCGTTTCTCCTCATTCTAAAGAAGTGGGTTAAGTGTGCCGGGCTAACTCGTAGCCCCAAAGAAGTCAGGTCCTAAGCTCCTGGAACCTGGCAGTGTTACCTTTTTTAGCAAAAGGGACTTAGCAGACCTAGTTCAGTTAAGGATATTGGGATGGGCATGTTATCGTGGGTCATCGGGGTGGGCTCTGAGTGTAATCTGAGTGCTCTTAGCAGGAAGGAAGCAGAAGGAGGTTGGTGGCTGCGGCACAGGAAGGCCACGTGCCATGGGAGCAAAATGCCACGCTGCTGACTGTGATGACACAGGACAGGACGGAGACACCTCCACAAGCTGGAGAGGCAAGGAAATGCTTCCCCCTTGAACCTCAGGAGGGAGCGCAGCCCGCTCACCTCTGGTGCCCAGACCGCTGAACTGCCTCCAGACTCCTGCCCTCCAGAAGGTGCTGTGTGACACCCCAGGTGTGCAGTGGTGTGTTCCAGCAGCCCCCGCATGTGGACAGAAGCCCAAAGTGAGTGTGGAGGGAGCACCCACATTTACTGAGCACCTAACACATGTGCCGACTGGCAGCTGAGCACCATGCATGCGGTCCCAGGTGTTTCTGTCCTTGTTTCACAGATGGCCAGCCTGAGGCCCCGAGACATTTGCTAGTGCTTCCCTGGGATGCACAGCTGGAAACGCAGAGCCCAGACCCGCGGCCAGTCCACCCTGCTGCCTCCTCCTGCAGCTGCCCCATCCCTGCCTGGATGGTCCTCCCTTCAGTGCTCAGAGGGGTGTGAAGAAAGCAAAGCAGAAATTATCAGGTTGTTCAAACATCTGTGGCGAGGCAGCAGCGATACCAAACACACAAAGGGGCACCAAGAGCTTCGGCGTCTGAAGATGGTCAACAGCTCTGTGGAGAACCATGGACATGGGCCCGTTTACGAGTCACAGGAGGTTGTCATCCTAAGTATCCGCCAATAGCAAAAGTGCTTAAATCTGGTTGAAAGGACAGATGGAAGGGCCCAGGCGGCTTTGTCACCACTGTGGTCTGGCCACGGGTCTCCCTGCCACTGGCCTGTTATCTCAGCCTTTTTCTTTTTCAAGTCTTTGGAATTCAGGCTGAATTGTCACAGATAAGCTGAGTGGGGAATAGAGAGGGAGGGAGGGGGAGGAAGGGGGAGGGGAAGGGGGAAGGAAGGAATGGAGAGGGCGGGAGGGAGAGGACAAGGGAAGGACGGGAAGGGGGAGGGAGGGGATAAAGGTGGAGGGAGGGGACGGAGGAGGAGGAAGGAAGAGGGAGAGGGCAGGGGGAGGGAGGGGATGGAGGGAGGAAGGCCGAAGTGTAAGACCTGTTCAGGGACAGGGGCTGTTTCATGAATGTACCTTTCTGGTCCTCTTGCTGAAGCAGGTGTTCTAAGAGGAAGAGGTGAGAGAGCACCTTAGGCACGCCTGCCACCAAGAGCCTCCATGGAAGACAGAGCAGGTGCTGAGGTCGATCGTGAATGTAGAGCTAAGTCTTCATGTTGTGCTTTGCTTTGCTTTTTTTTTTGAAATTCAGTGTTTATTCCTCAAAGTAATAAGGAAAAGGAGGATCTAGACACGAGTGAAAGATGAAGGAAGGTAGGACTTCACAACTATGCACCTAGGAGCAAGAGGTGGGGGCAGCGGGGTCAGAGGCAGGAACTGCAATACTGGGGCTGGGGGTGGGGCACTCAGGTAGAGGTGTGCCATGTGTGCAAGTGTGCACAGGTGTGTGGGTGTGTGCACATGTGTATATGCCTGTGTGTACACATGTGCAGGGTACACACAGATGTGAGTGCATGTATGTGTGGGCTTTGTGTACCCGTGTGGGCGTGCAGGTTTGTGTGCATGCAGGTGCGCACGTGTGTGTGTGTGTGTGTGTAAGGATGCATCACGTGTTTATGGCAAGTAATAAAAACAAACTGTCTGACTGGAGGGTCTGTGAATCTCCGCCCCTACAGTTCTCTGGTAGCCAGAGTCTGCGTGGAGGCCGTGAGTGGGAGTGCTCAGCAGCAGTGTCTGGCCACTGGGCACACTGAGGGACTCTCCTAGCGCACGTTGTTCGACAGGGATGGGACTACCTTGATAAAAAGTTGTGAGCAGGTACCATGTGTCACCTCCTTGTGGGAATACTTAATTTCCCAGGAGGGACCTCCTAGGGCTCCCTGTCCATGGTGCCGGCAGGGCTGGTGGTGGTGACTCCAGCCTCGGAGCCCCGCAGCCTGGACCCTTGAGAGCAGAGACCCCCACAAAGCTGTGGACATAGGTGGCACGTGACAGCGGTGGCAAGCACAGCTGTCTCATTTGAAGTCACTGATACCCCTGGATTATGTTACTTCACGTGGACCAAGCTATTTCCACCCCAGCAACGTGCACAGACATGTTCTGATTACTGAGTTAATAGAGAAAAAGTGCACCAAATTAACAGATTTTGTGGATTGGGGGAGGGGGATGAATGAGACACATGAAGGCAGATGAAATAATGAGGAGTGGGGGTGGCTAGGAAGATCCTAATTCCTGAAAACACAACATAAGCCAGGAACGTAACTGGGGTCTGACCCCGGGGCCAGAGGACTTAGTTATAAATAAGCATCTTTCCATAATGCCCAATGTAGGGGACCCCACCCCCCAACGCTTCCTAATACTATGACTTTATAAGGATGGAAAGGGGGTGCAAAGGAAGGAAATGAAATTCTAAAAGGAGCGACTTGTGGCCTTGAACTCTTCACCTTGGACAAGGCTCCGGGGAGATTGGAGGGGATCCGAAGAGAGAACGAGATCCCACCCAGGAAGGACTTTGCCAGTGAATGAAAGGGGGCGTCCGGGGCCTATGCGCTGGATAGCTCAGGGGCACAGCACCTACCTGGGGGTACCGATGTTCATAATGGCACAGTTTGGGGACTACGGTGCTAATGGGCCCTGCTTGTTGCCATTTTTGAGGGGACCTCAGCCTGGGTGTGTCAGGAATCTTTCTCTGTCTATGACTCAGCTTGGGCTGTGAGTCAGGGGGCTACCGCCTTGCTGGCTCTCCTGGTCCCTTGTTGCTTCCAAATGTGGTCTAGCCCATCCAGGGGATGCAGAAAAGGGGAGTGTGTAAAAATACCCCAGAGAGAGGGAGAGGGAGTCACATGGAAGACATAATTCAGTTAAAGATTTGGAGATGAGATTATCCTGAATTTGGGGGCAGGCTGCAAAAGCGATCAGTATCCACGTAAGGGAAAAATAGGGGGAGATTTGGCAGACAGAAGAGGAGGAGGCCGATGTAGCAGGGACCACATGTGGCCACACGTGCACGAGCGCTGGCTGCCTCGAGCCCCTGCAAGAGGCAGGAGCAGACTCTGCCCTGGAACCCCCCAGGGGGCATCATGCAGGCTTCTGGCCTCCAGAACTGTGAGGAAAGCATTCCTGTTGTTTGAAGACGCAAGCTCATGGTGACTTGTCCGAATGGCCGCAGGAGACTAACTCATCACCTGGGCATGGCTGTCTGTGCTCTGTGCCCCAATTACAGGCCTTACTTCTGGGGCTTTCCTCATTGAGCCTCTTGCACAAGGCACCAGCCCACAGCTGGGTCCAGGGAACCTGACTGAAGGCTGGGCCCACCCTGAGATAGGAAGATACCAGCCTGGTTCCCCAAGAGCCCACCTGGGTCTGCCTGCATCCTGTGGTCTCCCCAACAGCCAGATGGGCAGGACTTGCCCATCTGGCCCTCAGGCCCCCATCTCCCTGACTGTCATCAGATGAATGGACACACGCATCAGTCCAGATGAGCAGACAAGACCTGGCCATTCCTTCCGAATGACCCTGCATGGTCTGAGGGAAAGATTGGGTGGGACTTGACCCTCTCTCAGAGTCTGCTTCCAGCCAGCTGTGCCATTGTAAGGATATTGTTAATAATTTTGACTCTGCTATGCACAGTCCATCACTTCTGTGAATTTAATGCCATTCCTCTTTCCTCGAATGCTGTAGGAATTTAAATCTTACTTAAATTATCACTAACATTCATGGTAAAATTTATGTTCTTCTATTTTTTTTTTCTTTCCTTTTTTCTCCCCCAAAGAGCTAGAGGTAAGGATGTTAAAATTCTACCCCTCCACCCAGATTTGGCCAAAGTAAACAGCCGACAGGAATATTTGCATTCAATTCCCAAGCCAGGTTTTACCTGTTTGAGATTAGTCTTTATCCTGCACAAAAATCATACCGTTAATAATAGTGGTAACGACAAAAGCGGTGTCTAATCTTTACTGAGTGTTTATTACACGGAAGGAACCTATGCTGAGCATCTAATATGCAATTCCACGTAATCCTCAAAATAATTCTGTTGGGGGGTACTATTGCCCCATGTTCCAGATGAGAAACAGGCACCGTATCCCATAGCCGTGAGGGGCGCGGTCCACTGGCTAACTGCTCAGAAGACAGCTTTATCTGGCTTACCACGCTAGGCGAACTTATCGGGAGGCCACCTACCTCATTGGTGTCTGTTAATAAAACATAGGCAGGCTCCTGCCAAAGGACAAGTAAGTTTTCAGTGGACACGTGGAGGAGCAGGAGCCGAGGCTATGTGTGCAGGGGGAGTAAGAGCTGACTGTGCATCGATGGCCCTGTTAGGGGCTCACCTGCAAGCCCCCCATGTCCCTCTGTGGAAGCCCTGGCTCCCAGGACCTCAGAATGTGACTGAAATTGCAGACAGAGCCTAGAAAGTGCTGATAAAGTGAAGACATGGCCCTTAGTGGGGGAGAGAGCAGGACACGCAGAGGCCCTGGGGTGCTCGCATGCAGAGGGAAGACCATGTGTGGACACAAGGAGGGGGCGGCCGTCCCCAAGAACAGCAGCCTCAGGAGAAGCCAGCCCTGCCAGCACCCTGGCCTTGGATTTTCAGACCTAGTATCGTAGGAAAAGCAAAGTCTGCTGTTTAAGCCCCTGGCTGGGGTATCTCCCTATGCGGCCTGAACCCAATGATGCAGCCCCCGACCCGATTCCCAGAGCCTGTTTTCCCATCAAGGGAGGAGACGGTCTGAGTGCAGGGGGCCCGTGGTGCCCAGTGGGAGCTTCACATGGTGGAGAGCGGGTGCCCAGGACTGTCTGCTGGCTCCCTTCCCAGGGCTTACACGCAGGGGTTGTCTCATCCTGGACAGTCATCCAGCACGGTGGGGGACGAGGCCCACTGTGCAGAGCAGGAAACCGAAGTACCACGTGGTTGGGGGACCAGTTCAGGTTTGCAAGGCTGGGAAGTGCTGGGGTTTGCATGCAGGCCGTCTTGGCCCCCTTCTGACACCATAATAGTGTGACCACGGAGGTCTCTGGGGAGCAGACCCCGAGACAGGAGGTCTATGAGGCAGCAGCACCCGTGAAGGGAGTGGGAAGGGGCGCAGGGCAGGTGAGGGGCTCTCTGGTCAGGTGCAGAAGTGATGGCACCCCTGCTGGCTGCACCGAGGGCCCAGGGCCAAGGCCGGCTGCCCAGGAGAGGAGCCGGGGCCTCATGCCACCATCTTCGTCATCAGCCAGCTAGGGTCCCCCGAGGAGCAGCACAACTCAGCTTGGAATCGAGGGGCCCAAGAAGCTCAGTCGCCAACACTCCTGTGGCAGAGTTGAGAGCCCTTTCTGGAGGAGCATCCCTAGCACCACCCAGGCCTCTTATTTATGACACCAAACACGGATATTCTGGCATCTTTGGAATCACCTGTATGCGATAGCCTATTTTTCCTTCTAAAACCCTAAATTTAAGTTCCCGGGAAGCTCTGTTATTTTCAAATCAAACCCAAACCTTCTTACAAGCTGACGTTCCCACTCGCGGTGTTCCCCTGGGTCAGAAGGAATAATGTACTTGGTGAATGCTCCCTTGTCTTTGTTCTCCAAACAACCCAAAGTGTGACCTGGGCCACAGGATGACAGTGGGCACGTGTCCCATGTCCCCCTGGGCAGGCAGGAGCCGCGCACATGGAGGCTCTTGTGTGTGTGCATCTCCTTCTAGGGCAGCTGGAGAAACGGCTCCCCATTAATCACAGGCAGATACATGGACCAAAGAACGGACACGGAGGGAAAAGGGGAATCCTTGGGAAAAGCATCTCTTAGAGGACTGACTTCACCGGCCACCAGCTATTGATTTCCGCTTGCTCTGTGCTAAGCCTTTCCTTAAAATAAGTTCTGTCGGTCCTGGGAAGCAGGAAGCCCCCTTCTGGAAACTGAATGTGGGTCTCTCTTCCTTCTCTTTTGGGTGCGGCTGGGCAGGCCCTCCGCTTTGTGGCAGGGAAAGGAAGAAGAAGCGGCTTCTGGGAGCTACAGAGACAACACACATTTCTCTTCCATGCAGCGAGGACAAGCCTTCCTGTTA
Organism: Vulpes lagopus; assembly: GCF_018345385.1. NCBI lineage: Eukaryota > Metazoa > Chordata > Mammalia > Carnivora > Canidae > Vulpes > Vulpes lagopus. The sequence goes on from NC_054837.1 coordinate 34,057,338, forward strand.
ATGGCTTTCCTCTCCTCATCAATCCCTGTCCTAACCTCCTGGCTGTGCTCATGTGATCAGCATACACCAGCCACAAAGTGGTCCACCTGCAATCAAGAGTCATGCCTGCCCTCCTCTGTGCTGACAACACCGTCAATCACAGGAAGCGGCCAGGGCCGGCCCCGGTACAGGGTGTCCTACTGCTGGAGGATGCCCCAGGCTCGAGCCCCCGTCACTGCTGCCAGTGTTCGTCAGAAAGCAGAGGGCATCCTTCCTCCAGGCAGATGCGTCTGTGTGAGTGGCACCCTTCCACCAGAGTTCTGCAGTGCACAACCTGTCCAACCACACACAGCGATTCTGGAAGACAGCTCTTGACTTTGTAACAGGGAGAACAACACTAAATCATCACATCACCAGCCCCGTTGCCAAATGCATCATGGGCTCTTCTTGCTCAGTTCTTTTCCTGGCAATGAGCCTTCCCTCCCAAGCTGGATGTGCTGCAGTCCCCTCTGCCGTCATTCTCCCGGCTGCAAAGCACAGGGTGTTCTGGAACTCCTGTCTCAGGCTTTCCCAGTCAGGATTTACTGGTAAGTGGAACTATCTGCTCTTACTCCTGGGACCATCTGCGCACCGGCCCCAGCCTCTCCTTCTACTGAGGTCCTCTCTGCAAGTCACCAAGGTGGAGGGCTCCCTTAGTTGTTCAGATGCCTGTGATGTTGTCCCCACTTGTAGGGAAAGAAACCCCACAAACATCCCACAGACAGCAGCTGGACAGAGAGGTGCAGAGGTGCAGAGCGGGAGCTCCCCTGGCTCCACGGCTTTCTGAGCTGGTACTGCAAGCTGCTCGCCTCACCTGCACGCTCCTCACCTGCGATACGGGAGCGATCGTCTAGCGTTTCCCTCACGGAGGTGTGGGAGTAAATGGTGGTCGCTCAAGGCACAAGGAGCAGGTCCCAGCATGCAGTAGAAGACACTTAGTTGATGTTATGCAAACTCCTCTGCTCATCACCCACAAAATCTACAAGCACCTGCTGGCGCTTCTCTGTTTCCCCACGGGCGAGGCAGTTATTTGTCCCATGTCGAGGCTGGCCTAAATCTCTGCACTGCTGCAGGATGGATTCATGCCCAGTGCTGTGTCTGCCAGGCATATGCCACCGGTTCTCCGAGAGCCGTGTGCCTGCTCCCCCACACCAGCCTCGGCCCTGTGGCCCCAAGGAAGCTTGCTGAAAATTGCTTTTCTCCTGATTCTGGCAGGTGGGCCTGAGCTGAGCAGCTTATCTCATTTCCCGACCTGGTTTCTTGGCAGCACTATTGGGTTTGGGGCGATGGCTCTGATCTAAAACCTTTGAACAGCCTGCCTAGGGTGGGAGCAGCTACGGCCCCGCAGGAAGAGGGGAGATCACAGCCCCACGCAGGCCGCTGGGGAGCCCCTCTGCCACCCGGGGAGCCTTCTCTGCCATTGCCTCCGCCCGCTTGCTCAAATGCAGCATCTCTCAACCTTTGGCAATGCTCCATCTACCTGCACAACAGCCATCGGAGTCAGACATCATCTATAGTTTTAATATTTTGATTAACATTTTTGACCTGCTCTTTCAACATTTTATTATGACCTATTTTAAATGGAAACACTAAAATTGTACAATGAACACCAGAGACCCGCCACCTAGCTTCTATTTTTTCTCTGTATTTGCTTTATCACAGATCTCTCCACATTCCAACTCTCTTTCCATCTTCTTTTATGATTCATTTCAAAGGAAGTTGCAAACACCAGTATCTTTAATGCTAAATGCTTCAGCCTGCAGCACCTGCCTCTCTGCGCTATCCCTCCCAGATATTCCCCTCACAGAGTGGCTTGCACGCCCAGTTCCGCCCACTCCTAAAGAGGCACATGGCCCGTGGCCCGAGTGTGCTCCCCGTGCTGGCATCCGAGAGCCTGGGCACAAGGAGAACACAGCAAACTCTATCACGTCTTCTACCTCCCTCCTCCAATTTAAAAAATTCACCAGTAGTGATTTATTCTTTTGGCAATAAGGCTTTTCGGTCCCTGTTAGCCCCAGAGTGAGCCACCCTTAAGTCTTTTTTTTTTTTTTTGAATTTTGCATTCTTTTCTTTTCAGTTACAAAATAGGACATATTTACAAATGAACATTAACCATGTAAGATGGTACAAATAATTACAAAGCAAGCATAGATCACCAAGTCAAGAAACAACTCATTGCCTCAGAAGAAAGAACTCCATGCCGTGATAACAACACCCTCCCTTTCTGTCTCATCCGTGTTGCCTAAGTCAGCAGAGAAGAGGGACAGCGATGCTGACAGGAAAGGGGCAGGGAGGGCCATGCTCTGCCTGCTTCCTCTGTTGGCACAGACCACCCAGGCACTTGCCGATCATACACGTCCAAGGGCCACAGACACTATACATGTGCACAAAGGAGCAAGCAGTGCTCTGTGTACTGACTGGAGGGACGACCAGGGTAGACCTCTAAGTGACAAAGGTCAAGTGTAAGGCAGCTAGGGCCTCTGATCATCACTCAGCACCCATGGTGAAGGCCGAACTTGCCCTGAGCACTGACCTTGTTGGCGGTCACTGTCTCAGTGTCTAAGTGGCCCCTGCACCCTTAGGACCCAGGTTCATAGTGTCCTGGTTCACAGGTGCAGTCTTCTCGCTGTGTCCTTGCATGGTGGAAGGGCGGGGGAGCTCTCTGGGGTCTCCTTTATAAAGGCACTAATCCCATTAATGGGGCTCCACCCTCATGACCTTGTCCCCCTCAAGGACCCCACCTCCCAATGCCATCACCTTGGGGACCAGATTTCCACATATGACTCTGGGGCACATGGAGTCAGGTCTATGCATCACCTATGGCAAGAGCTTAGTCTCTTCCTCCAGGCAGCCCTTGGTTTGCATCGTGCCAGTGGAACAGGTGCACATCAGCGGGGTTCCCCACTACATAGTCATGGACCAACGACAAGGTTCTGATGCGTGAGACCCCACCAGCAGGGCACTATTGCCAGATAGGAACCGCCCACATAACATTTGTATTTTAAACCATGTGAATATATCACCAAATAAGAATAAACTATAAAAATGGGATCTCCAGGACCCACTGCAGACCTTCTACATGGGGTTTAATAGTGTCCCCCAAATTCTCGTCTACCTAGAGCCTCAGAATGTGATCTTATTTGGCAATAGGGTCTTTCCAGACATAATTTAGTTAAGATGCAGTCATACTGGGTTGAGGTGGACTCTGAATCCAATGAGCATGTGAGAGACAGAGAAGGAGAGACACAAACATCCAGGGAGAAGCCCACGTGATGATAAAGAGAGGCTGGAGGTATGGGGCCACCAGCCAGAGGATGCCAGGAGCCCCTGGAAGCGGGAGGAGCAGAGGAAGGACCCTTCCCAAGAGACCTCGGAGCAGGTGCTGCCCTGTTGACACCTGGTTTTGGAGTCTGGCTTCCAAGACTGAGAGAGAATTAGGGTCACTGTTACGGAAGCCCCAGGAAACTAGCCTGTCGACTGAGACTCCTCGGTGAGGCTGGCGAGTCTGCATCCCAACAGCTGCTTCTCATTTCTGATTCTTATCACCCCGCAAGCTGAGGGCCTGAGCCCAGAGAAGCGCAGTCCATGAAGAATGGGCTGACCCAAGGGCTTCTTACAAAGATGAAATGTGCCCATCGGTTCTGAAAGGCTCCGCTTTTGACTGCGTGTTCCAAAGTGGATGAGCACTGATTTCAGAGTCTTCCCTCCCTGTAAGTCCTTCCAAGGAAGCCCAGCTTTCCTGGCTGCTTTCAGCTGGAGGATTCTCTGCTTAATATCCAGCAGTACTGGGGAGTGATACTCACTAGGGCTATGTGAATGCTAACACGGGCATTTCTTTTTGAAATTTTTTAAAAATTTAAGTTCAATTCAATTAATGCACAGTGTATTATTAGTTTCAGAGGTGGAGTTCAGTGATTCATCAGTTGCATGTAACACCCAGTGCTCATTCCATCACGGGCCCTCCTTGATGCCTATTCCCCAGTCACCCCCACCCCCTCCTCTCCAGCGACCCTCAGTTTCCTAGAGTTAAGAGCTTCATCCATATCATTGCAAATGGCAAGAATTCATCCCTTCTGGTGGCTGAGTAATATTCCACTGTGTGTGTATGTGTAAGTGTGTGTATATATATATATCCCACATCTTCATCCATTCATCCATTAGTGGACATCTGGGCTCATTAACACCAGCAATTCAAGCACAGCCTTGCCACATGGGGTCGACTCAGCATTACCTACTTGACTTTCTCTTTCCCCACCTGCATATGTGGTGTCACTGGAGGTGCAAAGGCCTTGGCCACAGTCCTGAGGAGCCACTATAGCACCTTTGCTCAGTGGTGGTGGTGGTAGGGTGGCGGTGCCATGACAAGAATGTCTGCTACTTCTCCCCATCCTTCCTCCATCTTTCACCTTCTTCCTTCCTATCTTTATTATTCAAAAAAATCTTCTTATGAACTTATGTTCTGTTTAATGCCCTTATGACATCCAGGTAACTGTGCACACCAAGAGTGTACAGCTCAATGACATTTCATAAAGCGAACAAACCCATAACCTGGACGCAGCTCAAGAACGAGCATGTTATTATTCTGCTGGATCCCCTCGCACCCTCCAGGGCCCCCTGCTCACACTGCTCCCTGAGGACATGCTAACCACCCCCTAATATCGCAGCCCACACTTCCCTGTGTCTAACCTTTGGTGTAAATAAGGTGTCATCCCATGTTCTTGTCTTTGTGAGACTGGTTTGTGGGAATGCACACGGTTCATTCATCCATCCTCCTCTTTTGCAGACATTTAGGTGTTTCCAGGGTTTGGCTACACCAGAGGACACTGCCATGACCCGACATGTATACGTCCTTCAATGAACAGATGCAGGCATTTTGGTCGGGGGCACATCTGGGTGTGGAATCCTCGGCTCACAGAGTTTCCGTATCTCCCCTGTTTAGTTTCCCCAAATCACTTTTATTTGGACAAAAGGGCACAGAGCCTTCTTTTAAAAACACAGACTTATCATATTAGTACCACATTCCCCTCAGGACACCATTCTTAAAACTCATCCATGGGTTTCCATCGCTTTGGGATAATACAGTAAACTCCCACTGTGCCCCACGTGGTCGGACATGGTTTGGCCCCCACTGGGTTCGTCCCTGGCATCTTGCTATGTGAAAGAAGCCAGTCTGGAAAGGCTGCGTACTGCATACTGCTTGTAACATTCTGGCAAAGGCATGACTCAGGAGATGGTGAAAAGATTGGGTAGAAAGATCAGGAGTCCAGAAGGAGGGAAGAAGGAATAGCAGAGCACATATTTTCTTTGGGGTGACAATACCAAAATGCTGGATACACGTCATTATGCGTTTGGTGAAAACCCATAGAATGCACAACCAGGAGAGGACCCCAAGGGAGACCCTGGGCCTTCATTACTGATGAAGTATCAGTATTGGTTCAATAAAATCCCCAGTGTGCCCATAATATTTATTATGTACCAGGTGCTATTCTAAGTGTTTTCCATGTTTTATTTAATCTTCTTAACAACCCAACAAGGCCAGCGTTATTACAGCCTTGTTTATGGGAGGGGTACTGAGGATGGTGAGTTGAAGTCGATGGCTGGGGTGTAAGCTGCCGTGAACCTGAGCTCGCTGCCCACTGCCCCCAGTGCTCTACTCAGAAGAGCCCCAATGAGCCCCGGTGACAGTCTGATCTCCACTCTACTGCAGTGGAAGAAACAATGACATCAAGGAGTACATCTTCTTTTGTGATTTTCAAAATTCATCAAGCTTTGTTATGTGTTATGAATCTTTCATACTAGCTTTTCAAGTCTGCATACCTCGTTGGAGATTTTCTTTCCAATTGCTGATTTTTTTTTGGCATAAGAATGGAAAGTCAGTACTGGCGTATGTGAAAGAAAGTGAAGAAAGTGAACGAAAGAAGTATGCACCTGTGAATACCTGTGAATCGTAAGCCCCGCCCACACCTGCCAGTCTCTGGGTCCTATTCCCTGGAAGTGACCCTCATCGGTACCAGCTCTGGTGCAGCCTTTCAAAGAATCTATGCATGTACACACATTTAAGGACGCATTCTCTTACTTTTTTGAAACACATCATGGCCAGCATCCTATGTTCTGTGGCTTTTTTCCTTTTTAAGGAAAAAAGATAGTCCTAAATCATTCTCAATGAATTTCAGGTTCCTAATATTCAAAAATCTATGAATCAAAACCATCCTTTTGCAGATGATGGTGAAGTGGAAAATGGACACCAATTTTCCTTTAAACATAGGGGATGGGTATAAGCAAGGCGTGCTCTGAATTATCAGGAAATTTCTGCAGAGTGGCCTCCCTAGCAGCTCCAGAACACATGACGCAGCAGCTCTTCGTGTCTGGAATGCACCTGCTCTCCAGCCGTCATGCCCCCAGGGCAAGGAGGCACCCACTCTCTCATCCTCTGCCCCTTCTGCACTGCTGGACTCTGGGATGGGGCCCGGCTGCTCTGGTTTCTTGAGATGAGGCACACAGGAATATCTAACTGGCCACTAGCCTGTTGGACCTGCATGTGTTCTCTGGTAACTTCTCCATTTAGCAATCCACCCGAGGGCCTTTGAGAGAACAAGGAATTAGACAGTGCTGCAGCCAGTTAATGGGAATGCAGAATGTGCTTGGCGCTGCTGTTCTGATGTCCAAATAAGTCTTTGGTGAAATGCCGTTAAATGAAATGGGCCCTGGAATGTCCTGAAAGCCCCGGCCATCCATCCCAGACAGCGGCCCAGTCTGCCCGAGCTCACTGCCTGCGCTGTAAGCATCCAGATATGGCGCGACGCTGCGGCTCACCTGCAGGGGCACCTCGCAGGCCTCGCTCACAGGCTCATGTGCCCCCCACTGCTGTCCTTGCCTGCTGTGCTTCTATAGGGGATGTCTGACAAATGAATTGTCCTTAGAAAGGGCTTCCTGCACCCCATACATCAGTCCCCAGAAGAGAATAGTGGACTCTATGCTGCCCTGGAGATCATCCTATGGGCCCATCCCACAGGCTTTTCCATGATGGGAGGGTGACCCTGTGATTGAGGGGTTGCTCATGGAGCCACAGAAGAAGATGAATCAAAATGATCAATGGAATTCCAGCTTGGGAACACAAGACACAGAAATGCTGTTTCCTGACCAGACTTTGCATAAAGGAACTCAGCTGCCAGATCTGGAGGTGCGAGAATTAGGAACCACCATGGAGTCCAATGAGGGCCATGTGAATGCATGAAAATAAGTGCTCCTCCATGCACTTGGCTAGAGCTGTGGGCTGGGCACATGAGATTAAAGAAATTCATTCATTCAACAACTATTTTATGAGCACCTCTTTGTCCTCAACACGAGAGACAAAGCAGTGAATCACGGAGGTAAAGTTTCTGATTTCATGAAGCTGATGGTGCTGTTGGGGGCAAAGGTGTAAATCCAGACAGTGGCAGGGGGTGAGAAATGAAATGGGACATAGGAGAGGGCGCTGGTGGGAGGGTTGGTGGCCACGCAGGGAGACCATGTTTTCCTCGAGACCTGAATCTTAAGTCACGTGTTAACCATGGGAGGACCCATGAAGGTTAATTATTAGGAAGAGTGCAAAAGTCAGACAGTGGGAATGAGCATGGAATACTCGAGAAATAAAATAAATGCAAGGCACTCTGGCTGAAGCCTCAGTGAGAGGAGTGTGTGTGGAGGGGTGGGGGTTGCCAGGGCCAGATCACACAAGGCCTGAACGTCCGTCCTGGTGAGGAGGTTGGATTTTATTAAAAGCACTGCTGGAGGCCATTAAGATGTTTCATGCACGAAAGGGATACAGCCTGAGTCACATTGTGAAGAAGCCTCTTTGGCATCTCGGTGAGGAGCGGACTGCAGAGAGCATGAGCTGAAGCATCGTCTGGTGGATGCCACCAGAGCCTGTGAATGCCTGAGGAGGGGCAGGCCAGCTGCCTGTCAGGGTACCAGCTGAGGTGGGTTACCGAGGCAAAAAAGAAACTTCACAGTGGGGTAATCTTAACCAAGAAACCTATGAAAACACCATATTGATGAAAAACATACCCTCCATCCAATCATGAGGAAATACCAGACAGACCCAAGCTGGGAAGGATTCTATCACACAGCTGACCAGCACACTTCAAAATTTCTGAGCTCACGAAAAGAAGAGAAGGCCAAGGAGCAATCCCAGATTGGAGAAGACTTAGCAGATGCAAGAGAGAGCTCCCCACCACCCTACTTGTCCCTTCCTGCTTTTCCACATGAGGCATGGTCCCTGGGGCTGCAAGAGCCACCTTCTAGTCATGGGGGGAATCTCTGTTCAAGGTCACAAGGAGAGAGGACAGTGAAAGGCTAACTTCATCCTGGAACTGCCTACCTGATACTTGCAGAACAAGTATCTGCACACAATGTTTCTCAGCTGTGACTGCACGTGAGAATTACTTGGGGCGTTTTAGAAAATATGGATTAATGGGCTTCACCCTGGAGCATCCTAAATCTTCACTTGGTGATAGTGGAGGTAGTATGGAGCCAAAATTGTTATTTTTTTAAAAATGCTAAATGCTTCCTAAATTATTTGAATGTGCAGCTGAGGTTGAGATCACTGGTTTACGCTGCTGTTAGCGGTTGGATATAGTGTGGCTTGCAGTTGAAAGCAGTCTTAATGGGCATCGTCACTGTTTCAATGCCTACATATGTGCCCAAAAGTATGGAATTCAGGTATTATATGTCATAAGGACTTCTTGCCTTTTGGAAGTTAGCAGAGTTTAAAAGAGATCTGTCCCAAAAGAGATTTATCGTAAGGCTAGTGAAATCCAAGTAGATGCCTTGAATGGGTTCTCCTTCTAAGAAATGTGTTCAAAGTTCACGTGCTTTTGTAACATTTGCAAAATAAGTGATTTAACCATAATTCTTTAAAATCTTTCCTTTTTTTAAATTTATGATAGTCATACACACACAGAGAGAGAGAGAGAGAGAGAGAGAGAGAGAGAGGCAGAGACATAGGCAGAGGGAGAAGCAGGCTCCATGCACCAGGAGCCCAATTTGGGATTTGATCCTGGGTCTCCAGGATCGCGCCCTGGGCCCAAAGGCAGGCGCCAAACCACTGCGCCACCCCAGGATCCCCCTCTTTAAACTCTTTCCATTGCAACTTTATCCTCATTATACTTCCTCTATGCCAGACGGGTTCTGAACGGCTGTGGCAGTTTTATGTCCCGCTATGATAGGGCAATTGGACTTGGGCTATATTTCATCTGGCTCTACTAGGATCCGTTTATGTGGTGTGTGGTTACTTCCACACAAAGTGAAGGAATTGCTGGCTATCTTGGTGTAGCACGGCTTCCAGAAGTATTCAGATGGCGCCGTGGGACAGCTGGAGCATGTGACATCCTGCATCCCGTGAATTTGTGTATGGCATCCGGCTATGGAAAATGTGGATGGTAGAGAAGAAGCAAGGTGTGTAATCTGAGCAGTCAGAAGCTTGACTGGAAAATTGTCCCAATCATGTGACATGTCACATTGGAAGTAGAGAATTCAGTGCCCATCTTTATGATATGCTTAGTAACACATGTTCCACCTTGTTAGGAATTGACTTGATAATGCAGCATGCACAGCAATAAACACACTCCACATTTTCTTTTTTTAGTGGGAATTATGCAAAATAGATTTTATCAGAATTTCTGTTTTAATGTCTTGCTTACTTGACGTGAACTACTGACAGTGACAAAGATGACATAAGACTCCTAACGTCGCTCCAGAAAGATGCTGATGACAAGCTGGTGGAGGCTAATGATTGCCAGGAATTCAGAGTATTTAGTCACTTTGTAAGAACACTTGAAATTCCCTGAAACCTTACATCTCCTAGAAAGATGACACTTGATAGGGTTCACTCAAATTTGAGAACAATCATAAATATGTGCATGGGATTAAGCACATCAGGTTATAAAGCTAAAGGAAACCTCTCTGAACTATCAGTATTTAGCGATGCTAAAAGAAATACTGAATTACCTTCCAGCCCTATCATTAAGTAAAGCACTTATAAAATCATGTTCTGGATTGTTCAAAGCAGATGTAGCCAGAAATATGTAGGAAGAAGGCACAGTAGAGGTGGGTCAATTAGTTATTTAGTTACTTAAAAATAAAGGTATTATAATACTGAGGGGGGCACTTGACGGGATGAGCACTGGGTGTTGTTCTGTATGTTGGCAAATTGAACACCAATAAAAAATAAATTTATTATTAAAAAATACATTTTATATATTTTGTGATGTTTGTAGCATTTTCCCATTTTTTACAACTTATAATTTGTTGCTCATTTCTCTACTGAGTATAAATAAATATTCAGTAAGTTTATGTACATGATTCTGTATTTATTTTCTTAGAGGTGTGCCTCTAGCTCAAGTGTGAAAGCTTCAAGCTGCTGGGAACACGGGTCTGGCCCTGCTCCAGCTCAGCTCTCCTCTCTGTTCTGTCCACATGGGCTCTGTTAAATTCATCCCAAGCCAGCCCACAAGATAATCCTCTGCTGGTTCCCACAACGGATGCCCTCACAAAGTCTGCTATGAGTTCCTGGCAGATTTGCAGGTGATGGGGGCCTTGCACTGCCTGCACATGCCCTTGCATGGTCAACATGCCAACCCTTCCTTCCTTCTCCTCCTCTAAAATAACATGCCATGTGCTCCCCCTGCCCCACCAGCGATGACCCCACCCACACTCAGCACTGCCAAGTGTCACCTGGTATGCATGGGTAATTTTATTTCTACAAAAGTTGAGTTATAACCTAATGCCCAAAGAGCACCTGGGTGGCTCAAGTTGGTTAAGCATCCGACTCTTGATTTTGGCTCAAGTCATGATCTCAGGGTTGTTGAGACTGAGCCCTGAGTTGGGTTCCGTACTGGCTGTGGAGGCTGCTTGGGATTCTCACTCACTCTCTCTCTCTGAAAATAATAAAATAAAATAAAATAAAATAAAATAAAATAAAATAAAATAAAATAAAATAAAATAAAATAAAATAAAATAAATAATGCTCAAATGTGCACAGACCTTAACTAGACAAGTCAATGGGCGTGTACCCATGTGTATGCTTGTATAAGCATCCTGAGATCAGAATCCACAGCACTCACAAAGACTCCCTAGTCAGTTCCTGCTCTCCATCATCCTCTCCTGCACCTCATTAATGGTTATTCTGACTTCTCTCCCTATAGGTTAGTTTTCCCTGTTCTAGAACAGAGAAGAAACCATACAGCATATAGTCTTTCATTCCCAGCTTCGTTTTCTCACTGCTGGCCTGAGAGGTGTCTCCATGCTCACGGTTCTTCGCCGCTGATGAGCATACACGTGAACACACAACACTGCATCCATCCATTCTCCTGTTTGCAGGTGTGGGGGCCATCTCCAGCGGTCGGTTATCATGAATGGAGCTATTGGGCATGTGCTCATCTACAACTTCCATGACGCATGCCCTGGTTTTTCTTGGGGATAGAACTGCTTTGTTGTGGATGGACAGATGTTTTTCATTCCCAGAACTTTTAAAGGCTTTCCACCCCCTATCGGCCAACAAACTCAGTTTCTAGAGGAATTCTGGCGCTAGCTATTAATGTAATTACATTTCCCCATCTTGTTACAATTACATGACTGTGGCTGGAACTAATCTGGAGAGGGAGACAAGGAGAAAGCGGTGTGTTTACTTTTGGGATGAAGCACATCCTGACAAGGCCAAGGGCAAGGGGGATGCCTGGAGCTTATTAATGATGCTTTGTGCTTTTCTGATGGTTTTGCACGGATCAATAGTGGTGAATGAATGCAGGAATAATATGACGTGTTCCTGGAAGTGTGTGGAGGCATTGCAGATGTCGATAGCTGGAAACTCCAGCCCTGTGATTAAATACCTTGCAGGACACTATCTCCTAATAGAAGTAGTAGGTAATGAGGGCAGCCGAAGCACGCAGCCTGGAAACCCCTTCCTTCTTCCCTTTCAGATCAGAATTTAGCAAGAAACTAGCTCAGTGGGTCTGAGTTATCTCAACATAAGAACTCAGTCCTTCTAGCTCAGGGATTTTTAAGCTTCCTGTGATAAAGTTATATTTTTTTCTTTAATGTTCAAGCCAGCACAGACTAACTCTTTTGCAAAACACAAAAAAATGTGTTTGGAGGATGTGATAGTGTCCAGTTGCTGTCAGAATTTCTGGATGCTTACTCTTGACTTCCAGACCAAACTCACTGAGGACCAGCGATGGGGTCTGGACCTGGGTTAGTATCCCATCCACCCCTGGTTGAGCATCACGGCCCATCTGTTCCTGGCCAGGAAGCTCCCTTCCAAACACCATCAACATGGTGCTGCTTGTCCCCACAATGTCCCTGCTAATTCACTTGGTGTACAGGGGCACCATCTCCTAGAGGCCATGCCCTGGCGTGCCCGGCCAGAGCAACCCTCATGTGTGTCAACCCACATGTGCCTCTCAGGAGGAATAGGGAACTTGGGGCATTGCGTGCCTTGCTGCCCGTAAGTCTTCCCAATAAATTTACTTTTACTTTTGCTCAACATGTCGCAAGAAGTACATGTGCTTTAAAATTAGCTCAGGCAAGACCTATCAGGTATTTAAATGCACAGCTATTAATATCCATGGATCTCTCCCTATGTTTCTATCTACATATCCATATTCATGTCTGGGGCTTTGGTATCTATTCCAGTGGCATTCCCCAGCCAGGAGCAATCTTTGTGTGGTTCTGTGACTGGAGAGAAGGCTTTCCTTCTGTTGCCTTCACCTTCTCTTTTTCCAGCAAGATCTGGTTTGCGGGTTCTGACCCCTAGACCCCTCTACCAGCAGAGCTCCCGGAGCACAGAGCACATGCAGAAGGGACAGGCATTATAAACAGCAGCTTGAGAGGCTACAGTGGGTTCCTTCTGTCTCACTTTAATTAGTGTGGATAACATCGCATGTACACTAACCCACTCAAGGCTGCAAGCACCCCATCAGTGTCTAAGGGATTTGGCTCGTTAAAGTATAAAATATGCCAGCCCTGTCAGGGTGGTGGGTGAACGGTATGGGAATAATCACATTACAATACGTATGCATTCAGCAGGAGTGTATATTAGGTATCGAATTAGCATTCCTTGAATTAACACAGGGTTCTACTTTAATACATTTTTCAAGAGTTTGATAAAATGAGCCAGAGTGGAGAGTTTTTATCTATCTTAGTAGCACTAACATTTTAAATTAACAAAGAGCTTTTTCCTGCATTATTAGCATCAGGCAGTTATAAACGAGGGCCAAATTCTACATGAAAAGATGTGTCATTAGTGCTAACACATCTGTCACTGGAGCGCCAAGATGCATCACGAGGAGGGTATCACATCTGCAGTGATTTTGGGCGTGCGATGCTCTGCATTTGGGGATGCCATCTAAGGGACAAGTATGCCATCCAAACCAACTCATCTGCTTCAGGGAAACACTAAGAGGGAAAACATTCGATGCCAAGGACCAGTAGACCTGCCCATCAGTCATGCAGGCTGAGAGAGATCGCTCGTAAAATAGATGAACGCATTTGCTTCAAGGCTTTACTTTTGGACTCATACTAAATGCACCAAAGCGCACATTTCCCTGATTAAATTTCTGATATTTCCAATCACTCACATCCAAAGGGCACTTTTTCTCCTCACCTTAGGATCTTTCAAAGCAAGACTAGCACCCAATGAAGAACGCGGTACAAACAGAAGTTTGGTACCCTCTGCACCAAACGCCTCAATGCCCCCAAATCCAAAAATGTCCAGAGCAGTGGAGGCTCATTTCATCACCATTTCACTGGAGACTCACAATCATCAGATAGGGGAGACTTGGCAGTTGCCAGTGGCTTCCAGCAGGTCCAGAAGCTTTCCCAAGAGTCAAATTTCGGTCTTTATTCCTATATACATGAATGGAAATAAGCCAGATGCACAAGGAAATGGGCTGTTTAAAGACATGTAAAAAACCTGCTCTCTAGGCATTTGCTAAATACTGAGGCTTTTGAAAGCACTTTCTCTCTATTTTACCCTCAATTTTTGGATAGGTTGACAGCAGAAGGCCACATAAACACTACCTCAAGCCAAGAAAGAAGCAACTAATTCAAACACAGCGAAACAGACTTTTGCATACTTGGTGCATTTTTTTAAAAAGATTTTTTATTTATTTTTTCATGAGAGACACAGAGAGAGAGAGAGAGAGACAGGCAGAGACATAGGCAGAGGGAGAAGCAATCTCCCTGTGGGGGCCCATTGTGGGACTCGATCCGAGGACCCTAGGATCACAACTTGAGCCAAAGGCAGATGCTCAACCACTGAGCCACCCAGGCGTCCCTACTTGGTGCATTTGAGTTTGTAGTTTAGGCCCTGGACAACCAAAGGCATGATCGAGGCTGGTTGACGGTGTGTGCTGATGCTTCCCGTGTCCTATGTCTGCATCCCCACCTACCTCTGGTTCCATCAGCTGCATCCACGTGCAGCCCACCAGCACCTCGCCTTGCTCCCTGCCCTGAGGCTTCTCTATGGCTCCACATGGGCACCTGGGAGAACCTGCTTGGAGGGTGACACCCACCTGTCCCCGACTGGCAGGACTGCAGGCTTCCATGAGACCTGGGACCTTCAGCCTGAGGTAACCACAGGCACAACAGGACAGTTGGTTGCCCTTCTGCTCGGCCATTTGGATGCATGTGCAAATAGCTAAGAGCTTGGCAACGCTTGAGCCACGGGGGCTGTGGGCAATATTCCCTCCTCAGGAGTGCTCCACATACCTCCTCCAAGGGCCCTGAGTACCTCTAAGCCTCTCACCCAGGCTTACGGATGAATGGATCCTCCCCTCATTTCCTGCTTTGCTCCTCCCAGTCTCCTAAGCCTGCTCCTTGGCACCAAAAATATGTACCTGCATGCAAGCTCCAAAATCAAAGCACTATTTTTTGGAGTGGGGACAGAAAGACATACTTTCTGAAATATTTTTGAGCACTGTGGTGGTTGCTGTAGTGTTAGTGCAGAGCTCAACCTTCCCCCATTCAACCCAGGGCAGCTCTGAAGAGCCACAGCAGCCTCAGAACACCTGAGGGGTCCAGTGAACCCTTCTGAGGGCTTCACTGTGCTCAGCTTCTCCCTCTGCCCCGTCCTGCCTCTGCCCCTTCCCTTCTACAGGTGTAGGCCCCTGAGGGAAAGCCTGCCTGCTCACCTCCACCTCGGGGTCTGCTTCAGGGGAGCAAAACCTGCCTTGAGCACTTTTTAGATACTTAGTACAGAAGTTAAAACAAAAAAATCCCATCCTCGTGGAACTTATGTTCTAGAGAAGCATATAGACACTAATCAAAGAAGCAAGAGGATTGAGAGTGTAGTGTCCGGGAGTGAGGCACACAATGCACAGAAAATCAGGGTGTGGGACAGGGAGTGCCGGGCTGCTCCTCTAGACACCGTGGACAGGAAGGCGTTCCGGGTGGTGCCAGGCTCTCCAGAACCAGCAAATGTTGATGTCCATAAACCACCAATGGAACTACAATGCCCCAGGACCAGTATCAGAGGCAGAGTAAAACGGCACTGCTGTGATGCTTACCCACTAGAATCATCGGGGGTGGGGGCAGCTTCAAAAATGTCAATTCCTGGACCCACGGCTCAGAGGTTCTGATTCAAGTGGACAGCAGTGGGGCCCGGGCACCTGCGGTTCTACAGGTATTTTTAGGCACAGTCGGGTTGACATCAGTGATCCACACACTCGAGTTGATCCACGTGGGAGAGCATGACATTCAGGTAACAAAAAGAACCAGTGGGGGGAAAAAACCCCATAAACCATCTCATGTCTTCTGTGTGCAATTACGTGTGTATGCAGCCACATGTGCCCCCCGTATGAACCTGTAAATGTGTGCCCTCACACACCAAGCACCCAAGGGCAGGAGCCCACAATCCAGAGCATTTTCCTGACTTGGGGTCGAAGCACCCACATACAACACATTCTCCTAGAAAGCTGCACGTCATTACCCAGTATCAGAGCCAGGTTCATTCAAAATATATTTTGTAAAATGTGGGAAAAATCCATGAAGGGACATCCCAGCAAGGCTGCCATACTGGTGGCTGTTCCCTGAGCTTCATGAGGCCACCCCAAGGAGGACAAGAAAAAGAAAGATGCCGGAAAGTGGGTCAAGAAAGACAAAGACCCCATGACCCAATCTGGGAACATGAGCTGTGGTCCAGAGGCCAAGTATGGGACAAGTTCCATGGCCTGGTCTTCTTTGACAAAGTGGCATGTGACAGACCATGTATGAAGTTCCCAGCTACAGCTCAGGACCCCAGCTGCTGTCTGTGGGGGCCCAAGGGTGCATGGTGCCCCGGGCAGGGTGGCTCTGGCTTCCTTGAACTCACTAGCAGCCTGAAGCTCACATCATGTGCATCAGAAGCACCCAGGGTGGGGCCCTTCACTGCCTGCTGCTCATGGAGGTGCGCAAACAAATCCTACCAGCTGTGCCTTCAGAGAACTAAAACTTCAATACATCCAAAAAAACTCCCAGAAGCATGAAAAAGGGGCTGTCAAGCAATGCACACAGTGTTATTATGCCACCAGCCCCCCAGCTGTACTTCCCTGAGAGTCCAAGTCTGTGGGGCCACTGTACCCGTGACTCATTCAGTTCCAACCCAGTACAGTCTCTGTTCTTGGAAACTTCAGTGAAACAACCAAAATTAAACGCAAATATTTTCTTAGTACTCCCAAACTTTTACAGGAGGACAAATATCGAACGTTCAACTAGGCTTCGCTTGAGTGGTTGCAAATTTTGCTGTCCCAAATTAGTGAAAGCGAGACTGCAGACTTTACGGCACAAAGCAATTATCATCTGTTTACAAAAGATGTTGAATTCTAAGTGTTATCCTATACTTTTGCTGTCGTGTGTATTTCCAATAAGTGATTTTATGAGCATTTTTAAGAAAAAGAAAAGCCGGTGCAGTCAGTTGCTTTAAAAAGAGAAAAATTGGAAAAAATGTTTGCTGGGAATCTGTAAAGCAGCTCGGAAAATGTATGTATATATCTGTATATACACATATAATATATAGCATAATTATATATTGTAAGCTATTTATAGTACGCATATTTTTTAAAGATTTTATTTGTTTATTCATGAGAGACACAGAGTGAAAGGCACAGACATAGGGAGAGGGAGAAGCAGGCTCCCTGTGGGGAGCCCAATGCGGGACTCAATCCCGGGACTCCAGGATCACAATCTGAGCCAAAGGCAGACGCTCAACCACTGAGGTGTCCCTGTAGTACACATAATACATACTATTATTTATAATGTAATTATATATAATATAGTTATAATTATATATCTTTTAATATATATATAAATATGTCATATATCTTTTAACATAGATATGTATATACACACATATGTATCTCTTAAGTTCCTAAATTTAAAAGAAAGATTCTGTCTTGAGGAAATAGCAATGTAGTCCTTATAACTACATTTATACATTTACATAAAAAGTTAAATTATAGGTAACTGTGTCTCTGGTAAATTAAAAGGAACAATTTCCATTTCCAGAGACCTTTAATAAAAAGGCAAAGAGGAGATTTGTCTTGTGCAGTCCTGGAGGTGGTGGGTGCAGCAGCAGATCACTGCCCATTTCAGTGGTGCTGGACTGATTCCAGGTTAGGGTCTAGGAGGCAGCAGCCGAGGATGTTCAGACCAGGCTGAAGGGTGCTGGCTGCTGGGTGTGGGGCTGGCCGACAACTTTAGATCTCACAAGGTGTTGGTGCTGAGACCTCTTTCTCTCCCACCTGCTTCCTCCCCTCTGTTTCTCTCTCCCACCTGCTTCTCCCTCCCTCACCAGCTTCTCTCCCCATCACCAGCTTCTCTCCTCACCAGCTTCTCTCTCCCAGCTGCTTCTCCCTCCTCCACCTGCTTCTCCCTTCACTTGCTTCTCTCTCTCCCCTGCTTCTCCCTCCCTCCCCTAATTCTCTCTTGTCCCTCCCTCTGCCCCCTTGTGACTCAGGACTAGCTCTGCTCCTCCTACGTCAATATCTTCAGCTCCAGGTAATTCTTTTTCCCTGACCTGGACAGGGGTTGGACATGATTTCGAACCCTTACTCTGCCAGGCATTGTTCCAGGAACCTTTGTACAGTATCTAATAGAGGCCACTTGACCAATGTACGAGATCATTTATATTATTCCGCTTAATAGTTAGAAGGTAGAGACACTGAGGGAAACCCTGGGCAATGTTCCTTAGTAAGGAATTAATGGGCCAACTTCAAACCTGGGCAGTCACCTCCAGAGACTGACCCTTCTATGAGGGACATGTGGTGTTATGCAGGCTTGACAAAGCCTCTTCCCAGGGACTGGGGGAGACTCTGGGGTTCAGCTGGTCAGACAGACACCATTTGTGTCTAATAGCTTGATGTTTGGTTACAGAGAGACTGGGCAAGAACCTAAGTGACTCCTCTCGTGGCCTGGTTTTCGACCACCCTGTTTCTTCTGAGACAGGCCTCATCCCCTTGCTGCACAAGGGGCAGGTCTCAGGCAGGGCTGATCACAGCCCCTGGTCACAGTGACTGGTTCAGGGCTATGTCCCTAACCAAAGCCGGGCAAATCAGTGTCCTGCTCTGATATTTTGTTTCAAATTGAAGTCTGTGAAGATCTAGATGTTCTTTTGTCCTCTCTGGTCATGGGGACATGTAGGAGAAATAAATAGAATTGCCTAGGGCCGTGCTCCCATGGCCATGGTAAAAGTCTGTTGGATATGGAAGAAGTCATGTGAACAAAGATAGAGAAGTCCAGCTAAGGTAGAGACATCACAGAGTGAGGGCAGTTCCTCAGCTTTTCTTGTCTCTCATGACCTTGAGAATTTGGGGAGCTATTTGGTAGAATTGCCCTTGATGCTGAGATGCCTGGTGTTTTCTCATGATTAAGTTGAAATTGTGTGCTTTGGGGACGAGGTAATATGCCTTTCTCAATGCCTCATATCAGGGGTACATTAGCACTACTTTGAAACTCTATTTAAAAAGCCTACGGCTTTGATTTATAAATTCTACATGAAAACTCATTGTTATCATTATCATCACCACCATTACCACCATCACCATCATCTTTACCACCTCCACCATCCTCCCCATCACCATCATCACCACTCTCCCTATAAGCACCACCATCATAATTACTATCATCATCATCACCCTCACTGTCATCACCATCATGATCATTACCGTCATCACCATCTTTTATGATTGCCAACCATGTGCCAGGTACTGCACAAGTTACTTCATAGTCACCGAGTCATTAGCTCCCATGGAAATCTTATCTGATAGGTGCTATTACTATCCCTATTTACCAAATGAGAAACTGAGGGTCAAGGAGACTAAGTAACTTGTCCAAGGTCACACTGGAAGTAAGTGGTTAAATTAGAACTTGAATCTAAGCCTCGGTGATGGCATATCCCCTATTATATTCATGCCTCCTTGAATTCCCTTCTGTCTGCCCCTATAGTGTTCAATGCTGCAATGAATCAACCTTTCCAAATTCTCTTGAAGATAGTAGTGGCCATATGATACCTTGGGGGAAATAAGCTAATGTGTTTTTTCTTTTTTTTTTTTTTAAATATTTTATTCACTTATTCATGACAGAGAGAGAGAGGCAGAGACACAGGCAGAGGGAGAAGCAGGCTCCATGCCGGGAGCCCGACGCGAGACCCGATCCCAGGACTCCATGATCACGCCCTGGGCCAAAGGCAGGTGTCAAACTGCTGAGCCACCCAGGGATCCCCAAGCTGATGGGTTCTGGAAATGTTTTGCTTTCCTGACATAGTCTATGCCCCCTTCTTGCTTCATTCTTATTCCTGCTTGGAATGTAGACCTGTGGCTGAAGATATGACTGTCATTTTACAACTATAAGGCAACAGACAGGAGCTGTTTCTACTTCTGAGTATTTACCTAAAGGAAACAAACACACCAATTCAAAATAAGATATATGCACCTTTATGTTAATTGCAGCATTATTTATAGCAGCCACGATATGGAAGCAGCCCAAGTGTCCATCAAGAGATGAATGGAAAAAAGAGATGTGGTGTGGTATGGACACACACACACACACACACCCACACACACACACTGAATGGACACAAGGGAATAGTACCCAGCTATAACAAGAATGAAATCTTGCCATTTGCAGCAATATGAATACTGTGTGTATGCTTACTTTGCTACTGTCGGATACCTGTTATTTGCAAACATGTGTGATCCTAATTGACCCCCAAGTACAAATGTAGCTTCCTTTTGTTTAAAGTGTGATATTTTCTAAACCTTTTCCTAAAACTTTTGGTTTAGTTTGGGGGTCACAAGCTCAGATGGCTGTGGAGAGCCAAAAACCTAAGTAAACGAGTTAGACATGACCTAGAAAGCTCCCTCTCCAGTGGATGAGCAACTGCCAGGTCACCCCCCTGTTGCCTTTGTGAAAGAGAGGTCAGTGCTGCCAGGTATTCCATTTTCTAGGAGAAGCTATAAATTCTATTTTCAATGCAAATTTTAATGTAACAATTCCAGATTTTAAAATCTTGGCCAATAAATAAATAAATAAATAAATAAATAAATAAATACATAAAATAAGTAAAATTTTGGCCAGGATTCAAAAACTTCCAGGCCAAACACAATATGTGTAGGACCCAAGGACCTCCAATTTTCAACCTCTGACTTAGAACAAAAAGCTAACTTCATGACATTTGTCTACTTGAGGGATATAAGAGAAGGGGGATTTTGCAAGAAACCAAGATGGAACTTTTTTGATCTTTGAACTGGCAATAAAAACGGACAGCAAAAACAAGTTGACAAATAGTGTCTTCTCACATTGCCATTGTTCTTCAACACGGAGGCTGCAAAGCATGAAATATTGTGACAAGGAAGCCCATTTTTCCAGCCTCTGCTGAGTCTCTGATGGTAGCAACACCAGTGACCCAGCCTTCGTTCTGATGACAAAAAGCTGCCTCCAGACCCAGCCTTGGTATGCTGACTTCCAGGGCTGGAGGCAGCAGCCCTGACAAACTATTTTAGTAAGAGCACATTGAAATCCTCTTGTGCAAACTCTGAATTTTTTTTTTTGTGATATTATTTAAAACCTGCATGGGGGAAGAAAGACGAGACCCAGTTTACAGTTAGGAAATAGAGAGGGAAAAAGAAAATTAATTCTCCAAGGTCCGGCAGAAGGAAGTGCAATGTTGCCTGGAGCAAATGATAGGTTGTTTGCATCTCAGATTTTTTTTCTCTTTCCGGATGAGTTTCCAACTCTAAAAAAGTTATGTGTGTGCATGCGCATGCACGTGTGTGTGTGTGCATGTATGCACAAGTGAATGGTTTTCAGGTACTGTCAGACGCAGTGCCAATTTTCAGACTACGCAACCACCAACATGGCCTGCTTAGAATGGCCATCTCAGCAGACACCAGCCACAGAGCAGTTCAGGCAGGCCAGTGTGATCCTTCTGAATATCCCCTGTGGCCGCAGGGAACACCCCAAGTGGTAAGGACAGCAGGAGGGAAAGGAGGCATATTTATCTGACCTATTGCACTTGCCACTGGCACTTAACAACAAATACAAACACATTTCCAACCTTGTCTCCACCGTGGAACCGTTGCCTGTCCAAATAAACAACTGATGATCCTGTTGGTTTTACGTACCTGTTTTAGTATCTGATTTTAACGTCTGTAGAGAAGCATGCATTTTCAAACTTGCTGTGAACTTCCTTTTTTTTTTTTTTGTTTATTAGAGGACTATTCACATAGAATAAAACTCCACAGTATGAAGCATAAACTTCAATGAAGTTTGGTGATGGTATACAATCATGTGACCACCACCGTATCAAGACACAGGACGGCCTCTCACCCTAAAGGTACTTATGCAAGTTCATGTTTGACTTCCTGTCCCCACCATGGACCACAGGCAATGACTCATTGGCTGCCATTATATTTTTTTCTTGGAATTTCATAAAAAGGGAACCTTATATAATCTTTTATGCTTGCTTCTTTTGGGTTTCACAATGCTTTTGAGATGCAACCATATTATTGAATGTATTCATGGCTGACCTACCCTGATGGCTCAGAAGCATTCCCCTGTAGGGACATTCTACAATTAATTTATCCATTCACCATTTATTGGACATCTGGGCAATGGGGCTGCTTCCAGGTTTTGGCTTTTATGAAGTATATCACAAACTCTGAATTTTGGCTTGACTTTCAGCACCACACATCACATGGATGACCTTGCAAATCTTAGTTTGAAATATATAAAAGAAGAGAAATGGGAATAACTTTGCTTTAATGGGTTGATCACTGGTGATGCTAGAACTAGAACAGCCACAGGGAAGGTTGATGCCCTGGGGTTTATGACCCATTTCAGGTTCCGTGGCCAACATGATTCGATGGGAAGTCATTCATTCATCCAACAAATGTTTTTTGAGCACTTTTTATGCCAAACCCCTTTCCAGGACTTGGAAACATAATTGTGAATTAGAGTCTTTATTTTTTCAGTGATTACTATTTAAATGCGAGGCTGGGCAGTGGGTACACAATGTGAAAGAAATAAACTAACAGGATTATTTTCAGCGATTAAATGTATGATGGAGAAATTAAAACATTGTGGCACGATGGTGAGCAATTCTCTGGGCTAAATGTTTAAGGAAGAGCTCCTGGAGGGATGTCAACAGGAAAAAGACAGTGTAATCAATTGACAACTATCCTAGATATAATTGTAACAATCAAGTATTACCTAGAACAAGCAGTTGGAAAAAAAGGCTTATACTGGGCTGTGCTTTACAGGCTGTCAAAACAAGTATGATTTTCCCGGAAAAGACAAGGTTGTTTATAATAATGGTCAGGCAGAAATAGTAAAGTGGGCATCTCATAAGTAGACGAAATGTAACTATAAATAAAAAAATCCTGTGCAGCTAGTCACACATTTGAGAACTGCCTTAGAAGTTACCCCCAAATTTCCTGGCCCGTCCTCAGTGTAATGACTGTCACCTATTCGTATGTCTTCAACCTCAGCTGACAGCAACCCTGATTGTCTGTGTTGTTGAGGAACTTCATTCCCTCCCCAAAGAAATAATAAGGTCAATCAGAGATAATGAACACAGTAGCAACCATGGTATTAGCTCTGATTTACAGCCACGATAGCCCTCGAATTGGTTCTATATTCCTGGTTCACTGTGTATCTTGTCAAGTTAAAAACATTTATGAAAATCTCATAGATGAGATTTTGATTTCAATGGAATGTTTAGAAATGTATAATTAAGTGTGTAATCGATATTTAAATCTAATTTAATGTGTTAAACTTGTTAAAATCAAAGTTTTAAGCTTATTTGTAGCCCGAGTAGCCGATGACCATTTAGAGAAATGTTAATTGTTTAAAGATTGAGGAATTGGACTGGAGACACAATACAGGTCTTGTGCTGCTTTCCAGCTGCCACACTGTCATCGGGAAATGGTCTCTGTCCGTGGCTTTCCTTTGCTTCCCTGATCGCAAAGACCCTCCGGCAAGCATTGCCCCTTACGGCGTCAGATGCCTGCTGGTGGTTTCAGGCACTTTCCTGAGAGCACTCACTGATTTCTCAGATCCGGTGTGATTGGACAGAGTTGGGTCCCGTGCTCATGCCTCTCCCAGTCCTGATCAAAGTGTTAAAAACCCTTGACAGTTCTTGAGCCAGGGAGGGTTGTAACAGGTGGCCCATTCAAGCCACAAGAACACATGGGGAAAGTTCCCAAGGAAGTGAGACCTGGGGGGAATTGCCAGACAGAGCCAACACCTGCAGGTGCATAAAAACTGCAGAGGGAAGGAGAGGCAGCCGCTTCGAGCTCTGAGTTCCTGGCAGCACAGGATTCATGCAGATGAAAGGCCTTTTTATGCAATCCCTCAGCTTCGACATTGTTCCCCCTTTTCTTCTGAAGGTCAGTGCAGTTTGAGAACTCAGATTACGCCGCTCAGAACAGAAGTGAGCCAGAGCCCTGCCGAGTGGACTGATGACTCTGCTCACTTTGAACTCCCAGGGGAGATTCCTGCACTATTCAGGCGACGCTTAATTGGAGCTGTCTTGTGACCGGTGGGCAGCCGCCTTGATTTAGTATTTGGTATTTCTCTGCTGGACCCTCATGGACTCAGGTGGCTCATCCGTGGCCTGAGCGGCCAAGATGCTATCGTCACACCCTTTTTGGTATTGTACCCTGATCCTAGCAGAGGTTTCCCTGCAGATTCTCAGTTAATGAAGAAGGAAGGTGGAAAGAGAAGGAGAAGAAGGGAGGGGCAGCAGCGATGAGCCAGGCTGAAGGACAAGTCTTGAAACTCTGGAACAAGTGGAACACAGAAGTTAGGAATTGTGTGCTTATCCCTCTGTGGCGGAGCTCAGGCGAACAGCCCCTAACCTATCATGTCCTCAATATCCAGACCCTTGTGCAGTCCCTTCCCACATCAACTGCGGGCTCGGTGTCAAAATGATGATGTTCCAACTCGCTCTGGCTGGCGTGACATCAGCTAACACAACACAGAGGTTTGGGGGGCGCTTGCACACCGGAGCTTGCCCTTTAGAAGCCAGGTGCCACACGAGGAAGCCCCATCCAGCTGGCAGAGAAGCCTTGTGCAAGGAAACCAAGGTCCGGGCTGATTGCCAGACCTGTGAGTGAGGCGTCTGGGACCATCCAGCTCTACTGGACCATCCAAATGGTGGGTGCCACTTGTGTGATGGCAGCTGAGACCAGCCCAAATTGTAGAGTCAGGCATATATATATCAATGCTTGTTTTCACGCAGCAATAGGTAACTGGTACACATTCCATTATCAATAATCTAAAGCAGTATATATACATATAGACATGATCTGTATTGTGTGTCTGTGCATATCAAAGCACACATATGAACTACTCACATATAATTTTTATCTGACACATTTATCTGTTGAAACACAGTATACACATATATAAGTGCACTAACCCAAAGTTATAGAACACGGACTTATGTTCCGGCATGTGATGCACGATAATATTTCTACTCCTTTCTTCCTTGTTTTGTTTCATTCTTTCTCTTATTTACTCTTTTTTTCCTTCTCTAGTTCTGGTTAATAATCCACTAACTTAATTTCACAACTCAGGAGTGCATCAGTCACATTTTGAAAACCCCTGGTCTAGATAACGTATTTTTAACCTGGGGCAGGAAGGAGGGTAGCAGGGATGAGCTTCAAGGCATAGTTCCTTAAATTTATATGAAGACTTCTCTGTGCAAGTGGGCATGTGCATTTTCCAGAAGCTGGCCCCAGACTTTCATCAGACTGGAAGAACCGGCCATTGATATTGAGTCACTCAGTGATGCGGCCCGTTGTCACACTGTCACCAAGGGGAAAGCCATAACCCTGAATCTCTATCTTCAAAACTGAGCTCTGGATTTGCAGCCAACAGCCTCCTGGACACTTCCATCTGGATGTCCTAACGGCACACCCAAACTACTGGTTTCCAAAGCTTTTGAGTGTTTTTATTACCCATGCCCTCTACCAAATCCCAGCTGCTCCTGCAATTTTCCACGCCAGAAGCCTGGAAAACTTCCTGATGCTTCTTCCCCCCTTGGACTATGTGGATTCTGCTTCTACAAATCCTTCCTTCTTAACTAGCCTCTGGGCATCTGTTCCTGTCCCAGTGCTCATTATCTATTTCCTGGATTGTCACCAGAGCTTCCCTAGTGGCTTCCCCATGTGGGATTTGCATTTGTCAGGTCCATTTCGTATCACAGCCACCAGAGTGGTCTTTGAAAATTACAGATGTTATGACATCGCTTCATTCTTTGAACACTAAGTAATTCTCCACTGTCCACACTGCAGAACAATAAATCACAGAAACTCCTGTGCGTGGGCGAACGGCACTTCACAACTGGCCCCAGCTCACCTGTCAAGCTTTCCCTTAAGCCATGCCCTCCTCACACTGTAGCATTCAGCAATATCCTCTCAACATGCCCCGTCTCCAATCTTTGCACACTTCCCCTATGGCGCTCTTACCCTGTCTGTCCAGCTGGCAAACTTCTACACATCCTCCAAACCTCAGCCTAAATTTTGACTTTTCTGGGAACAATAGTGACAATAGTAGAGATTAGCGCCTGATGAGCACACAACGCTTTGCCAGCTGCCAATGGCTTCACATGAGTGAGTTCATCTGAGCTGCAAATAGCCCTAGAGGGGAGGTGCTTTTAGTATCCTTAATTTACAGATGGGAAACTGAGGCCGAAAGGAATTATGAAGTCACAGGGCTAGCAAGAGGGCATTGGCAAGACTCAAACCCAGGCACTCTGGCTTCTGAAGTCAGTTTTGATGACCGAAAAATACTTTTTTTAAAAAATAATAAACTTATTTTTTATTGGTGTTCAATTTGCCAACATACAGAATAACACCCAGTGCTCATCCCGTCAAGTGCCCCCCTCAGTGCCCATCACCCATTCACTCCCACCCCCGCCCTCCTCCCCTTCCACCACCCCTAGTTCGTTTCCCAGAGTTAGGAGTCTTTATGTTCTGTCTCCCTCTCTGATATTTCCTAAAACACTTTTTATTTGGAAATAATTCCACATTTATTGAAAAGTTGCCAGAATAATACAAAGAATGCCTTGTCTACTGTTAACATTATGCCCATTTTTCATTATTTGTCCTATTATCTATCTATCTATCTATCTATCTATCCATCATCTATGTATGCATCTACCTGTCTATCAGACTTTCTTTCCTTTCTGAACATTTTAAGAGTAAATTACATGCACCATGGACATTTACCCTTGGACACTCACGCATGTACTTCTCAAGAATAAGGACACTCTCTTACATAACCTCAGTACAGTTACCAAGTTCAGGAAACTTTTAATTTAAATTGATTTAATCTTCTGTCCATTTTCCAATTTTGTCATGTGACCCAAGAACATTTTTATAGATTTTTTCTCTTCCAGTATGAGGTTCTGTCTTGGATAGGGTGTTGCATTATATATCATATTTTTCTTTAATTTGGAACATTTCCTTGACCTTTTGTTCTATTTTAAAGTATTGACATTTTTGAAGAATATTGCCAATTTTTAATAGGATGTTCCTTGTTGGGGTCAGTCTCATAGTTTCCTTGTCATTAGACAGATCTATGCATCCCCAGCTGGGACACCACAGAGACGATGCTGTATCCTGCTCAGCATGTCACATCGCAGGCACTAAATGCCCACCTGCCCTTCATTAATGACATTAATTTTGATCACCTGATCAAGGTAGTGTCTGATTTCCTCACGCCACTATAGCTAGTACTTTTTTCCTTTCAACTAATAACTTTTCTTTGAGAGACACTTAAGAACACGAGTAACCTGCTCCACCAAATATCCTCCTCCTCACCCTAGATTTAGCATGACTTAATGTTTCTTGTCTGAACCAGCTTTAGTGGATGGTTTCAAAATCATGATCCCCCCCCCATTTCCAGCACTCCCTGCATGTTCTCCAATTAGCACCTGCACAGATGCTATGATTCCGTTCTTTCTCCCAGACAGATTTAGGCATCGCTTACCTATATCCCCATGTTACTACAACAGAAATTAATTGCTTGGCAATTGTTTGGTGTACCTAATTTTCTCACTATAAAACTTATAGTTTGAGGGCAAGCACTCCACCTTTCCACCTTTGTATCCACAGGCAGCTGAGAAGGGCTTGTCTTAAAATGATCAGGAATATTTGCTTTTCCATGAGATAAAACCTGTTGCCTGATGTGGTAGAAAGACTAATGGCCCCCTAAAGCTGACCTCATCCCGATTCTTGGAACCTGTGAATACCTGTGCCTTACATGGTAAAGAGAACTCAGCAGATATGATTAGGTTAGCACCTGGAGATGGGCAGATTACCCTGGATATTCTGCATGGGTCCAGGATCATCAGAAGGGTCCTTCTAAGAAGAAGGCAGGAGGTCAGAGCCAGTGAAAGACATTAGAAGGTGCTCTGCTGCTGGTTTTGAAGATGGAGAAAGGAGCCAAGAGCCAAGTACCATGAGGTCCTTTTAGAAGCTGCAGCAGGGCAAGGATGGGATTCTCCCCCAGAGCCTCTAGAAGAAATGCAGCCCTGCCCATACCTGGATTTTAGCTCCTAGAATCCATTTCTAGACTTCTGCCCTCCGGAATGGCAAGAGAATGCATTTCTATTTCTAAAGCCATTATGTTTGTGGTGGTTCATTACAGCACCACTAAGACCCTGATACTCAAGTTTTGATGGGAAATGTTCCCCACCTCCTCCCCCCAACTGGCAAGGTGAAAGAAGGTCTCCTTGTGTGCAGGGGGCACCCCTCACACCCCATTCCCCTCCCCAGGAGGACTACCTCTGAGGGCTTCCTGCTCTCCAAGCTACCTTGTGAAGCACCAGGTCCCAGTGTGGGCGGGCCACGTTGTGGGCTGGCTCCCCTTTTGTCAAAAGGAAAGTGTTCTCCACTGTGGGTCCCTCGAGCTGATGCAAAAGGATCTTTCATAGAAATGCTGCCCCAAAGCCATGAGGCTCAAGTCTTCCTGGCCCTGGAACAAAAACAGGGAGATGCTTACCCCAGATTTCTGTGATGGTTCAAGGCTAAGATAAGGGAAAAAAGCCCAATCAGGGATTGCGGGAGAGAGCAAAGGGTTTGTACTTCTGTTCTTGCAAAGGTGTGAGTATCTCCTGGGGCTTTCGGGTCCCTTTAGACTTGCGGGACTGATAAAGGATAAAGAGAAGGGATACGGAGGGGGTGAGGCGGTGATCTCACTTTTACATTCCGCCTCTTCGCCTCCAGGAACCATGCACACTCCTCTGCGCCAGGGGGGCAGGGCAGGCACAGCGAGGCGTCCAGCGGCAGCAGGAAGAAACCGAAGCAAGCTCACGGTGACCCACGGCCGCCGCTCCTGCAGCTCGCTGGCCATTTCTCTAGTTCGTGAACCTGGATGCTCATTTGCTTTTTCTCTCTGGGCATAGCCCAGCCCTTTTGGTCAAAAACCTAACGTACACCCCGGGATAGAGAGGAGCAATTTCTGAAGCACTGATGTCATTTTCCCACAGACATAAAACATGGGCGGCAGCCGGACAGGAAGCCGTGACTCCTTGGGGAGGAGTGTCATTCTGCCCCCATGACAGCATGAGCCTGGAGCTCTCAGCTGACCTTGAACATGCTGTGCAATTCACTCGTGACCTCATGTCCTCCATGAATGAGTGAGATCAACACCAACATGCTATGAGCTCATAGACACAATCTCCCTGACTCCCTGGAAGGCGGGTGGCCTCATTCCATGTCTAAAGGGCCAAGATGCTTGGGCTTAAAGGTGTGAGCATCATACGCTGGGTGACAGGGCTCATAGGTGGCAGAGCTCCCTATGCGAGGAGTGTTGGCAGGCTCCATCACGGGACAGGAGAAGCACAGAGCAGTGATCCCTTCCCGCAAACCTTCACAGCCACCATGGTTGTGCACAGCTCCAGGTGGCGGCCCAGGAGCCAGTATGGAGGGAAAGCATGCTCCGTCCCCCTGCGGTCCCCCTGGAGAGAGGAAGGATGGGGAGGAACATGGCCAGTCTCTCCGGGGAGCCTTGCTCACATCCCAGGGCAGGAGGGCAGGGACTTGCTCAGTTGGCAAGTTTAGCAGGAGGAACAGAGCTTCCCAGTGGGCTCCATTTTGTGAAAAGTGCATGTCCCAACCTCCTCTGAAATGGATCGAGGCCACACGGCCAGGTCTGGCCAATAGGTCATGAGCTCAAGTGACAGGTGTCAGATTTGGAGCCTCCTGGACCCCAACGTCCCCACCGTGAGTTGTCCTTGGAAACCACATGTGGAGAGACGGCAGCATCATAAGATGGGTGGAGGTGGCTCCCGAGTAACGTGGAGGAATAGCAACTTTGCCTAGTCAGAGCGTAGGGATAGAGGGAACATTCCTCGACATCTTAAAAGCCATCTACGAAAAGCCCACAGCAAATATCATTCTCAATGGGGAAGGACTGGGAGCCTTTCCCCTAAGATCAGGAACACGACAGGGATGTCCACTCTCACCACTGCTGTTCAACATAGTACTGGAAGTCCTCGCCTCAGCAATCAGACAACAAAAAGACATTAAAGGCATTCAAATTGGCAAAGAAGAAGTCAAACTCTTCCTCTTTGCCGATGACACGATACTCTACATAGAAAACCCAAAGCCTCCACCCCAAGATTGCTAGAACTCATACAGCAATTTGGCAGCGTGGCAGGATACAAAATCAATGCCGAGAAATCAGTGGCATTTCTATACACTAACAATGAGACTGAAGAAAGAGAAATTAAGGAGTCAATCCCATTTACAATTGCACCCAAAAGCATAAGATACCTAGGAATAAACCTAACCAAAGGGGTAAAGGATCTATACCCTAAAAACTACAGAACACTTCTGAAAGAAATTGAGGAAGACACAAAGAGATGGAAAAATATTCCATGCTCATGGATTGGCAGAATTAATATTGTCTAGTCAATCTGCATTGAATGTTGCAAAGGCAAGATGGGGGATTTCAGGGCTTACTTTTTCTTTTAAGATTTTATTTATTTACTTATTTGAGAGAGAAAGAGGGAGAGAGAGAGAGAGAAAGAGAGAGAGACAGAGTGTGTGTGTGTGTGAGAGAGAGAGATCAAGCAGGAAGGAGGGGAAGGGCAGAGGCAGAGGGAGAAGCAGACTCCCTGCTGAGCATGGAGTACAACATGGAACTCGGGACCCCAGGATCATGATGTGAACCAAAGGCAGATGCTCGGTCGTAGGGCAGATCTATTTTTAACTTTTTGAGGATTTACCCCAAAGATCCAGATGCAATGAAACGCCAGGACACCTGCACCCCGATGTTTCTAGCAGCAATGTCCACAATAGCCAAACTGTGGAAGGAGCCTCGGTGTCCATCGAAAGATGATGGATAAAGAAGATGTGGCCAATGTATACACTGGGATATTCCTCAGCCATGAGAAATGACAAATACCCACCATTTGCTTCAACGTGGATGGACCTGGAGGGTATGATGCTGAGTGAAGTAAGTCAATGGGAGAAGGACAAACATTATATGGTCTCATTCATTTGGGGAATATAAATAATAGTGAAAGGGAATAAAGGGGAAAGGAGAAAAAATGTGTGGGAAATATCAGGAAGGGAGACAGAACATGAGAGACTCCTAACTCTGGGAAATGAACTAGAGGTGGTGGAAGGGGAGGTGGGCGCAGGGTGGGGGTGACTGGGTGACGGGCACTGAGGGGGGCACTTGACAGGATGAGCACTGGGTGTTATTCTGTATGTTGGTAAATTGAACACCAATAAAAAATAAATTTATTATTAAAACAAAAACAAAACAAAAACAAAACAAAACAAAACAAAAAGGCAGATGCTCAACCCACTGAGCCACCAGTGCCCTGAGCCTTACTTTCTATGGACACACAGCACAGCCTACCCTGACTAACCTATCTAATGCCCTTTCTACCATCAGCTTTAAAAATGGTAAAGCTGAGGGATCCCTGGGTGGTGCAGTGGTTTGGCGCCTGCCTTTGGCCCAGGGCGCGATCCTGGAGACCCGGGATCGAGTCCCATGTCGGGCTCCCAGTGCATGGAGCCTGCTTCTCCCTCTGCCTGTGTCTCTGCCTCTCTCTCTCTCTCTCTCTCTCTCTCTCTCTCTGTGTGTGTGACTATCATAAATAAAAAAAAATGATAAAGCTGATATTTTTATTTTTGTCTCTTCAGCTGCTTGATTCTCATTTTTCAGTTAGTTCTAAATCCACCCTGGGGAGGAAGACAGGAGGATTTTTTTTGCTTTTGCTTCCTTAATCTCAATACCCCACCCACATACTGCACTCTCTAATGGGCCACCTTCCTTGGAGGGCTCTGCAGCTCTGGGAGGGAGTGAGACAAAGATATTATAGAGCAAATCTGTGGCAGCATCTCTTTGCAGCTGGACGGCCTCCATCCAGAACGTTCTGGGCAGGGAGAAGGCATTCGTGTGGCTGCCCAGGATTATAGGGCGGGACACATGGCAGGGCAACGGGTCAACCGGAATACACAGCATCACAGTTCACTGAGCACTGAAGTACGCCATGTACTCTGCACATAGCTTTAGAAATGATTTTTATTAGTAGTATCTTCAATAAAATGTTTAGTTATTAGACTTATTTTACAATTTGTTATTTATGCATCATTTCACTCAGTGTTCAGGAAAATTTCCAAGAGATATTTTGCAGAAGAGGAAGCTGAGGTTCCGATGCCAGAGCCTGTGTTCCTAGCCACTGGGCTTCATCAGTGAGATCATCCGGGATCTCGCTGGGCCCCCCAACCGAGCTGGGGTCTCCCCTTTTTGGGATTGCCGGCCCCATTGTCCCGTCCCCTGGTTGGTGGCAGCCAGGGCTCCTGCATCTCCCTGCCCTGAGGGGCTACAGGCTGGCTGCTGTCCCTCACAGAGCACTCACAACCAGAATCCCAGGGTTGCTTCCTGGGACACGAGCACAGCTCTCCTGGGGCAGTGCGAGGCGTCCAGGGTGCTCATCTCCTGTCTCAACTCTGTGAAGACCATCCCCTGAGCTCTGTGACATCTCCAACGCCAGCAGCTCCATGTTGCTTTCCCAGTGGCTGCCACCTGCAAACCCCATCACGACGCTCTCACATCCCAGGTGAGACTCAGCCGGCAAGCATATAGTCCCCACAGTTATAATATTCTGGAATATTTCTGCACCAATTAGCAAACGAGCACACTCTCAAGCTCCCCAAGGACCCCATCCACCTCCATGGCTGCCCCAATCCCTTCCTGGGACTGGAAAAATGGGCTGTGCCCATTTTGTAAAACACCAAGGAGCAGAGTAGCCTTCTGGGACAGACTCCATGTCCACTACCCGCCTCCACCCTGGATTTTCTGTGCTTCTGGCACCTGTGCTAAATATTTGTATATCAGCTGTCCAAATCCATGTGCCATTAATACTGATATTCATTTATTCTTTTTAATTTTTTTATTTATTTATGATAGTCACACAGAGAGAAAGAGGCAGAGACACAGGCAGAGGGAGAAGCAGGCTCCATGCACCGGGAGCCCGATGTGGGATTCGATCCCGGGTCTCCAGGATCCCGCCCTGGGCCGAGGGCAGGTGCCAAACAGCTGAGCCACCCAGGGATCCCAATACTGATATTCATTTAACGTAAACCCTTATAAACTTCAGCTTTACTGAGATATAGAATTAGAAGATTTCTGAATGTACATGGGGGCGATTTGTAAACACGTAGTGTGGAAGGACTCCCCATCTCATGAATTAATCCATCCATCACCACACACATTTATCTTCTGGGGGTATGGACATTCAGGTTCTGCTGTCAGCAAATGTCAGTTTTGTGATACAGTGTTATCAGCAGTGTTGTTTGGACCTCCTTCATTTTTTGTACCTTTTGAATCAACTTGCTTTGAAATCAATTCACTTTAAAGCAAGCGCCCGACGCAATGGGATCTTCCTGGAGTGGGGATCTTCCCTCGAGGTCCTGTAGGCCCTCCCACACGGGGAACAGGGCGTCAGAAGAGAGCACGTCTCCATGTTGCTGCCAGCCTGAATGCTCTCCGCCAAGGCTTTAATAATGCAGAGCCCAAATCCATCTCACCTTCCATCTGCTTTTTAATCAGTGTTGGGGAGGGAGACCAGGGGCAATTGGGCTTGTGATCTCACCACTGCTCAAGACCTCCTTCTCAGGAAGGCAGGGGCCCAGAAGGGCTTGAAAATCACCCAGGTTTAACCCAAAATAGGTCTGGGCTCCCGTGTGAGGGCATTGCAATAACGAGCAGTTTGCCCGGGATGACAGCCACTTCTAAAATCTCCAAATACTCCTGTGAGCACGTTTTCTCACCAGGAGGTCAAAAAGGTCTCCCAGAAAGACGGGGTTTTGGAGCATCAGGGCATGACCAGGGGTCCTGACACAAGCTCAGTTAGCTCTTCTGTCATTCAGAAATTATTTTCTGGGCATCTGAAGTGTCCCTCCTAATTGCTCCCCTTCCTCTGCTCCATATCACAGGCCTTTGCAAACCATTCCCAGGCTTCATGGTCGGCTGGCTTCCAGGTGGGTTCAGTCATGTGGATGCACTGGTGGCAGGTGTGGTGGAGGAGGGGAGATGCCCGGGGATGTGTCCCCTCTTTCCCTCTGTGCTCTGGACGGTGTTTCTTCTAGAGGCTGGGATCCTCTCACCGTTCCACCTCTCACTGGGCACCTCCAGCAGGAGTCCTGGGTTCTGGCGACAGCAGCTCTTCTGCTTGTCTCCCAGACCTAGAGGCGGTCCTTGCTGCCAGCTGTGGCTGGTGTCTGAGCAGCTCACAATTTCCCCTTTGCACTTTCAGGTCTGCAGCACTAATCCCACATATTAAATTCCCTCCAGGGAGCTCCTCACTGTGTTTTCTGGTTTCTTGACTGGACCCTGTTTAATGTACCTCCTGGGCATCCAGCCCTGTGTCAGGCACCTGGAGGCAAGCAAGTCGGCACGCGGTAACATTGCAGGTGCAAGCCAGAGATACGTGCGTGGCATATCTAGGAGAGCTCACCGTGCGCAGAATTTACGTGGTGCTGCCCATGGCATGTAGAGACCGAATATGGTAAGATCAGAGGTTTCCACCTAAACAAATGGAAATCAAAGCTCTGTAGCTTTTGCTGTGTCCCTGTGAGTCTGGATCTTGGTGCTTAGGTCACAGGGAAATGTCACACCACCCGAGGCTCCGCTGTGAGAAATGGAAGCAGAGCTATACATACTAATTACTTCTACATCTGGCTTTTCATGCTCTTCGTGACCATTCTCAGGCTGATGTTATGAGGCATTTTCATAACATCATAGTTTTAAAGAAATATAATAAATATTTCACCTGAAAATTAAGTAAGTGCTTTTCAGGATGCTGGAATCAGAAGGAACATGTCTTTTCAAAGAACCCCAGACTCAGCTGGGTGAGGCCACCCCAACAGGAAGACAAGGAGATCCTGGGGCCCCTCATTTGAACTGGGGATCAGTGATGAAGGCAGAAGCATCAGGTGAAGGTGATTTTGGGGGGCTGGTGGTCCTGAGCCTTCTCTCGTGTGCCTGGGGCTGGCAAGTGACACGGGAAGTGCATTCTGTGCCCCTCACCACACTAACAGGTGGGAGATGACACATCACAGCAGACGCTACCTCCCACTCCAGGTAAGATCATTGAATTTCTGGTTAGTCTTTCATTGTCAAAATTCGCTTTGAAAATTGTCACTAATCTTATATTTAAAGTTCAAGACATCTAACATTTCAGTGCCTCTACTTGGCCAACTGATCGCAAGCTTGACAGGTTGGTGGGTGGTCCATAGCCCATATTTTGCGATGCTCTGGGGATGCGGTGAGGGGCAGTGAGAAAGACAGTGCACGGGTGGGTTACAGTGCAGTGGGTCGGAGCCTCTTAGGGAGCGGGAGGGGGGTCACAGGACACATGAGCAGGGACCAGAACCCGAGGGGCCACAGGAGGGCTGCCTGCCTCCACATGCTTAGGAACTGTGGGAAATATGCGTTCGTTCCCCAAGTTTGGCAATTTATATTAGTGAGCCAGAATGAGATGACAGAGTTATTCACAAATTCAATACATACAGATTTCTCAGCACCCATTGTGATACGACATCTACAGGATTGTACAAAAGACGGTCCTGTGGCTGGGCATTGCTTTCTCAACATCTGGCCCCCTCAGATCATTTAATATAATAGCCATTTGGGTTATCACAAATTGATAAAATAAAACATAATATTTAA
This sequence comes from Vulpes lagopus, assembly GCF_018345385.1. Taxonomy (NCBI): domain Eukaryota; kingdom Metazoa; phylum Chordata; class Mammalia; order Carnivora; family Canidae; genus Vulpes; species Vulpes lagopus. Next base: position 34,093,068 of record NC_054837.1, read on the forward strand.
AAACTTAATGGTAATGACACTTGTTACTAGGAAGGATCATATTGTTTGTGATATTACTACCCTGTGACACCTGTATCTGGCTCAGTGACAGATGGCTGGTGCCCTAAGCCATTTCTCTTTCTTTTTTTTTTTTTTTAAAGATTTATTTATTTATTTGAGATAGATAAAGAGAGAGAGAGACAGAGAGAGAGAAGGGGCAGAGGGAGAGGGAGAATCAGACTTCCCGCTGAGCAGGGAGCCCAGGGTAGGGATCGATCCCAGGACCCCAGGATCATGGATGAGCCAAAATCTAGAGTTGGACACTCAACTGACCAAGGCACCCAGGTGCCCCCTAAGCCATTTTCTCAACTATTTGGGTTACTTTTCATTTTTTTCTCCTTCCCTCCCTCCCTCCCTTCCACCCCTTTCTTCTGACGCTAGTTCATTAGTTCCAACGGTTCTGGATATTTGAAATGACCTCAGACCTGGGGCATTTGGTGTGGCTTCTTGCTGCCAATCGCATCCTGAGAGTCACCTAATGACTGCACATCTGGCCACACGTCCCACCGAGAGAACACATTCCCAGCTTGTCTTTGATCACATTTACACTTTTTTGCCCTTACAGAGTCAAGATCAGGGAGCACACCGTTGGCCACAAAACGATGAACAGACTATGAAGTAATTTACCATTTCTCCTCCACACACGCACAGCACACATCCTGAGAGCTGTTTTGTATGAGACATGCGCACCAGTGACTCCTTACAAAGTAAAATATTTGCGAGAATACGGAGACAAGTAATTGCTTTTGCACACAGAATGCCGCCAACAAAGGAACCCGCCAACACTGTACTGCGCGCACTCCCCAAACCTATCTGGCATGCAATTTGCACCTGACTTTGCAAGCTTCCCAGAACTGGTGTAATTTGTACTCATTTTGTGCTACAAGCAGCCCATGCATCTTTGATGGGGCTTATAGTTTTGTTTTCTTTAACTAGAATGTTAGTTTGTTATAAAAGCATTATGTGGCTCCTGTTGTAAAAGGTTTTATTAGAGAGGTGCTTCTTATGAAGGGCTGGAAAAGACCCATGTCAGTTTAATAAAATCCAGTTTTCAGGGAGCCATTAGCATTTTTACACTTCAGCCTTTCCTTGGTCATTAACAGATCATCGTATTTCCAGATTCACTTATCTCAGTACGTTCAGATTTACTCTCGAGGTCTGGCCACTCTGTATGTTAATATCGACATTCCAGATGTAACATGAATATTATTACGTTCATCATCATGTCTTACACTTGGTATATCTCTGCTGAGCCACTGATCTATTTCTATGAATTCGGAATATAATGCCGACACAACAGAAACAATATCCATCGCAGACTTCACAAATGTAAAGGAGACACACACATTCTACACAAATACGTCAGCCAATATTAATTACACACTGATAACTGAGTGCTAGCTGGAAATACAATCCCAGACCATCTGGTCTTTGCATGGCCTACATACTTTAAAATTGTAATGATTATTAAGAATATAATGTGGTTTTCTTAATAATCATAATTAATCTTATATTTAAAATTTATGACATCTACAATCTCATCGCTTTTTCCTCTGCAGCTGTGAAACGACGTGCTAGCCTGTTGTACATCATCTGCTAGAACGGGGGGGGTGGCCTAGTCAGTGGGAGGAGACGTGTTTATGGAGATATGGTTTGGTCTGGCTGGAGAAATGCAACTGGACAGGTGAGTGGGGGCAGGATGGCATGGGAGAGGAAAGAAGTGGCAGGTCACAGAGCACCTTGGGGTAAGAGACGGGTAGGCCAGGTGTACACTTCAGAGACCATCATGTGTTTGGGGACCCTCATCAGCAGAAGTGCATTGGCCGGTCCAGATGGGGCCACGGACTCAGCTCTGCAGAAAGGCAGAGCCTCCCACTGGATCTCTGCATGAACACTACTGCCAGCAGGACGTAGCCTACCATGATCTGGGTTCCAGGGGCTGGGAGCCTTGTCTCTGTCTGATCCCCAGCCACTCCTGTGAGGTATGACCCAGTGGGCCTCACGAGGAGCGTCCTGCCACTCTGGTGCTGCTGGGTGTGCAACAGGCTCCCGGTCCCACTGTAGAAGCCACAGCCCCAGGGACCCATGTGGCGTGGTGCGGTGCTGGCCGGGGTAAGGTCAGTGCGGCTGCTCACTCTTCTCGTGCTATCTTTCTCAGACTGGCCTCCACACTCGTGGATTTTCAGTGGTGCCTCGTGGATGGACAGTTGCTAGCTGGTCCTCCTGTTCAGGGGACCAAAGCAGGAAATGACTTAGGCCATCATTTTGATGGCTTTGCTTCCAGGGGCTGGCAGCTCACAGTCAAGGGGGACCAGAGCCAACACAAGGGCCACTGCAGAGTCCACAGCCAGGACTCAGGTCCCTATGCCTGTTACCCAAAGCCTGGGTGGCCAAGAGTCCTCCAGGTCCCTTGGCAGATGGTCCTGGGGACAGAACCAGAGCCAGCCAGGGCTGCAGCTGAGTCCTGGGCAGGGTGCTCTTCCTGGGTCATCGCTGGGACCATGGTGGAGAGTTTGGGTGTAGGTCTGTCTTCAAATGGCTCTTCTTGGTCTTGGAAAACCTCTCACCTAGATTCTGCCACTCCCAGAGGCACATGTGTCTGGGGGTGCTGCCCGATGACTGCTGAGGGCCGTACACCTGAGGCCGTCTCTTCTACCATCTTGCTGACGTCACCGCTGGCTACTTCCTTCTGCTCAGTAAGAATTCACGGCTGCTCTTAGTCCCCTGGGTTCCTTTGGGGAAAACCATCCTCCCCAAGTCCTTGTCTCTCACTGCCGGGGCTGAACCTGGCCCCACAGGTGGGCAGGACTGAGGCCTGAATTGTGACATCCTCCAGGCTAGGAACTGCCTTAGTGACAGGCATGTGACTGAGGCTTTGGCTGAGGTCCTGCAGAGAGGTGCGCTCTTCTCCTCCTGTCTTGGAGTGTGAGCAAGAAAGCCTGGAGCTGCAGAAAGCAACATTGCTACTACGAAGGAAAAGCCTGCTGGAGAGAGATGGCAACATTGCAGAGGACGAGAGGACAGAGACCAGGTCCTGATGACCAAGACCAAGCTGCACCCCAGCTGTGGTAATCCCCTCGCCTCCCTTTCTTGGGGGTGGGATTAGGTCACGGTGATTAAGTCTCCATCACTTGCAGCCAAGACCTCAGACAGACATTCCGTCTCAGTGGGTTTTGCTCAGACCATGCTATGCAGGCGATAAATGTGTGTTGAATGACCAAGAATCGTGATATGGTTAACAACTAATACAGTGAATTTCTTTAGCATCTTGATCTCCCTGTCAAGTATATGCTGCTTCAGTCCCTGAATCCACCTGAGACATGTTTCCAGGAGTCATGGAAGCAGGGACCTGGTCTGGCTTTGAGTTGGGAGTCCAGGAGAAGAGCCAGCATGTCTCTGATCGAGTCTGCGTTTATTCTGAACACACTGTAAGAATTACCTTTACTCCCAATGCTCACACTAATACCAGAACCCAAACAAAAATCTTAGCAGGGGTATTTAACTGAACATTTTGAATAGGTATTTAACTGAACACGCATCTAGAATAGGCCTCTAGGGATCCCTGGGTGGCGCAGCGGTTTAGCACCTGCCTTTGGCCCAGGGCGCGATCCTGGAGACCCAGGATCGAATCCCACATCGGGCTCCCGGTGCATGGAGCCTGCTTCTCCCTCTGCCTATGTCTCTGCCTCTCTCTCTCTCTGTGACTATCATAAATAAATAAAAGTTAAAAAAAAATAGAATAGGCCTCTAGACATCAAAATCCAGAACCTTCTGGTGAGCTAAGCTTTCTGCAGACATTTAGCATCACAATGGACTAATTTCAAGGAATCATCTCAAAGGGCTGGGGAACACTTACAATAAATTCCTTTTATGTTAACAAAGCAAAGCAAGTATCTAATTTCTCATTTCGAAGCTGATCCTTCATGGGTTTCCAGTAATGTGAGAACCTCTTAGGCGACTATTAACGAGTAAGAAGTAAGATCACAATCCCACTATTTCTTTTCAATGTCCAAAAAGCATCACTTCCCAGAGTTTGCCAGAAGTCATATAAAACTGCTAAGTTCTCCTTCTATTTATCTGATCCTGTTGGGACAATGACACATTTCTTTTTCTGACTTTGACATTTTCGGTGACTTTTGTCACAGTCCCCCACAATGCCAAGATCTTTAAAGAGGGAGCAAAAGCTTTCAGCAGATTCTGGGAAGCTTAAATTCTCTCCTATTTTGTTGTTACATCCTAAATGCTCACATTGTAAATTCCTCTCTACAGTCAGGGCCGATTCTCCCCCGGTGAGCACAGGAGCACATGCTGGCTGGTCTCTGCTCCAACAGTGGTACCCGGGCCACCGTGGGCCATGCACTGCACTGACCGCCAGCTGTCCTGCTAGGAGAGGCCCACGGTGGTCCCCTTCTCTGCACTCCTCCCTCTCCTTGGGCACAGGAACTGAAACTTTTACTCCCTTCTCAACAAATAGTTGGAATAGACAGGAAACCCTTGAAATGTCCATCAGTAAATGACTGATTCAGTACATCATGATACATGATCCATGATTCCATAAGTAGAATACTATGGAGCTGTCGAAAAGGAATGGAGCAGCTCTATGTATGCTAACATGGCATGATCTCCAAGTTTGGTGGAAATGCCAGCCAGGTGCATGACGCCAGATGTGGTGTGTAACACTCTGCACATCACCGAGTGGAGGGTAGGTATGCAAAAGTCACGAATGTCACTGGAGCTTGAGCTTGACACTAATTATAGTGGCAGATGAGCTTCAGGAGGGCCCTGACATCACTTCGTGAATGCTTATGTGTGGGTCCCCTAACCAGACTGCCTGGGGTCTCATCTTGCCTCCTATTATGTGAGTCACCGTGCTGAGTGGTTCAACCTCGAGCCTCAGCATATTTGTCTCTGTAATGGGGATAATATTAGTGCTTCCCTCATATGGTTGCTGCAAAGATGAACTGGATTAATATATGAACAGAACCTGGCTCAAATCAAATGCCAAATGAGTGTGAATTATTATGCTATCTCCAGTGGGAGCGCTCTACCACGGACACGTAAAGCCTTTTGCAAATCAGCAAAGATGCATGAAAAACAGATAAAGGTAAAACACTAAAACATTCTAGGTTCAGAATCTTGTTGGGACTGAGAGGACCTCTTGTCCAGCCCAGAAAATGAACCTTTCTCTTTGCTGCCTGGCCCCTCTGCTTCCAGGATGAAGACCCAGGATGAAGGCAGAGAGAGGAAAAGACAGAGGTTCTGAAAAGGATGGAATGATTGTGCCCCGGTGCAGGTCAGCAAATGCCAATGTGGATGAAACCCAGGTATTTTCAAGCTGGAGGGCTCCGGGCACCAACTCTGCTTGAAAGTTCAAATGAACAGCTAGGCACCTCCATCCCGGCCAGCAGGTGAAGGCTCCCCCTGGCCCTGAGGAGCAGACTATATGGAGATGGCACAGGCTTCTTTTCTGTCTCTTCTCTGACCACGTCTGTGTCACCCCTGCGCGAACAACGCCACATGCATCCACCCGTCCTCCAGAACGCTGCTGAGACATGGTGAAAGCACCAGACATTTACTGATGGTTTGGGCATAAGAGAGGTGTTCATGGGACAGAACACCGCAGACGATGTTCACACCGCATGGTGGACACTGATGCCCGCGTGTCCTGCTCGGGAGCGTGCACTGGCCCGCAGATCCACCCTCTCTGCCATCTCTTCCTTCCAAACGCCAGCCCCCAACCTGCACTTTGTTGCTTCATTTCTCACAGGACTGATTACATCCTCTCCTTCCAAGCCACACCTGTCGTTACCAATTGAGCTGGTGGCAAGGGGAGGGCGTGCAGGGTGGGGAGGGGTACTGGCTAACTTTCTGTTCTCAGAGAGCTGCTCACGTGGTTCTCTGAATACGTCAAGATAGTTTCCTACACTCCTCTTCTCAGAGATGGCTTTTGCCTCTCTCTGGATCCCTCTGCAAGGCAGAGATTAGGCTGGAAAGACATTGAAATTATCTTCCAAATTAGGCCAGCCTCTCCGGTGGCCCCCTTGAGGATGACCTAGTTGGCTCTGTGAGGATCTCATCATTCAGAAATGCAGGGCTGGCAAGCATCTATTGTCCCGAGAAGGTGTGGTGACAACCACCTCTGTGCCAGGTCCTCACGAAAACCCCTCTGCTGCTAGAGATGGAGGAGGTTTTGAGAACCATGTGAGAGTGCTGAGTGATCCAAAGTGGTGGCCTCATCACAAGGACACTCGAGTCTGCACTGGTGACTGGGGCTCACACAAAGACCCAATGGTTTTATTGGGGGGCATTTGGTGCCATCGTCAGTGTCATGTTTTAGAGAATAATGAAGAGAAGTATGGCCTAAAGCGTATCCCCCTACTTGTATGCTAAGGCCCTAGCTAAGGCCTTGTATGCTGGGCCCAGAGTGACTGTATTTGGAGAGAGGGTCTTCAGGAGATGAGTAAGGTTGAATAAGATCATAGGGTGGGGCCCAATCCACTAGGACTGGTGTCCTTACAAGAAGAGATGCCAGAGTGCTCTGTCTCCCTGCACGCCAGAGAAAGGCCACATGGAGGCTGACCCAGATGGTGGCCACCCACAGTCCAGGAAGGGAGGTCTCACCACAAACCAACCCTGATGGTACCTGATCTCAGACTTCCAGCCTCCAGAACTGGGAGAAAACAAATTTCTATTCAGTGAGCCACCCAGCCTGCAGGATCCGGTTATGGTGGCCGAGGAAGCTAACGCAGTCAACGTGGGACAGCTAAGCCAGTGTTAGCGTTGGCATCCATGACGTGCCCTTGCCTTCCTGCAGGCCTGTCTCAGACCCGAGCCAGCAAGGTCACCACCCAGCATCAACCACACGGCCCATTCACGTTCAGAGTTACTGGACTGCTGGGGATTTACCCCAAAGACACAGATGCAGTGAAACGCCGGGACACCTGCACCCCGATGTTTCTAGCAGCAATGTCCACAATAGCCAAACTGTGGAAGGAGCCTCGGTGTCCACTGAAAGACGAATGGATAAAGAAGATGTGGTTTATGTATACAATGGAATATTCCTCAGCCATTAGAAACGAGAAATACCCACCATTTGCTTCGACGTGGATGGACCTGGAGGGTATTATGCTGAGTGAGGTAAGTCAGTCGGAGAAGGACAAACATTATAAGGTCTCATTCATTTGGGGAATATAAAAATTATTGAAAAGGAATAAAGGAAAAAGAGAGAAAATTAGTGAAAATATCAGTGAGGGTGACAGGACGTGAAAGACACCTAAGTCTGGGAAATGAAAGGGAGGTGGGCGGGGGTGTGTGTGTTGGGGTGACTGGGTGATGGGCACTGAGGGGGGGCACTTGGCGGGATGAGCACTGGGTGTTATGCTCTATGTTGGCAAATAAAACTCCAATAAAAAAAATTAAAAAAACAAAAAAACAAAAACCAAAAAACCACGCGGCTGCGGGACCCCACAGACCCGTCCTCATCAGAGACACGGCGTGGCTGCGCCTGCCCCACAGTGCCCCCTGTGGGTGGCATCAGAACCCTCCCCCGCCTCCGCATCCTGGCATGCTCCGCAAGCTTGGACAAGGCACCAAGTGGGTGGCTGCTGCAAGGAGATTCTAGACGTCTTGATAATAAGGCAGGTGTGTTCTTAAGAAATTAGTCTGCAACAATATAAGAGGTAATTGTATTTGTGTCTGGAATCGGAGAAGCATTTCTCAGGATAGCAATGTCAAAGCAGTGCAGCAGCTTTTGTTTCAAATCTCATTTTAATTTCTTCCTCCTACAGTCAAGCAACAGCTACTATGAATTCAATGAGCCTTGGGATTGTGCTGTGATTTTTTTTTCCTCTCTGCCTCTGCAGACACATGGTCTGCCCTTCCCGGCCCCTGGCCTCTCCCAGAAAGCCCATGGTTCTGATGCACACCATCAGGTAACCTTCCTCACTCGATTCCAGGCCAGGGGTGGCCAGCGGACAGCAGGGGCAGGAAATCAGAGCAGGAGGAGAGAATGGCTGGGGTATTTGCTCCCTGCACCCCCTCCCTGCTGGGCTGTTGTTTGCCATCTGCTGCCTCTGGTTCCTCTACCTGTGCATGGAGCTCCTCCAGGGTCCAGAGCCAGCCCCTTCTCCTTGCCCTCCAGGCCTACAGGAGACGATGGCTTCTCACTGTTACTGGTCCCTAGGACTCCCCTCTCCTCTGTAGGTTCATGCTGGCCCAAGAGATACCCTTATTACCCCTGTAACCCACTTTACCCCCAGCTCTACCTTCTGCATCCTTCAATCCTCTGTACTCGAAATGGCAATCTTCTCTGCAGGAAAGAGAAACATTGAAGTCCACTGCTTAATGGAAGTCAGCACATGGTGATGGTCCATTCCTGTTCAAGCATATGGCTTCTGTGTGGCTCTTGTGCCTCCCTGGCTGGGACTGGGCACTTGAACACTGTGGCCTCTGGCAATTTAGCAAGTTCCCCAGTGGGCAGCTCGAGTTATGTGCACAATCCTCAGAAACAACCCACAGCACACACCTGGGGTCTGGAGGCTGATGGGAGGGTCGCTCCCAGCTTTGTGCTCACCAGGAGGATGCTCCCTGGCCAGTGGGTAGCCAGCGAGGAAGGTGAGGGCACCTGCTCTGCACCAAGTCAGGTATTAACATCCCTGGTACCCACACGTGGCGTGGGCCTGGCAGTGTGGCCACCGCAGACAGACCCGCTGTACTACAAGGGGCTAAAACCATCACGTGTTGCTGAGAATGTGGAGCAGCTGGAATTCCCAGACTCTGTGGACAGGAAAGCTGGCGGTTTCTTATCAAGTGAAGCACATACTTGGCTTATGACCCAGGTATGTCACTCATATGTATTTACCAGAAAGAAGCAAAAATATGTTCCCACCTACAGATTTGCATATGAATGTTCACAGCAGTATTCATATACGCTGAAAACCAAAAACATCCTAGGTGTCCATCAAAGGAAAAATATACACACAAATTGGCATATTCTTGCAGTAGAAAACCACTTACCACTCAGAAGGAAAGAATTACCGACTCACATGATAACGCAAGTGAATATCAAAAATATTACACTGCATTGAAGAAGGCTTCCATGCTGGATGGTCCACTTACGTAAGATCTTAAGATAGGTCATTGGTGGAACTTAGCACCTATGAGGTCATTGGCCTGCTCTCCCCAGAGGAGGGGTGACAATGTCTCTAGCTGGTGGGCAGATAGATTCCCCCCCAGACAACTCCTCGAAAGAGCTCATAGCAAAACCCAGCCTGCGGTGCACAGGTGGTCTGTCTGGAACCATCGCTTTGACACCTGCCAGGTAAAAATCAGCACAGGCAACAGGAGTCAGGGCCACTTTTCCATATGCAGCCCACAGTCCCAACATTTCACTCCACAGAGTAATGAGCGATCAGAGGACTTTTGCCTTCCCTTTGCTACTTCTTGACTCACAATTTTCCTCATTAAGGCTTATTTCTTGACACATATCACATGACATCATGGAATCTGCCTTAAACCACTTTGCACCCCAGTAGACATAACTTAGATCTATAGGATGCGCATCTCTTTAACATTAAAATCATCTAATTTTGAATTTAAATGGCAGTCTGACAAATTGGGAAGCAGCCCAAGCCCTGCATTCAGAGTTTCTAAGATACGGGATCTCATGGAAGTGTGAAGAATTACCCTTTACCCAGAATATTGCAGGGGGGACGGCGGTGAGCAAAGGCTAGTACGGGTGAAGTGAACCCCCCCAGAAGGAGAAAGCTGTAGAAAATAAGTATTTTTCCCCTCTGGTTGGAAGACCAAACAATCAAGCTCTGAAAAGGTAAAACTGAGGGCCACATTCACCAAGATAAAATGACAGATTCAGAGTTCAGAGAAGGGAAAAAAAAAAGTCAGTCGTGGCAATTCTTGGAAAAATGTATTCACTTTTGAAAAGCGTTAAGGGCTTAGCCATAGGGAGAAAATGCAGCTTCGTGTAAGACTTATAACTGTAGTTTCTTAAGAGAAAGAAACATTCCTACCACCAAATAATGGTTTTGCTAAAAAGTCTTCGACCTGCTAGAACTGATTTCCTGAGCTATAATTCACGTACCACGCAAACAACCCTTCTTAAGGGTACAAGTATGTGTCTGTGGCATCCTGCCAGAGCCGCGCAACCATCACCACTTCTAACCTTTGTCACCCCCCAAAAGAAACCCCATATCCATTCTGGCCCCCTTCAAGCCCCTGGCAACCTGTAATCTGCTTCCTATTTCTATGGATTTGCCGATTCTAGATATTTGATATAAATGCAATCATACAATATGTGACTTTTTATGTCTGGTGCCTTCTACTTAACATAATGCTTTCGTGGTCCATCTGTGTCCTGACACACCTAGAGCCTAAGGTGTGCTTTCAAGTTCATCTAACATTGTCACTGCTGATATTTTGGGCTGCATCCTTCTTTGTTTGGGAGGCTGCCCTGCCTAGGACTGACCTGCTCACCACCCTCTAGACGCTAGCACCATCTCCTCCCATGTTGATGGCAACCACAAATGTCGCCAGATAGAGCCAAATGTCCCCTGGAAATTACAGATTATCAGTCCCAACCCTCAGAGTTTTTGGTTTGATAGGTCTGGTGTAGGGCCCTAGAACTTGTATTTCTTTTTTTTTTAATTAATTTTTATTGGTGTTCAATTTACCAACATACAGAAAAACACCCAGTGCTCATCCCGTCAAGTGTCCACCTCAGTGCCCGTCACCCATTCCCCTCCAACACCCATCCTCCTCCCCTTCCACCACCCCTAGTTCGTTTCCCCGAGTTAGGAGTCTTTATGTTCTGTCTCCCTTCCTGATATTTCCCAACATTTCTTTTCCCTTCCTTTATATTCCCTTTCACTATTATTCATATTCCCCAAATGAATGAGAACATACACTGTTTGTCCTTCTCCGATTGACTTATTTCACTCAGCATAATACCCTCCAGTTCCATCCACGTTGAAGCAAATGGTGGGTATTTGTCGTTTCTAAGAATTTGTATTTCTATCCAGTTCTCAGGCGATGCCGATGCTGCTAGTCTGGGGATCCCACCCGGGGAACCATCTGAGAGTCACCTCATCTTACCCCTTTTTATGAACTAAGATGCTCAAACACAAGCTCCTGCTGTGGCCAAACAGGAAACATAATTATGAGACATGATGGTAGGATGATGTTGTGGCTGGAGCAGAGCTGTGGCAGCCACTATGTGGTCCTGAGTCCAGAGCCAAGAGAGGTGCTGGGAAGCCAGCCTGAGGAGGCTGATATCATGGAGCTGCTGACAGAGCCACATCTGAAATCAGCGGTCTCTGAGCTTGTGATCCTGCAGAATGGATTGTAACTCCTATTATTAGCCACTTCTGATCTGTTGTTCTTTCAGCTGATAATATCTTTGAAAATCCAAGTACAACGAGGGAAGTTAGGCCGCCTACTCTTGGCTTATCTCTGTATCTAGAAGTGGGTCTGATAGAGACGGGATTTAAGACACAACTGGTGAAAGAAGGAAGGGCTTCAGTGCCACCCCTCGCAAGCTTCCGCCCTGTCCGCATCTTGTTTTCAGGGTTTACACAGCATGCCTAAACACCACGTCTACTAATACTTACTTAAAAAAATACTCTTTACCTTCTGCTAAGCAAAATATTTGCAAAACCAGTTTTGATGTGTTACTTATAGTTTTGAAATACATTAAGTGCACAGACTGTATTTTGAAAGCATCCATCTACATACCATCTAGAATCCTTATGCCTGCTATGGGCTGCATCCTGCCTGCATGTCGGGATGGCATGCTGGACCACAGCCAGTGCTTAATTGGGTCCACGGGGGTCTAAGTTGTTCGTGAATAATCATGAAGTCTCCGGACCCCATTCTCATTTAGAGCTGCTCCTCTCAGGTCAAGGGTGAGGCACTGTAGGGAGAGTGAGTCCAAGTGCTCTTACTGTATGCAAACCGAACAGACAAAGGATAATGAGATCTGAGTCTGGAACAGGGCCCCTCGAAGCCGTGGCTCATTCACCACCATGCTCAGGGTGGGGTTTACCGAGCAGGGAGTGAGCAAATAAGCCCAGCAAATGTTTGCTGATATAAAGATTAATAGGTCTTGGCTCTTCCAAAAGTATTCCAAATGAGCTGTTTTAAGAAAGACTGCTTTTGAGATGAAGAACATGATGCTTCATGTCCCCAGACATTTTTCCATTTTGTAGCTAAATATTACAAAACAGAATTTTCTCTAATGATTCTTTATTTCTCACACCAACTTAAACAGCTTCTGCTTTGCCAGCTCCTTTTGTCCAAAGCCAGGCTTTTTCTCCCCGAAGATTTCCAGCCCGAGGGACTCTTCACCCCTGATGAGTGGATGATCTTTTTAACACCTGCAGTTTCTATCATGTTGCATTAAACCAATCTTCTTTTGTGATTTATATTTATGCCAGTGTTCAATTCTATCACCTTCTCCTTCCTGTATTCTCGATTTCCTCTCAGATTCTTTTTGTCTCGATAATATCATTTCTGTAGCTGAGTCAGAGGCTGTCACTTTGCATTTATGAGCCGAGACATAAATTGTCCATGATTAGTTTTGTGAATATCCGTAATGACTAATGAATGCATTGATTGGATCTCCAGGGAGGGGCTTTAACGTCTTCGTAATGGATTGTCCTCACCCCATACCTCCAAATGCCCGGATATTTAACAATGCATGGGATGGAGAGGTGATAAAAATTTGTCATTCCTTTTCGGGGTTTTTAGATGTGAAGAAAGGCAAGGCTATATCTTAATTGTTTGAATTTTGGAGTAATTTTAAGTCGTGGTTCAAGAGAGGAGGGGAATGAACATCTATTTTAATAAAAATGCACTAGAATGAACCTAGCCTGGCTACGTAAATACTCATCCAAAGTGATAATCAGACCTTCTGAGAAACAACGCCCTCTTCTAAGGGAAGAGTAATGTGCTGGAGTAACAGGGTCCCAGGGCGTGGCACCAGGATCCAGGTTTTGATGCCACCCCCTGAACTGCCCACCTGATACCAAGCATGTCTGACATGGATTTCAGTCCCCTCATGTGTTTTACAAGTTTGTTGGTAATGAGGAGAATATATGAGAAGCCTTCATATGCTCTGAATATGTTCATATATTCAGGAGCGCACACAATGCTGCATCAATGAAGTCATCCTAATAAGGCAATGCCATCTCGCTGCTGTACCTACCTGCCTGCCTCAGTTTACCAAACTTGTTACTGTTGCAAGTGTAGTGGTGATTTGTCGACCGAACTTCCTGGAATTAGCGTTCTCAAGAACCTTCTGGGTTTCATCTCATACGGGGGTTGGGACTTGAGGGCCAATATTTGGCAGAGTGCAAGATGCCCTTGTAAATTATATAGGGCAGCATCGTGTTGGGTCTGGAGATCATCCCAGCAGATCTGACAATATCCCTGCTCTTCCTGGCAACTGAAATGGTCCCAATTTCTTGGGTTGGGCATGGGATGTGGGCAGGGGGCTTGTGTCAGAAACTACATTGTGTGGAACTGGGTGTCTCCCAATGCTGACTGTACCAGACGCCGACACCCCAGAGGCACTGGGGAAGGGAGTCGTGGGGATGCGCAGGTTCCGGCTCCCTCCTCACTATGACCACAAGGGGGATCCTCAGTGCATGCAAGGTGTGAGATCTCCCTCATTACTTAATGGTGATTTCTCTCTCTCTCCCCTCTAAGCCCATGTAAGTAAGTGCATCTCCTGACAGATTTGCACAGCGTGGCTCCCCTGTACTGCTCAGAAGCAGCTGCCTGCCGCACACAATCCTTGGGACTCATAACGTTCATTCCTGAATCTCAGGAAATCTTTGGACTGCTTGGCCACGTCCGCGGATGAAGGTGGGCCTCCAGGAGGAGAAGTTAGAGCATCAGGAAGAGTCATTCTTCTCTATGCCAGGTAGGGGATTCCAGTGCCTTCCGGGATTCTCAGCACCCCTCCACTCTGCTTTGATGGCTCTCTCTCCACCACGGCAGAGGATACACTGCTTTAATTACAGTGAATTAAAATCCATTTTGAGACTCCTGTGGCCTCTGAGAGAATGTGAGACGTCTTCCTGTCAGTAATTAGCTTTGCAGAGGGGCGGTCGGTGACGGCAGGCCTGGCAGTGCTCATCACAGGTGTGAGGACCAAGTCTGGCGATGAGCTTCCAAGAAATCAGATCATTTCTGTATGTGTGTTATGGGCATTGCTCCGTCACAGCTGTCAAGAAGCCAAGTGCTAGGCAGTGAGGTGTACTTAGCCTGAGAACAGAAGCTGCCATCTGGGGACAATTCTGTCAAGTACCTGGGAAGAAAAAATGCAAACACAGCCATGGTAGCCTTCGCTCGTGGCTGGCCTTTATCCGAGGGTCTTCGCTGTGATGCAGCGCCTGCTGTGCACACTCCTTACCCCGGCTTGAGGGGTACCATGTTGGCAAGTGCACAGTGGGCAAGATTAAATTTTTAGGAAATGAGGAATTAATTGGACAAAGAAAAAAATGATACGAATCCTTAGAAGTGAAATCACAAGTCAGAATGACTTTACTTGTGAGTTAGGTTCAAAAGTCCATGAATTCATACATTAAGACAAATTCTTATCGAGATTCTGAAGTGGTATGTCCCCTTATGGGCTCCCTCAGTCACTTGGTGCCAGGGAGAAACAGGACAGGTGTCTTGGTGAAGAGGGTAGTACTAGTGTGTGTGTTTGCTCCGGGGCCTGATCCCAGGCTGAGCCCCGCACAAGATGAGCAGGAACTAATCTGCTAAACAAAGCACACTGAACACAGGTGCAAATTATTTCACCAAACCGCAAGTCTAAAACCAATTAATGTGAGCCCGGTTGAACCTGAGCTGAACTTCTTTATTTTCTAAGATTACAGAATGGTCTCACACTTCAGCTTGAAGCTGACCTTAAAGGTCAAAATTCCCAATTCTACCTCGAGGGAGGAGGATCCAAGGGCTCATTTACACCACCCCAGAGAAGTGGGCCAGGAAAGAAAGGGGGCAGCAGGGCACAAATGATCATCGTATTTAAAAAAAGCATTTCCAAGGTTTCAAAGAAAAGATTTCTGTTATCTGAAATAAATGGAAGATGTGACAGTGCAGAAGAAAGAACAATTTTTTTTCAGTTCAAAAGAACTTTTGAAAACAAAATGAATGAGAACAAGTTATCAATGGTTATTTCTCGATTAACTGTGCACCTTGAAAGTAAAATTTTTTTTCCCCAGGTGTTGCCAGATGTAGCAACAAATGTTCACTTAGTATGCCCAATATTCTACATTTCCTTCTCAAGTGGTTGGCTTTGAGATGGATTTCCTGGAAGAATGCTTAAAGTTTATCTATATTTCTATATCTTTCCATTCTATCATCCATCCATCCATCCATCCATCCATCCATGTATCCATTTATCTATCATGTCTATATCCATTCTATCATCTATCTATAACTATCATCTATCTATCTATCATCTATTATCTATCTATCTATCAATCATCTATCTATCTATCATCTATCTATCTATTATCTATCATCTATCTATCTATCATCTATCTATCTATCTCCATCCACCCTGTCTATTATTATCTATATCCATTCATCCATTCATCTATCCATCCAATCTGTCTATCTATCCATCCACCCACTTATCTCTACATCACTGAATTTAAACCACTTTGTTCTGAAATATACTGCACATAGAGCTCTAGAAACAGTCCAGAGGTCCTGGAAATGTGTCTAGTTTTAATGAAGTGATCTTACTCTGACAACACCACAGAAAGCCTCTAAATTGAGCTGCCACAACAAGAATTCCTCAGAGCTGTTGAAGGTTTGCACAGAGAGTCAGAACCTCGTGCTGAGCTCCTGGTTCCCGCTGACAGCAGAGCTCAGAGAGTTTTGTAATCTGCAAAATGCCAGACTTTTCCTTTCAGAGCCTCTGGCACTCCCACCAGGAGGGTGGGTCCGAGAGAACCTAGGTCCCTACAGCGGTTTTTCGTACGCCCCTGTTGAGAGCACACATTTAAAATTCAGGTAAGCCAAAGGCTCCATGATGCACATCTGACTTACTTCCTGCTCCTCTGGGACTTGTTCTGGCCACCCAGGCTATGCCATGTTTAGGGAGCCCTCCAGACCCACCTTGCCTCCTTCTGTGCCTCTGCTGGGGCAGGGACTCTGACCTGCATTCTTCCCAGGTTTGGTCCCCTGGGAAGGGGTCCACGGAGCAGAGGGCCCAAGCCCCCTCTAAGCCAACCTCATTGCCGCCGGTGCCCACGTCCTGGCTCTCCCATCAGGTGTCTCCCAGTCCATCAAGAATTGTGTTTATTTGTGATGGGTCCTGGTGCACCCTGGAGCCAGATTGCCTGGGTTCAAACTTGGGTGAATACTTCAGATTCCCCATCTGAACCCGGCCCCCCTCCCTTCAGGGATGTCACGAAGATGAAATGCGCTATTGCAGGTCAGTGCTCAGAATAGTTGTGGGACCTGAATAACCATGAACAGTGGGTGTACTGATCATTATCTGCTCAACTACAATGGTCACTGTAAATTCACTGCACAGATGACAATTTCATTTTTTCAGATCTGATTCTGCATTATACCAACGTCTTATGAATGTTCAGAATTCATGGAAATAACACTATTTAATACATGTTTGATACAGTGTTTTATGTATTATGAAATATGAGGTAAATCCCACATTCTTAGCATGCTACGTATTAAGCAACTATTGTCCATTTAATGTAAATAAGCAGCTGTTACAGATTCTCCTACTTTCTTGGATTTCAGGGCATGTAAGGATCCTGCAAAGTGACAAAGCACCTTTGAGAAATCATTCACCCAAAGTGCAGTTAACAAGCTCAGGATTCTGTTCCCACGGGACAGTGTGGATTTCCTGGGTTCCCTTAAGGCCTCCTCTGTTCGCTGTGCAGCACCTGTCTTACCCACGCGGGCCCGTGGCCGCGTGCTGTGTTTGGGCCACAGGGTGCTCCTGTCTTGGTGGTGCAGGATGTCAAGGTAAAAATCAAGGATGACTGAAATGTGATGAAATGTTAAAAATTGATTTATTCTTTTATTTTCATAAGCATTGTCAATATTTTATTATTTCATCCAACGGGTTGTATGGTATTTAATTATTTTGTGATTATAGCTATCACAATCCCGTTTGGTTTACAGATTTTGTTTTCCCTGAGAGGGAGCGCTAGAATAACGTCTGGTTTCAATATTAAGTGAATTTTTGCTGTTGTTAGCTTTCCTCCCCCAGCTTCTTCAGGATATAAATTACATGTGGTATTGTGTGATTTTAGGGTGTATCACATGATGATTTATTTGACACACATATATACATTGTAAAAGGAGCACGACAGGATCGGTCGGCACCTCAAGTGATGGTGCTTTCTCCATGGGGAAGATACTGAAGGTCGCCTCTCTCGGGAGCTTTCAAGGGCGTAACACAGGATCATTAACTATAGCCGCCCGCCGTCCATCAGATTCCCAGAACTTAGTTGTCTTACAACTGGAAGTTGGTGCCCATTGACCTACATCTTTGGAACATGGAAGAGTGAAGGAAACAGATCTTCCCCTGGAACTGGCCACGAAGGATGCTGCCCTACGGCCCCCTTGACTGTTAGCCCACTGAGACGCATGCTGGTCTAACCCACAAAACTGTAGGATAATAAAGGCTGTTTGAGGACAATGCACGCGTGGCACTTTGTCACAGCAGTGGAAGACCGACACCGGTTGCACGGGGGTGGAGAGAGCCTAGCACCAGCGGCCAGGGCTCAGTGCACAGCAGCTGCACTGCATGCTTCTGGGCCCCCAGCCTCCCCACCCGGCCGCAAGCAAGCACCGTCCTGCTTGCATCCTGCTTGCTTCCTGCTGGCCACGATCTGCTTCGCGTGCCCCCGCCCCCCTCCGTGCCTCCCATCCTCTGCCCTACTCAGGTCCTCTGGCTCTAGAACACACTGGGCATTCCCCACCTGAGAGCCCGTCGGTGCTGTTCCTCCTGCTGCAAACACTCTTCCTTCCTGCCCACTCTCCACGGGACTCGCTTGCCCCTCCCCTGTGTCAGGGCTGAACTTTGGGTCTCTAAAGTCTTAATCTGTTTTTTAGAAAAGACTATTTCCATGTAGAGAGGTCGCTGAATACGACCCGGGGCTGGGCCTCCACGGTGTCCTACTGTTGTGTGTAACGTCTAAGCCTGCAAAGAGGCCTCTCTGGAATAGATCTCTGGGCCCTGCATCCTGGTGGATGTGTCCCGAGAAATGTTGCTTAGAGGTTTGAGGGTCCGTACTTGGGATTTGGGACCAGGCTGATTCTCTCATGGACTAAGCGCACCGCCTCCAGCAATGAGAAATCTCTGAGTTCTACTGGGAAAGGCTCGGAGCTTGGTTCTCCTTTTTGTCACAAACACACATTATCCTTCCTGGTACATTCTTTCTCTTTCTTCTTGGATCAAAAACCTTCCCCTCAGGGGAAAGACAGCAGAAGTTTCTGTAATTCACCCTAAAATTAAAGTCAAGATTCTACATCAAGCTCTTGTGAGACAGGAATTCTGATAAGACTCTGAAAGAAAATAATTTTTAAAAAATCCCTTTTGGGTAAGTATAATCTCTAATTTGGGGTTCTACATGTACCTTTTCCCCTCTATAAATTTGCCTCTGTAGAAGAAGAAGACAAGGGGATGCTACTGGTACTAATTATCTATCACTATTTCATTAATGAGAGTTTCTGCTGTATGTTGGGCTTTATGTCACGGCTGGTATATGGTGAACTCAGAACCATTCTGACTGTGGTTTGAGCTGACATCTGCATGCCCCATTTTAGCACCAATGGAGGATGGAGGTTTGTCTCCTAAATCACCATGCAAAACACTACTGTTCTAATGCTGGGTTAAAAACAAAACAAAACAAAAAACAAAAAAAAAAAATAAAAACAATGCAGGGGAAGCCTGGGTGGCTCAGCTGTTTGGCCCCACCTTCAGCCCAGGGCCAGATCCTGGAGACCTGGAATCAAGTCCCACATCGGGCGGGATCCCTGCACGGAGGCTGCTTCTCCCTCTGCCTGTGTCTCTGCCTCTCTCTGTGTCTCTCATGAATAAATAAAATCTTAAAAAAAGAAAAAACAATGCAAAGGCTTTGTGCCAATTACACACATTCTGTTTATGATACACAGTGTTTAACTGCCTGAGTGCTGAGTTAGAGGGTTTAAGATGAGTTATGGCCTGTATCTCATGCCTTAATGCACCTGTTGTCAATATGGTTCCTTCTTCATATAACAGTGTGTTTGCAGTCATGGATGTACAAGTCAAATAAATAATTTCCATCATAGAAATGGAGGGGAATTAGCGAGGCTCCCCTTTATAGGAATGTTACAATCCTGGAAGGTGCTATGACTGCAATTTGGGTTCCCACCACCTGGTAGTGCCCATCAGGAAGTGGCGTCTGTGGTTCCTGGCAAGGAGCCAGTGTCTGGCCCAGGTGTGCCTCTGACGTGTCCAGCTGATGCACCTGAGCATTCACCAACCAATGCCTCCAAGACCCAACTTCACTAAAGTAGCCCATCAAACGCAAGTATGTGTGTTAATAAAGTCCATCTAACCAGAAATAACCATGGAAGGGAAACAGGAGATGTGATACTTTGTACCTTGCTAGATGTTTCTCAATGTTTAAATACAAATCTAGGTTTATTTTGCTATTCATTCATTCATTTACTCAACACATAAGTGCTCAGGTACTACCACAGGCCAGGCCTTCGGTTTAGTCCAGGAATGCAGAAACGCATTAAATATGTCCCCAGTGTAGAATTTCTCCAAATGCATCAGCAGTGCCCACACATAGATAACTTAGGGTAAGGACGATCCAAGCCCAGGACAGTCGTATCTTACCTATAGAAAGGCAAAATTCACCCCTGGTGAAAATTATTCTTGAAAATCTTTTAAATTGAAACCCTTTTGGCCATGAATGTATCCTTTGACTTGTAAAGTCTGACTTTTGTCATTTTAATCTTTAAAGCTTTGGAAGTAAGATCGGTGCAGGGTCCTCCTGCTGAGTCTAATTGCCTACCTCATGTCTGTAAAAGGGATGCTCACCCCAAGGCTTCTTGTTCCCATTTAAGCTCCAGAGGATCCCAATTAACTGTCGCATTTCTTCATTCATGTAAAAAATGGAAAGTATGGAGTAGCAATCAGGCTGGATCCCTTCCTGCTCACCTCATCCCTGTTTCTGAGCTTTCCATCCAGAATGTTCTCTCTACTGCCTTCTCAACGTACCTCACTCTTTCTGAACTGGACCAACAGAGCCATTTTCATAGGGTTCTAAGTACTATCCATCAACTTAAAGTCCATCATGCCTCCTGGGACCTGGAGGACCTGGAGGAAGTTCCATCCACCATCCTGGGGATTTTTTTTTTTTTTTGTATGAAGGTCTAGGGAAATCCCACCGTATAGTAAGTAAGCAGGCATGTCCTCACCCAAATGAGGAGAACGGTGCTCTTGGTTGTTTACTGATTTTTTCCTACTAGAGAGAAGTTCCTCTCTGATATCAGAATGCTCTATGTGACAATCCAGAGAGGTGATGCTCTTCACCCACCTTCACTGTGAAACTTCTAAGACCCCTTCCTCTGCACAGCTACTGGCAGAGACCCCAAGAGATGGCAGGTCTTGCTCCCAGCCCTGGGAAACCAGCAATGATCCAGTCAGCAAGCCTTTGTCCTCAGAGAGGACATGAAGAAAATGAAGCAGAGGAAGGATGGAGGTTGGGGTGGGGGCCATCTGAGCCGAACCCCAGAGGGCGCAGAGGGTGAGCTGTGTGCATTTGAGAGAAGACAAACAGCAGTGTGGCTGGGGAGGAATGGGGAAATGAGGTCAGGGAGGGGGAGTGCAGGACAGGTCATGGGGGCCCTGGCGACAGCTGTGAGGCAGTCAGCCTTCATGTGGAGGGAGATGGGGAGCCATGGGAAGAGCTAGCAAGAACTGTGGTGTGATGCACACTTCCACAGGGATGCATTCACTGCGGGTGCAGAAAAGAGTTTGGGGCACAGGACAAAGCTGAGAGCAGTCACCAGGGAGGAGGCCCTGGATGGTTCACTTCATCTCCCAAGCCTAGCCCCCTGAGCCAGCTCTAAACAAAACCTGGGAGGAATCCACGGGGACGTTCTCCAGGTTACTGCTGCCGCTACAGGCACAGTTCTGCTGACAAAACAAATACACCAGGCATCGGAGTGACTCCCCAGCCCCATGAAGAATCTAGTCAGCCATGGGAATGTCATCACACCCACTTCACAACCGAAGAAACCGAGGAACAGAGACACTAAGTATCTAGCCCTGGTTCTCACCTGTAAGTATCAGAGCTGGCATTGAAATCCAGGCAGCGTGGCACAAGAGCCCATGCCTTCAAGTGCCCTGTGTGCTCTTTCCGTGTGGCAACAGTCAAGTAGAACGTGGTAGCAGCCGCAACTTGGGATGGGGTGTGTGCCGCAGACCCCACCACTCCCTATCACTTCACACATTCGTTATCTCCTAGAGCTCATATTCAGCTGGGTTGGCCATCCTTGGTCGAAGTACTCCGAGATCCTTTACGTAAATTCTCTGGAAGTGGAGGTCTCATGGGGAGCTATGTGGTTCCTTCTAGGTCTGAGGTGACAAGGAGGTTTTGTATCTTATGCTGACAATTGGCACTGATTGCCGGGCCAGTGTCTGAATGCAATAGAGACAAGTGCTGAATTCTACCGGTGACGTCTGTCCTGGGGCTGGCACCGGCAGGAGCACCCTGTGTGCCGTCCTCGGTAATGCTACTCGAGGCTAACCGAGGGTGTATGTAGAGCAAGGCCGGCTTCCAGCTCTGACCCATTTTGCCCCATTTCCCCGGCAGGCGGAATCTCTGCTTGACCTGATTTTGCCTACCAAGGAGGAAAGTTTGGACAGAAATTTCTAGGAATTGATACACACCATCTCTGCCAGAAGTATATTTGCTGTAACAAAGCATCGCCGAGAGATGTTAGTGCTCAATCCAACGGCATGAAATTTTGCTGGAAGAATCGCAACCATCCATGGAGGAATTATTTCTGGCCAGGAGTGCAGGGCCTCAGAGCGCCCTGTGGGTAAGCACCATGGAGAAAAGGCCCGCGTGGGGTCCCTGAGCAGAGGCCGGCAAGCTCCTCTGTAGGAAATGGATGGTGAGCGCATCTGGCTCTGCGGCCGGACCACCTCCCCCACTGCCACTCAACCAACCCTACCACGGCCTCGCAAGAGCAGCTGCCGACAAGAACACACAAATGTGCATTCCCGACTTGTTCTCACGGCAGGCATCGTGCGCCAAACCCTGTCCTGACAGAGGAGTGATGGAGGCAAAAATGCAATGGGACTTGGACACGGGGACCATGAATCTTGGTTTCTGAAGACGCGTCAAAACTCTGTGTGTGCAGAGCGGCAGGATCCACAACAGTCCAAAGGTGAAGCAACCCAGGTGTCCATTGATGGATGAATGGAGGAACCAAGCATGGGCCGTCCATGCGGTGGCACTTCAGCCCTAACAAGGAAGGGGATTCTGATACCTGCCACCCCGCGGATGAACCTAAAGAACAGTGCTGAGTTAAAGCAGCCACCACAGGACAGATACAGCACAATTCTCTTCCTACAAGGCACCCAGAGGAGTTAACGTTCACGGAGACAGAGTGTAGAAGAGAGTCTACCGGGGGTGGAGGGGCAGGGGGCGCGAGGGGCAGAGCTTCAGTTCTGCAGGATGCCCAGAGTCCTGAAGATGGATGAAACACCATGGGAACATTCCTAACACCTCTGAACTGTAGGCTTAGCAATCGCTAAGATGGTGCATTTTATGTTATGTGTATTTTGTCACAATTAAAAAAAAAAAAAAACAACCCCTATTTGTCTCAATTTCCTTATGCAGAAAAAAAAATCATCATTGCACGGTATGATTGCAAGGAGAAAAAGAAGTGGGTGCTGCTCTGCTCTGTAATGGGTGCTCAGTACACATTCAAACACTTTTTCCATTGTTAATGGGGTAACAGGGCTACCATAGATGGTAGCCAACAAAGCTGGAAGACGCGTTATGTTTTAAAAACTGACAGACACAGAGGACAACAGTTGGAATCTAGGAGATGGGCCTGTTATGGGGAAGAGAAGTATTGTTTCCTATACACAAGAACATCTATTCTCAATCAAGCAATAACAAATTCAGCATTCAGAAGTCAGTGTCGGGCAAGGAACATCATTATTTGGTGTCCAAATAGAGGATAAAAGAAACAACACCAGATGAATGCCGAGTCGTCCCCCTACCCTGGCTGTCCCCTTTCCAACCTCTCCTGCCCCACCTTCGCATGTGTCCCCAGGGTCCACTGAGTGGTAGTCCGGGCTCCAGCGGCAGGTGGCTTCACCCTACTCCTCAGCTACAGATCCCACACACTCTGATGTGGGGATTTACTTGCCTACAAAGATCGAAGAAGTGGTGTGCTGGGAGGTCCCCTCATTGTAGGAAGACCCCGCTTGGCCCCAGAGCCAGGGAGGGATCAGTTCACAAACACAAGCGTATCCCCGCAGCAGGGCAGGAGAGGCATCACACTCCTACCTGGTGGGTGACGGGGTTATGTCCCTGCAGGAGCCCCAGGCGCCATCCTCAGAAGGGGCAGCAGGGACGGTGAGAAGTCTTAGTCCCTCTGCTGCCCATTCCTTTGTGGGGTATTTACGAGGCCGTTTGGCTAAACTCTTGGGCAGAAACAACCAAGCTGCCCTAAGAAGCAGGACAACAGCCTGAAGGTAAAGACGAGACCGAGGGCCATCCCCGCTGGCGGCTCCGTGTGCTTCCAGGGAGGAAGCCCAGCAGCATCCTGCAGGACCCGCCCCGCGGGCCACACCTGGCTCCCTCTGCTCAGGCCCTGCCCTGCCAGGAGCAGCCCAGCGGCAGGTGCACGTCCAGGGGGCCCAGGGCAGGTGGAGGGCCCTGCCCGCCACGCTCCCTGCCTCCTGTGCGTCCAGGCAGCTTGCTCAGCGTCTCACCCCGTGGATGAACTGCTCTCCATCCCCTCCCAGAGCTCTGCGCTCTCTCCTGCGTGGACCCACCTTGGGAGAACGTGGCAGGCTGGGTGGTGCCCCGCTCCGCAGGCTGGTGTCCCCTGGAGGCGCCAGGAGGGCCCTGAGCCAGGGGACCATGGGGGTGGTGAGGCGGCTCCCGGGGTCATGGGGGTGGGGGCACTGCAGCAGCCCGGGGGAGGCGCCACTTTACTGAGAAGCGTCAGCCAACGCCTGGGACCGTCCTGGCAGAAAGCGCTCCGCCAGCGGCTCCAGTGATGCTCCAGCAAAGCCACGTGCTCCTCGGTGGCTGGAGATGGAGTAGCTGCCCACGCCGCACTCTGGGGACTCTCACAGTCCGTCACCTGCAGCCCCCGGGCCCAAGCTTCTGCGAGCCGCGTCCCTCCTGTGCCAAGACAGCACACAGCTGCCCGGGCCTCCCCCCTGCCTCTCCTCTGCAGACTGCATCCCTGGGCGATGAGGCTTTGCACAACCCAGGGACCAGAGTGTGGGGGGCTGTGGCCCTGGGCTCGTGGGTAAGGAAACCACCTAGACGGGTCCCCAATGGAGCGGGCCCCAGGACTGGCCTGGGGGGTGAAGCCACACAGAACTGAGGAGCTCTGTCTGCAGGCAGGGGCTGAGAGAACAGAGAGAGAGAGAGACAGAGACAAAGAGATAGAGATAGCAACAGAGATAAACAGAGAGAGAGAGAGACACAGAGATAGAGAGAGATAGAGAGATAGAGAAATAGAGACAGAGATAGAGATACAGAGACACAGAGATAGAAACAGAGAGATAGAGACAGAGAGAGATAGAGAGAGAAATGGACCCAGACAGAGATAGAGACAAAGAGACAGAGAGAGAGACAGAGCCAGCTGGAGGGAAGGAGGGACGGGCAGAGAAAGAATATTCTCATGATGTCTTTTGAGGTTCTGAATAAAACTCCCATAAAATACTCCTGACTTTGTTCTTTTCAATTACATCAGCCAACAGTTTTGTTTTGTTTTGTTTTTACTTTTTTTAAAAAACTGACATTGGTTGGTGTGGGTGGGATTTCCTGTTATTTCCAAACCCTCAGAATCACAAGGGATATTATTGCCAACACCCAAAATGCATCCATTAGGGATCTGCTGCCCTTGGAAACACAGCATCCTTGGGAAGCATAAGGTAATGTGCCTTCACATAATTTACAGTTCAATCCAGTGACTTTTCCAGTGGTTTCCTGTGAGGAGGTTTGGATACAGATGGGGGGGGGGGGCACACAGGTTTATCCCACCTCTGGGCGGGAAGAAAGAAAGAACAAATACAAATAAAAGAACTGGAGCTCTAAAGCGGACCTTGCTGCTGGGAGGCTTTCGGGGAGCCCCACACAGGTGGCTGCGGTTCTTCTCCAGGGCTCCTGGGCCTTCTGTCCCAAGGGTTTCCAAATGACACCAAAGCATTATAAATGCCGGGAGTCTGGGAACCCCGAGCTGCACAGTGGCAGCGGGGCTGTGGGTGCTGACTTTGCAGCTGTGCCTCCGTCTCTGGGGTGTTTCTGCGGGTGGTGGTGGGAGTCCCGGGATCACCGGAGTCCTCAGTCTGGACTCCCTGGGGCCTAAGTGGGGACTTCTTTGCTGACTGCTATCACAAGCCTAACTCAGAAGGAATCAATTTTCAGGAACATTCTGGGAAAGTCTGGTGTGGTCTGGTGGGACTTGGGCTCTCGGGCGCCATCGAGAGGACGTGGCTTCCCCACAGAGGGACTCTGGCTTCTCTGTTGTGTTATGCTCCCTGGCAGGCCCCTTTCTGGAGATGGTACCGCCTGGGAACCGCAGGAGATCTGGTCAAGGTGGGTAGCAGCAGCAGCGAAGGGAGGGGAGTCCTTCTTCCATAAGGCCTGACTCTCCAGGTTGCGCCTCTGTGCCTGGGACTGGGGCTGTGTCTTTCCTGGAGCCAGGGATGGCGTCTAGAGTGGCCCCCCTGGGTCACCTGGCCACCAGGAGCTGGAGTGGATTAAGTGCAAAGACACAGAGGAATTTCCGGGAGAAAACATCATTGTTATCAGAAGGGCGGGTGGAGGCGGCGAGAACACGCTCGGGCGGCCTTTACCGCCTCTGCTGACCGCGTCCCCCCACCTTCCTTCCCACCCTCCCTCTGTCTGGGGTGCGCTGCCACGTCACGTGGCGCCCGGTCAACTGAGTGCAGACCCACCCTCAGTGTCTTGGTGAAACTATGTCCCCGAGAGCGCTTTCGAGATTCGGTGACACACGCTCTCTTCCGGCTGATTGCGGCGCTGTTCACGCCTCCGTTCAACACACGTGTGCGGATGCTGCCCGGGACTGTACGGGACGGGGACAGCGGGGCAGGAAGGGAGCCAAGCAGCCCTGCCCTCTCAGAGCCGACGGCCCCGGGAGACAGGCAGACAACAACGTAAAATAAAATACAAATAGGGATCCCTGGTGGCGCAGCGGTTTGGCGCCTGCCTTTGGCCCAGGGCGCGATCCTGGAGACCCGGGATCGAATCCCACGTCGGGCTCCCGGTGCATGGAGCCTGCTTCTCCCTCTGCCTGTGTATCTGCCTCTCTCTCTCTCTCTCTCTCTCTCTGTGACTATCATAAATAAATAAAAATTTAAAAAAAATAAAATAAAATACAAATAGATATGTGAAGCTTTAGAAATACACGCAGGTGGGCAGGACCCTGCGTCCACACCCCACTCTGGCTTCTCCTCTGAGACGGGAGAGAAGCCGGTGGACGTTTGTGAGCTGAGTGACGTCATCAGGCTGCATTTCCAGCCCTCTGGCTGCCGCCTTGAAACAGACTGCATGGGGAGGAGGCATGTGGGCAGGTGGCCCCGGAGAGCCCCCGACATAGGAGCTCAGGCTGGCAGGCGGCAGGCCTCCGTGGACGAGGGGCGGGTGGAAGGCCCTCCCAACAGGATTTGCTGGGGGTTGGACGTGGGGAGAGAGAGAAAAATGAAGGGTGAGCCAAGATACTGGTCGGCGCCCTGGGAGGACCGGCCTGCCCTGTACCCACAGAGGGGATTCTGGAGCAGGGGTGAGTGATGTGTCATGGTGCTTGTCTGTCCTTCCCATCTCTGCCTTCTCTCCAGGCAACCGCAGGACAGGGACCGTGCCTCTGACTGTTGTCCTACCGCCGTGAACAGGTCCTAGCACTTGGTGAGGATTCAGCCACTGGATGGTCCCAGCAGAGCACAGGGGCTTAGCAGCTCTGTCCAGACAAGGAGGGCGACCATGCTGGGACTGCTGCTGGAACCACAGGGAAGGTGTGTCGTGTACCTGGAGCCCTCCTGCCACCCCCGGGGGGGTCTGCTGGAAGGCTGGTTCAGGGGAGGTGCCAGGCAGCGTTTGCCACCCCAGCTCTGGCTCCAGAGTGGGCAGTAGGGGGCAAGACAAGCCCAGGCCGTCCTGACTGCAGCATGCCGCAAGGTGCCCCGCCGAGCGCATCCCTGTACCCCCAGCCAACGCATCTCCCTGCATGCCTTGGCTTTGCCTCATTGTGCATTCAGTGATAAAGAGAGAGAAGAGGGCAGGAAAAAAGGGCTCCAGGGAATGTAAACAGGGGCTGCCCACCACGTCCCCAAGGGCAGAGCACTCCCGGGTAGGCCAGGGGAGTAGGGGATGGTGTCTTCTCTTCCTCCCCTGGCCGGTCCTGTCGGGACCCCAGCTGGGCACTCGACACCCCCACAGACTGCACAGTCATCCCAGAGCGCGGCCGCACACTTGTCAGTCCAGGTGCGCCCCCCTCCCAGCCCCTCCAGCCCTTCACAGCCCCCCTGCCACCAGGGGCAGGGTAGAGGCCCCAGGCACTTGGCAAACACAAAAGGTCAGGAGCTTCATGACCTGGCTCGGCCTCCACGTGGCGTTTTATCCCAACCCGAGGAGGGCTGGGAAGGGCCCCCCAGTGGCTGATGGACACGGACACTGTCCCTGCAGCAGCCGGCAGCAACTCTCAGGATGGGGCGGGGGGCAGGGAGATGTCAACTTGCCTTGATGACATCTTCATCAGATGAGCGGCACCCCACAGCCTCCAGCAGGTCTGTCACCGTGCCGTCCTCCTCCACCGAGACCACCTTCACGGGCACGGCCACCGTCTTCCCAGTGAGGATGGCTGTGTTCAGGATCTCTGCCTCCTGGAAGACCAAACACACCTTTCCATCACTCACCGCCCCCTGCATGACGGCCTCCCTGCCTCCCCGCCAGGGACCCCAGTGCCAGCACCGCCCAGAGGTGACATCCTGCCATCACCCAAACGTCCATGGGGAGAAGGTGACGGGGAAGGGTAGCACGTGCGGCGGCTCGGGAGCAGGTGTGTTGTTCGTGTTGTGTTGGACAGAGCTCACCACCTGCCAAGGGCCGTTCCCAGGGCTTTATAAGAGTGGACGTGTGAACTCCCAGACCAGGCTGACAGGCTTAGGATTCTCTCCATTTTGTAGACAGCTCAGAGAGGCTCTGCAGCTGGCCCGAGGTTGCACACCTGGGCAACAGTGAAGGTGGGATTTGAACCCAGGATGTCTAGTGGCTGAGTCCATGTGTTAGCTATTCCAGTTTGTCTGAACTCCCACAAAATGATTCCTCTTTCAACTGAGAACTGACAACTGTTGGCCCTAAAAGGAGCCGAAATCACACCCCCAACCACACCCCATCCAACGTGCAGAGTGCACATGGAAGCTGAGACCCTCGCTCTCAGAACTCTGTCCCTCTGGTTGTCTTTCTTTCCTGTACCTCTTCCAGGCTTTTACTGGGTCCTGGTCTCTGTGTGCATTTGGAATGCTGTCATGGCCCCAAAGACATGCTCAGCCCCAGTGATGTGACACATGCGTGCAACATACACACACTCACAAACACTCACACAAACATGCGTTTGCCTGCGGAACACTTCCTTTTTCATCCATCTCAGGGTGTCCCACAGGATGTCCCCACTTGCCTTTGTATTTGCTCTCCAAGCCCCTGAGAGCCCAGGAGACCCAAGCACAGAATCTCCTCCATGGCATCTAACACCATAGCTGTCTTACTAAGACCTGTTCACTCGGCCATCTCTCCTCCAGGCTGTCAGCTCCGTGGGGCTGGATCTGCCTTCTGCTCCCCAATGCCAGGTGTAGTCTGGCTACAGCAAGCAGTACAACATCTGCAGGGTGTGTGGATAAGGACTCAACCGGGAGGACTGGAATCCACACCCCTTGCCTCCCTGGTCTCTGGCTCTTTGTCCTGTGCACAGACCCAGGGTCTCAGGCTGCTTGTCCCGGACCCTGAGTGGTAGCCCTCACTCTGCACCTGCCTGGACTGCACCTGTGTCTCCTTGCAGTTCCACCTACGGGGCCCTGGGAGATCCATCACAGGAACCCACTTTTCAAATGGAGACAACTGTGCCCCAAGAATCAGAAATGGGTCTCATTCCCCTCTGCAGGATTTGTCTCTGCCGATTACATGAAGATAAATGTCCCCATATAACCCACAGCTTCTGTGCAACAAGCCTTCCGAGTTCTAGCCCATGCTGGCGTTCCTGCTCAGTGCCCATAGCTGCATGCCAACGGTGCCCCCAAGAGAGGGATTGTGTTGGCGTGAATACTGAGTTTCTTCTATACGCCCGACCTCGTCTGGCCCATCCTCAGTAGAGCAACAGGGAGATGCCTGGATGGGAGCTAGGTGATATATCTCTCTTAGGGCCAGGCTTGCACAGGTTCTTGTTAATTTGATTTTCATGTGAAATCGCAAATTCCCATTTAGGAGCATGCCAGAGGAAGGAATAGAAATGTATCATCCTAACATTGCATAACTGTTTTCCTTATGTTAACTTTATATTTCTTACGTAAGATCTTATTTTTCCTTTACAGGACTAGTTCATCTTATAATTAGCTCATTTGGTTTAGATTTGGATGTGGAACTATATATATATATTTTTTTTTCATTATTTAATTATAAAAGAGAGGCTGCAGTTTGGAATGTTCCTGAATTTCAAAGACCATGCCTTATACTGTCTCAATCTGCAGAAGCTTCTAAATGCCCATTGATTATGCACTTGTTGGATTTTTTTCCCCTCTTCCCCCTCCTCTGTGAGTTCCTAGCCTGGTAGGATTTGCAGCTGCTCACAAGTCTTTAGGCAAGAGATGGTGGAAGTGCCCACATAGCCTCAGTTTGGGTTGAGACGCACACACAACTGCTTTGATGATTAGACCCCATAAACCCCCTGGAAGCTCTGCTGCCTTGCTGCCATGGGTCACCCTTAACCAGCCCCTCAGAGCTAGGAAAGCAAGGCAAGAATCTCTTGAGAAAGCACCAGTTCTCATTGGTAGCTCCATGCTCCCTTCTGCTACCTGGACACTGCACACCAGCAAGGACTCCCTGGGTGTCCCACAGCTCCACAGATCTTCAGGCTCTACAGAGGCCAGGAGGAGGCAAAAACAGGGGGAGGGGGAAGTGACCAAGCTTTGAGGCAATCTCATAAGAGAGGCCACAAATACCTTTCTTGGGATTCAACTGAGGATCAATCATAACAAAATAATGACTGTTCTGATCTTGCCGGAGCAATGATGGCTCATATCTTTGTTTGGATCCCCTCTAGAAACGGATTCTAGGACAAGGATTCAAG
Organism: Vulpes lagopus; assembly: GCF_018345385.1. Lineage (NCBI taxonomy): Eukaryota > Metazoa > Chordata > Mammalia > Carnivora > Canidae > Vulpes > Vulpes lagopus. Next base: position 34,123,728 of record NC_054837.1, read on the forward strand.
GCCAGGGTGGCTTAGTAGAGAGGTTCAGAAAGTGACAGTAGGGGAGTTGGGGAGAGAGGGCCAGGAAGGCGAGTGTGCTATGCCAGCTCCTGCAGTGGGCGGCTGGGGGTAGTGCGAGGACTGAGCCGTGTTGCAAAATACACCATGTGTGTTATATATTTCCATATGTTGAGATATATTATCATACATTCCCTTGCAGGGAAACTACCTAAAATATACACCTAAAAATAGTTCCATGGAGAGGCGAGGGAGCTGAGTTATTTATACCGCGTCTCCAGAGAGCTGTCCCAGGACTGACCGTTCCCAGCATGTCCAGCCTGCTGTGTGTGCGGGTAAAGCAGCCGTTCCTGGTTTCAAAGGATGCTCTGATGGAGGGTGGTCTGGAGCACTGTGCCGTGCTGGGTGCAAGCGATGTGCATGGAGCAGAGGATTGAGCAATAAAACTGAGGAATGATGTGTCATCCAGAGGTCTGATGGATTGGAAACAGAATTAAGAGTTGTTTTTTTTTTTTTTAATTTCCTCATGCTTTCAAGCATCCTAATTTTCTGCTTCATGAACATTCTCACTGATTCACATTCACCCTTCCGAATTAATTTTAAAATGGAGGAGATGAAGATGATTGAGGCAGATAAACATCCCACTGGGGGCCTTCTAAAACACATCCAAAGGTTGATCTGTGTGTGAGAGACAGCTTGCCGCCTACTTGATGTCCACCTTCCTTTCTGCCCTCTTAGCAAGACCCCAATTTTATCTGAGGCTGCAAGATGCCCAGCTAAAATTACTGCATTTTGGGGAGGGGGCTGCCCTTCATCTGTGACACGGTTCTGGTCCATGAGATATAAATGGAAGTCATTTGGTGAGGCTTCCAAAAAAGTTTGCTTAAAACAGCAGATTCTGAAGGTTGTTTTATGTTTTCCCTTTCTTCCTGTGGCCAAACACAGATGATACAGGATTTGGGGCTATATTTTATACTGCTAAGGTTAAAGCATGTGGTTAAAAGCCACAGTCAAGGGCAGAGTGCTGGGTGTAAATCCAGCCTCTGATTCTGTCCCATGGGAGACTTCAGATGGCTCACCTGTCTCTCGATGCCTAATTAGCTTCAACAATGGAATGAGGGTAGCACACTGCTCACTTCCTGGGTCTCCCTGGTGTTGAGGAGTCAACAATGATAGGGAATTTATGATAATGGCCCATGACTCATCCATCCTCTCTGAGTGTCTGATAAACACACAGGTGTGAGTGGCAGCTGCACCAGAGTGGACAGCATCCCCCCAACATCCATGTCCACTCAAAACCTCCTTACAGCTTCATTTGGGAAGAGGGGCTTTGCAGATACAATGAGTTAAGTTCAAATGAGGTCGTTCTGGAGGAGGCCCTCATCTAATGACTGGTGTCTTCATGAGATAAGAAGACACAGACAGAGCCCCCTGGAAGGCATCTCTGTGAAAGTCAGGCGGAGATGGGGGTGGTGCATCCGAGAGCCGAGGAACATCCAGGATGCAGCAGCCATGAAAGCTGGAGGAGATAAGGAAGGATTCTCCCCAAGAGCCTTCAGAGGGAGTGTGATCCTGTCTTCACCTTGAGTTTGGACTGTGACCTCCAGAAGGGCATGAGAACAGATATCTCAGGTCTTAGGCTGAAACCAGCAAGTCAAATAGCTTATGGTCCCTAATGAGGGAGGAGAAAATGATTTTTTGCCTTCGCTGTTACCGTGGCCACTCTGGAGATCATGTGCTATCTTAACATACGGCTCTGAGATGGTCCCATGTGTGTTGAGCTAGATGAGTAGGGTTGGAAGGAATAAAAATAGGTGCGGTGTTAGCAGCATCACTGCTTCCTCCTAACAAGAGCATCACAGGGGGAAGCTACAGCATCCCACTGAGAAGGGCATACAAGGGCTAACGTGCCATAAAACAAACAACATGGCACATAGACCGTGGCTGCTCCTCACGGGAAGCTGGCGTGGGGTCGGCATCAGCGCCAGCGGGGGGAGTCCCCAGGTCACCACGGCCCACAGCCCCATCCCACACCCCAATGCACAGAGTTTCACACCATTTAACTCCCTGAGACAGGAAGCTGGAAGATGACCATGCTGGGGGAGTGGAAGTAGAGTTAACTGGTAACCAGATTTTCCTTAGATTCACACAAAGGAAGCATTTCCTACATGGGCCGCTAATGAGGACATGAGTCCCAGATAGGACTGCAGCTAAATACTCAAGCAGATTTCCTTAAAATATTGTTTATTATGAGTCATTGGGATGGAAGCTTCTGTTTTTTCTGCCCAATCTCTTCTCCATCACAGCACATCAATTATCTTCAGGAGAAGGCATCCCTTCTCCTTTGAACAGACACAGCAGCCATCTCCCCGCCGCCCCCCCCCCCCGCCCGGGGGTCAGCAGGCATCCCGGGGCCATGCTGCCAGCCTCCCCCCATCCAACCCCAGGGATGGGAATTCCGTTTAAGGGGAGCAGGCAGGAGCCCTGGATGCTCGGATCTCATTCCCCATCAGCAGCACCTGAAAACCTGTCATTTACTCTCTTATCTGCATTCCCATGGAACATTCTGGTTTCCTGCCTTTTCTGCTGTTCCATCTGTTCTTTGGGAGAGCCCGTATTCTTTCACCAAATTTCTCCTTAGAGGGTGGTTCTTATGTTAAGTGGTCCTGACACACACACATGCAATAATGATAATAAGGGACATTTTGGAAGGTGACGCCTATGCTTGTGGCCTCAATAGTGATGCTAGTTTTATGGGCGTGTATATTTATCCCCAAACTCATCAGGTTATATAGATTAAACAGCTTTGTGTATGTCAACCATACCTCAAAAGTAGTTAAAAAATCCCAAACTTAACGAGAATCAGTTCCTTTTGCTTAGAAGGAACCCCCTAATTAACCCCTAATTAATAAACATGACCAGGAAGGTGGTTCAAAGGGTTTCTTTCCTATTCTCATTGAGAGGCAGACTTACTTAGTATTTCTTAATGATTATCAACCTCAGTTTGCCAATGTGTAAATTGGATATTGCATTATTCTGATTCTCCCCCCAGTAGAGCCTGGGACTGTCTCTAGGCGGTGTTAATTTATTTGCAAGGAGTAGGAGTAAGGGATGAGGTGTGGGAAGGAGGAACAGCCCACAGGAGGTGGTATGTCCAGCCTGCATCAGGGGACTCAGGAAGCTAGCATCTCCAGAGGTCCGGCTGCAACCTGGAAGCGTGCATTCCCTCGGAGGTGTCCACTCCACACTCGGCAGGACTTCCAGCATGTCAGAGAAGCCCTGGAGCAAAACGTGGAAGGTGGCGTGACATGGCTTGAGATGGGCCAGGTCAGGGAACTGTCCAGCGTGGAAGAGAGCAGAGGGCACAGGACAGGGTGTCAGAGGCAACAGCTCCAGGAATGGACTCAGGTGGTTAGAAAGTTCTTGTGTGTTGGGAGGGAACGTCCCATGATAAAAGCTGGGGTAAGTATCTTGCTTACTTCCTTAATAAATGGAACATGCTCAGGCATTCTTGTTTATATGGTGACCTGCAGCCAGAATTTACAGCAATTCAAGCAGCAGGCTTCAGAAGTAATGCTTCTTCTCTTGTCTGCGTATAGTCCTCGGAGAAACTGAACACTCCCTTAACAAGACCGTATCAAATGCTCCACTGAAGCATCAGATGCTCCACCAGCAAGCTTGTTGGCATCTGTCCAGGTCCTCAGGAGATGACGAGCTGACACGTCCTGCATCAAGGAGCCACACAGACTGGGTGGACACCAGCTGGGGTGCTATACTGCAAGGCCCTGCAAGCACATTTTAACTCTACCTATAATCTGCAACATCGTTACTCTCCTACTGATGCCTCTGCCACTTCCTGTGTTGCTAATATATTTGTTGCATGGGATGTGTGCTTCATTTCTCCCATACCTGCTCCTTCCTCAAGAACATCTTGGAAACCACATTTGGTTTTGAGAGATACCGTGTGACTCAAGGATTTTAGTTGCAGGCAACAGAATCTGTTCTTGCTCATTTCGGGGGAAAGGGACTTATGGAGGACTTGGCTTCGTTGATGGGGCTGAGGAAACAGAGCCCGACCGACCTCCCAAGATCAGCGTCTGGAACCCTCGGTGGGCCTGCCACAGACTTGCTGCCTCTGCCCTGATTAGGAGGCTGGGGAGTCAGGCAGATTGTTTAAGACCTTTGCTGCCTCTCTCCAAATCCCACTTACCTCCTCTTCCCCACGTTGGAGAGAAAGTGTCACACAGGTACATCTAATTGGCAGAGAGTAAATCACAAGCCTAATCCCTCAGGGACTCTGTTCTCTCCCAAGGAGGCTGAATAAAGCAGATTTTTGGAATTTACTTAGAAAACGTGAAATTTACACAGCAAGGGGCTGTAAGGACACAGAGGGGATACCTTTCGGGCAGCTACAAATGATGGTTTTCCATGACCTGTATCAGCACGACATGCTCTGGTATCTTCCTGATGGTTATGTACAAAAAAGGCATATTCTGCTAAATCAATCCATTCTCTTTAAAATTTTGTAATATTGGCATCATTTACCCTCTGCTCTTGATTCCACCTCCAACAACACAAATTAAGTAGTACCTTATGATTCTCTGTCCACAGCAGACTGAATTCTAGGACATCAGATGTCAAAGGGGCATAAGATGCAAGAATTCAGTTTTCATACCAATACAATATTCTGCACAGCTAAAGACAGATGCTCATATCCAGTACAAAAATGAGTTTTTCCCTCCTGTCAAGTTATATCATACTCAAAGGTGATATTTAAAGTACAGGAGGAAAGTCCTAAAGCACCTGGTATGGCAGGAGTACTGATCAATCAGAAGAGTCGCCTGGCCAATCAGTCTGGATGCTGGCGGGTATACCATGTGAGTGGATCCCAGTTTACTGCAGAGAAAGGAAGGTTCAGGAAATATGCCATTTACACCTCCATATTTCCCAGGTCCCTTGGAGTTGGAGCCACGTGAATACTTAGAGCTTTTAAAATGTGAGGATCAGCGTTGTCTGTTACTTCTGGGTTGGGGCAATAAAGCTTTGGTGCGCGATTACCATTGTTTCCCATTAGCTGCTCTGCTGACTGAGCTTGCATATTTCTGATGGTGCAGCCACAAGATGGTAGCACCTCTGTTAGTCTGGTTATCCCCATCGCTGTATGGAGAAGAGGTTCCTGCTGACCCCCAGAGGACGTGAAGAACGAGTAATAAATATGCTCATATGCTTTAAGGCAATGAGACTTTTGGAGATACCTGTCATTGCACTATAACCTAATCTATCCTGACTAATATATAACATTCCCCACCTTCAGTTTCCAAACAATAAAAATATTCCTTCAGTTCTGAACTGTTCAGGTATGAGAAGCCAGCACTTCCTCCATGTGTTTGGTGGCTGGCCCTCCATCTCCTGGTTTCTGTTGTGATGAGCTTGGGCAGACCCAGCCCGATGCAGTGCCCAAACCAAACATCTCCACAGCTGTGCATGGCTTCCGTGTCGTTTCTTAACTGTGGTTAACTTCTTAAGTCTTTTCAACTCATTTCCCAACAAAGATCAATCACCTAATAAATGCAATAATGACTCATTATCCTGTCCTTGTCTTTTGCTTGTCTGGTCAAGCCCTGTCATTCCAGGCTCTACCCCCTGTAGATAACAAACACTTAGTAGAGGATGGGCTGTGGTTTCTTATTCATACCACGTGAAATAGAAGAGCTAGTACAGGACCCCAGAAATAATACATCTCATTAGCAACAATGCTGCATCACTATCAATAACCTGTGTGCTTCTTCTATTCAATCTTCCTTTTTATGTTTTTTGAAATAACATGCTTCACAGATTTGTGTGTCACCCTTGCACAAAGGCTGTGCTAGTCTCTGTGTCCTTCCAATTTTAGTGTATGTGCTGCCGAAGTGAGCACCTGTATACTACTTTTAGTAAGTGGGGAGCATCAGCCAATTTGGCCAGCATTGCAAACAAATTTATAAACTATTCCGTTTTTAACAGCACACCAGCCCCTCGGCTTAATGGCTGTGGCACAGTATGGAGAAATGCTGCATGTTAGCAGCCATACCAGGTAAAATAAAATTATCCTCCCACCCACGGGGAAGCAGCAAGATGCCACACTGCAGAGCCCACATGAGGCCTTCCATGCAGGCTCTCTTATGGAAGCTATTGATACGAGCCAGATCCACGGTACTTATTCTTTTTTATGTGAATTAAAATTGTTTATCAAGGTCAAGCAATGTCATTGTTAAAACACTGCAGTTGTGAAAAGGTTTATCATAACATGCCACAAAAGGCCATCCTTATCTGCATTCCTTATCCCTATTTTTTCCCCTGAGGCAACCACTCTTGACTCATCTAACCATTAAGAAGGCTTTTCATCCATCTAAACAACATGCTACATTACACTTTCTTGATAAAGCCAGCTCAGCCATTATCTAGTTTTTGGCATGACAGGTGAAATCCCATCTCTCTCTCCTTTCTCAGCCAATATAATTAGATTCCTGTTTTGGTTCCTCCATGGGCTTGATTTATAACTTAAGCAAACATGCCTCTGACCAAGAGATAAAGTGTCGATTCCTGAGTGGTTGTGTCTGCAGAGGCTTTGACACTCATCCTGTGCAGTGGCGGGAACTCTGCTTGCCCTGGCCTCAGTGATTCCTGCCTGTGGTTGAGAATGTCATGAGGGTGAGGCCGTGTCACTTGTGATCAGCCAGAGAAGGTGATCTCGCTTCTGCCAGGTTTTCCCCCTGGTGATGCTTACTCAAGGAACTTGGACACCACGGTGGGCGGAAGCCCAGGCACATGGAAGGGCCAGTGCAGATGGTCTGGTTCATGGTGCCCACTCCTCAGATGTGCCCATAAGGAAGCCTTTGAGAGGACCCCTGCCCTAACAGAAGCCCTGTAACAAGTCCCACTGACTCCCAGGATCCTGTTGGAAGCATAAGTGGCTGCTGTGACCACCATGTGTCTCCTCGCACAGCCACAGACACCCAAAACCTCCATGCACTGTGCGAGCCCGGCTCCAACTCCCGTCTGCTCTTCCTGCCACCCTGACCTTCCAACTTTCCTCATTTCTAGCTGATACTTTTATGCTCTCAAGGTGGATAACATCTACGTTGTGTCTGAAATATAATGAAGCCTTCCATGCTTTGTACAAAGGTTGAATCTAAAAGTTGAAAACTGGTAATGGATCTCTGATACTCACACAAGTGTCGCTCACGGAGGAGCGGTTTCTCAGCCCTTGGGCTACTGATGTTTTGGGCCAGATAACTCCTCATTTTCAGGCTATTGTGTGCACTTCATATATTTAGGAGCATCCCTGGACTCAACCACTAGATGCCAATAATGGCATCCTTACAGCTGTGAGCGTGGAGAATGTCTCCAGGCTTTGCCAAATGTCCCCTGGGGAGCAGACTAGAAGAACCGCTCTGCAAGGTTGAACTGTGTCCTAGGACTCTGTCCCGTTTCCAGGTGTTACGGATAGCCTCTTCTTCTGCTTTTCCTTTGCTAGACTCAGGGCTTGTTTTAATAAATATACACACCAAAGAGCAGGAGAAATTTTTAAAATACAGAAGAAAGCAGGAAATCCTTAATTTCCTTCCCATTGTGGCAATTACAACTCTGCTGTGCACAGGGCTCTGTGCGGCTAGAGGTGGCTGGCTGTTTGCGGTACACATATCCTTGAAAACTAAGTATAAATAAATTTCTTAAATTGTATTTTTTGTACCAGTGGAGCTTCCTATTAAAAATGATCATGAGAGAATAAGCTCAAGGCCCAACGAGAATGCTGCCTCTTTCTTAATGCCTCCAGGTGGAAACAATAAGTCTTACTGTTTCTAGCTTATTATAGATATTATGGTTTCCAGTTTATTATATATAATATTACAGGTATTGTATGTGGTAAATTTTATATGAAGGCAATAGAGTAAAGGACACCTGCTCTAGAGCCAGACGGCATGACTTGGAACCCTACTTTCTCTATCTACTAGGTCCACGACTGGAGGCAAACCGGGGACTGCACCATGCCTTGGCTTCCTTATCTCTACAGTGGGGATTGTAAATGTTCCCATGTTACTAGCTGGAAGTGAGGATTGCATATATGAAAGGCACTTAGAACCATGGCTGGCAGGTGGTAAGAAAAGCACATGTTGGCATAGTTAGAACTGTCCATCCACCTAACTTCAGGATTTCTTCCACCCTGGAAGCAGGACCCGAGTAAAGGAGCCCAGCCTGAACGATGTGAGCCCTCACTTGGCTCAGGTAGGTGACCTTGGGCACATTATGTACCCCCTCTTTGTCTTAAAAGATCTAAATGGCATCTGGTAGGAGGAGCCTGCTCATGTGTCCGCGCGAGGCTCTGGACTCAGGCTGTCTGGGTGCAAACCCCAGCTTTGCTACTTCCTAGTCGTATGACTCTGAGTTATTTAAACACTGTGTACCTCTTTTTCCTCATCTGGGAAGTGGAGTTCCAAGTACTATCTACCTCTCTATCTTGGACATTTCTCGTGAGGGGCGGGTATGTCAATGGGTGCCAAGTGTCCAGACAGTCCTTGGCATCATTAATTCTTCATTAAGGCTGGTTATTGTTAGTAGTATCATAAGACATATGATGACTTATAGGAATTCAGTATGTTCTTGGCAAAAGGGAAAAGTGAGAGAGAGAAGGAAGGAGAGAAGCAGGGAGCAAGGAAAGGAGAGAGGCTGGGACACATAATGGGGAGGACCTCCTGTGAACTCAGGCTTTGTCCTGGAGTGAGAGCACGAGGGTGGGCAAGCACCCACACCACCCATGCCACCCCCAGTGTGAGCATCTTACAGCATTGACAAGAAATTGAGCATTAAAGCTGTGTTTTTTGCACACAGGTTCCCTAAGCATAAATAAACCAGCCACCTCACTTGGTGCTCAAGCAAGGAGCAATAATCTGTTTCAATGTTGAAGGTAAGAAGGAAGTTTTGAAGCTTAGAGACTGTGTTTTTCGAGTGGTCTCAGGAGTTTTCAAAGGTGATGTTGGCTGCATGTCCTTCTCACTGGCCGTGTTCACTTTGGCACGTACACTCCTGGATGAGCCAGGGCTCCGCTGTCCTGGGCAATGAGTTCTATTCAGTGTCTGGTGCATACAGGCTTGCGCTAGGATGGCTGGATGACATATAGGATCATGAGTCCTTGGCCGTGTTCCTTCCTCATGGAAACCTACATCAGGTTTATTTCTGGAGGAACCTCTGGGCAGGACCCTGGGGCAAATCACGTTGGATCTTGAGCTTTTCTGCTCATTTGCACCTTTCTTATAGGGGGTTTTCTGAGCCACAGGTAAGGATGCACAGGCATCTCAAGGGATGGGGCAATTCTCATACAGCCTACTCTTGTAGTGCCACTTCACCTTGGCCAAGACACGTATCTGGGACATGGCATCAAAACTGATTTCATCCATAACCAGGTGAGCCAGGATCTCATGCTCAATCAAGAGACAATTTTAACTCTCCCAAAATATTTGCCTTGCAGGAACACAAACTCAGGTTTGCACATTTCCTGATTTTTTGAGAGAAGCTGAGGATCAATATTTTTATGTGAAATCTCCTGATTTTTCACATTTGGCTCACTTTTTGCAAAAACCACTGAGAACTCCAAACAAAACACATTTACAGGGCACACTGACCTCTAAGCTCCGCTTGGTGACTTCTATTCTGGTAGATAATAATCATCCCTAAACATGAAGTCCCTTTTGGATGAAAAGGATGAGATTTTGAACTCTTGCCTGGTTGCTTGCATTCTCCAGCAAGGCAAGCATTTTCCCAGGACCCTGGTTCCTTTCTTGGGGTCACCCCATGACCCCCTGCTGTCTGGGAATGAGGCCTCCTTTATTCTGTGCCACCTGAAGATATCTGGTACCACAAAAGCTCTGCTCAGTTTTGCATAACTAATTTCAAATCTTATTTAGCATCAAGTTTCAGAATTAAGGAGCTAAGTGACAGCTGTTTAATTAACTCCTTAAGCTGATTAGACCGCATTACTGAAATCCCCTCCAGGAGGAGCACGTAACTGTGGGGAGATCCTTGGGCCAGGTTCCTGCCACTGTTCAAAGTCAGTAAGCTGCTAAGCCAACTGGCCAAGCATTCTCAACATCCTCAAGGATGTGGTCAAATAGAGATTTTTATTTATTACATTAACTGCTACAGAAGACTCTAAGTGACAAAAATAACACGAGCTTCTTTAGGGATGCTAGGCAAATAGGCTCTACATTAAAAAAAGAAGAAAAAGGACTCCTTTGGGAGTTTCTCAAAAAGCACTCTATGATGTGTATAAATCCCATGTGTTCAGGAGTATTGTATTGAGGAGAGGGGCTCGGATTAACCCTTCATCCCCACAAAATGGGCTGTCTATCCTCCTCTTGATTAGTAAGACAAAGGCATATTAACGAGTTTAAGACTTTAAGCCAATTTTATCCATAAGATTAGTGTTTTCAAAGTAGGATTTCCAAGGAGGAGAGAAGACTACGGTATATTCCTTACTTTAAGTGTGAGCTTAAAGCCCTGGCTGGACATCCCAGCACTGGAAGGAGTGTACAAAACGATGGAAGTTTTTGTTTCCTTTTAATTCTTGGCAACAGGTCATGTGTAAGAATGTCCAAGACTTTCTCAGCAGGAAGAGAGGCTCAGTGAACATGTGAATGACCATCAGCCTGAATCTTCTAGAAATAGGACATAAATTTAATTTGCAAATTGAGTTTTAGGGGGATGTTTCCAGTAGGATGCACAGGGGCATAGGGTGACATCCAGACTCTGTGGGTCGGTTCCGCGTGCTGAAAATTTCAGCTCCTTGCTTGAGGAATTGCAGTTTTTGGTGGTGTGATGGTTGTGTTTTTTGGACAGCTTTATTGAGATATAATTCATATACCACACAACTCACCCATTTAAAGTGCGCAATTCATTACTTTTCAGTATACTCAAAGATGTGTACAACCATCACCACAGTCAGCTTTAGACCATTCTTATCTCGAAAAGAAGCCCTGTACCCACCCTATGGCTATTCTTCTCTCTGGATCACCATCCTGGCTCCGGCCCCAAGCCATTACTAATCTGCTTTGCCTTTCTAGAGTTTCCCTGTTCTGGACACTTAGGAGGAGGTGAATAACGTGTTACATGGTCTTCCATGACTGGCTTCTTTCAAGAGGCTTCAGTCATCAGGCTCTATCCACTGTCGTGTGTATCTGGGCTTCACTCCTTTTATGGCTGAATAATACTCCTCAAGGCAAAGAACTTACATGTCCTCCAATCTGCAAACGTTTGTTTTTCAGACATCACTCAAATAACTGTGCACTAGGGTTCTGGGAACTGAATCCAGCCCACAGAATGTTTTGCTTGAATTGTACAGATCGAATCATTTTCAAAGGATCACAGTGTTTAGAAATTGGGAGATATGCAAAAATCTGGATTCCTGCTTTGTCTTTAATACTTAGAACATGCAATTCTGGGGCAATGTCAATAGGCATGGAGTAGTGACTACTCTCCCTTCCACCAATATTCACATCGCCTTTGTGCAATGTGGCTGGCTGCAGGGGCTCTGAATCTGGGATGCCTTGCATGGATGCTTCTAGACTGCCAACACGTGTGTGATCCAATAGTCTGGGATACAAACATTGCCTGATCTCAACATCTAAAGCTAAAACATGTAGGAGATGTTAAGAACACAAGAGTAAGTAAATGGCTTCTTTAATAACTTTCTTTTTTCAAAGCAAGCTACTGTGTGTGTCAGAAATTATAAATCCAGGGATGCACTTTTCTCCCTGATGAGAAAAATCTGAATATTACAAAAATGCTATTGAGTACCTTCAACATACATCCAAGATTGACAATTGTGGATGTCAATGATGGTTCTTATGAGAAACTTCACTTCTTCCTTGGCTCCAAAGAGTAGTTCTGTGAAACTCGGCATGAATATTTAATTTATGTCTGTTGATAGAGTCCTCTTGATATCATAAAGTATTTGCTCTTTGAAACTGGGGGAGTTTTTTGCCTGTAGCCTTTAACTAAACGAGCTGTCAGCCCTTTCTCTATCACTACAGAAAAATGCATGTCAAATTGTCAAAGGCAACAGAATTTTCCGTAGGCTGGAAGAAATCTATTGGTTTTATGGTACATGAAACTAAGGAATTAATTCAGTCAGTACGGAAAGGTCATACAAAATTAATAAACATCAAAGGGCTGCTCCAGTCTTCATTTGACTAACCAGGCACACCTAAAAGTGGGTCTTGTTTAGAACCCCAACCCTCCAGAAGGCCTGTAAGTGGGTCTGAGTCCTTTTTTGACTTCTAAGCCACAGGGACTCAGCTAGACTTATGGGGGTGGGGCGTGGGTGGGGGAGAGCCAGGGCTTGGTTATCTATGCTAATGAAGATTCAGTGGTGTGGCTAATCCTGTGAAGTTCAAAAGTCATCTGTAGTTTGGCCCTGGAATTCATTATGTGCTCTTTCTTCCTTTCACCAGACAACTTCTTAATTATGTTTTTCTTAGGCTAATGCAGAAATGAATTTGCATGTCTTGAGCCAATACTAATTAGGAATTGGGGGGGGGAATGCAATTAAGATTATTCTGGAAGATGAGGGAAGGTGAGTCTGGGTTTTTAAAATGACCACAGCCATCCATGCATTGACTTCAGCCCTATGATGTACTACTGGCCACGGAAATATTTCTTAGATCTCTCCTCTTTCTAGGTGCTAGGGGTGAGGGTGCTGCCTGTAGTAGGAACAAAATCAGTATTCTTGGCTACTCTCCCAGCTGAAGGCTTTATTGCCCTGTCTCTTCTCAGCATCCAGGCTAAGGATTCCATGATTCAGAGGTGTGACTGGCCGGCTAGCTGGTCCTCCGTGAAAGACGGAGGAGTGCTGGCATGCTTGATGAAAACGAAGATGATTATAGGCCCTACTGCACAACAAAGCTCTGTGAACAAGCCCTCGGACACTGATCTTCCTCTCACCCATACGAAAATATAGAGAACTGTCCACTATAGCAAAGAGGTTCTGTTTTTGGGGTATTAGAGGTGCCATGGACCATGGAAGACCAAACTCTTTGGGTGATCTTATCCAGTCTTGGGATATTTGTGTTCCACTCATTGGCAGATTGATGGCAGATCTCCAGCCCTGACCTCTCCTATGAACTCCTGACTCACATATTCTCCTGCCTACCTGACTTCTTTGCTGCAGTGTGTCCAACTCACTGAGTCCCCAACAGAACACTTGATATTCCCCACTTGAGTCTCTCCTCTTTCAGAGTTCCAAACAGTACATCATGCCATCTGGCATCTGGTTGCTCCAGCCAGAACCTCAAGGGTCTGACTGATTCCTTAGTCCAACCCTGTGTGCTGTCCATCAGAGCATCCTGGGAGCACTGGCTCCAGTATGTTCTGCACACCCAGCCACTTCCTTCCATCTCCACTGCTATCAACTTCACTTAAGCCACCATGATGCGGAGCCAGGGTTATGATAAAGCCTTTGAAACGACCCATCCTGGTATTTGACTTCATCATCCTTGTCACTCCCCAGAATCACTTTTTCCTATGAATGCATTGCCTGTTTGACTACATCAGGACATAAGCTCCAGAAGGGCAGGGCTGTTGTGTTGCTCTGCACCTGGCCCTGAGCACCACTGGGAGACACTGTGTGAGCTGTCTTCATCGCCTCACATGTTTAGCACCGGGTTCATCAAGGCTGGAATTCAACAGGCAACTGGCCCTATGGCCATATTCCCTTCAGTGTTTTGTTCCACATTGAAAGCTAAAGGGGTCATTGGTGGATCCTTATAGGTAGGTCTAGCTTCCACGTTGTCTGAGTGGACTCGGGAAATCTTGTTATATTCATAAAGCTTGAAATGGAAAATGAGCCACATGTTGAAAGCAACTCAGCTTCATCGGATGTTGCCTTATGCAGAGCCAGAACATAGGAGAGTGTTGCTTCATTTGCTGGGGTCATTGGGCGATCACCACCTTGCATGGTCATTACTATTTTTTTAATCTAATTAAACTGGACTTTGGCAGGAGCATCCAACTGATGTGCAGCCAAGAACATACCTGCTGGAGTCCATCTGGTCAGAGCATGGTATTCCTGAATCCAAGTTCTTGGGTTTAATCCCTACCTGGCTATAGGTTTTCTCAAAATCAGTGGGCTGAGATGGTCACCCTGATTCTGACCAAAGACTTAATATTCCAAGGACAAAAGCACCTTGAGTCAAGCCACCACGGTGTGTAGCCAGGGTTGTGAAAAATGTCAGACGTATCTGAGACAAATCACTTTGTTTTCCTAAGGTTCTAGCACATCTGAGGTTAGGTCCAGAACAGTGGTTCTCAACCAAGGTTACAGGAAAATCTGGTAGAATATACCAATGCTGGGGATCCACCCCAAACCAATTATATCAGAATTGCTGGGGAGTGAGTCCCAAACATCAGTAATGGTTTATATCTTCTCCTGGCATTCGGATCCAAAGATTTCCAAACTTAGTGGCCTGCAGGAATCACCTGGGGAGGCTAAACAGTGCTGATGCTGGATCTTGCACTCAGAGATTCTGATTTAACTGCTATGGGTAGCAGTCTGGACATTCAGAGATTTAAAATCTCCCTAGGCAGTTCTAATAGACAGCAAAGTTTGAGAACCACTGGGAATTACCTTTGCCCAAGACAAATGGTCACTTTCCTTAGTGATTCAGAAGTATCACCCTGTCGGATCTATAAAACACACACACACACCAGGCGGGCCCGAGACAAAGGACTCAGCAGACAAGACAATCCCCAAGCTAGTACGAGGCAAAAGGTTTACTGCTCCATGTTTACGGAATATGGGAAGAAAGTGACGGTGCCATAAAATAAACCGAGCAGGGGAAGGATGCACACGCACAATAGAATTCAGGAGTGACAGATGTGAGCTTCAACTTGTATGTGTTGCAGTGATCCAGCCTGGAGATTCCAAGTGAGGCAAGTGCAGGGGGTGAGGCATGACTTCACATCCCCAGCCCCTGCATCCTCTCTCTTCTGTAGTATCATCACCTCCAAGGCAACCATTGGGAGATGACTGCTAGTCCCAGTGCAAAACCCCCAGCCCATTCCCCTTTAGAACATCCCCTCTTCAACACTGTAGCACTTATGGTTGGAGATTATCTTATTTTCATGCTCATTTCATTTTAAGTTTAATTTGTTAAATTAAATATGAGTATTAAAATGATAAAGAGATAAAAAATATTTAAGTCATTAAGTTTAATTGTTTAGACTTCTAAGCTACCACCTGCTCCAGACTCTTAAGATGGACAAGCACAAGACATTGTGTGTCTTGCTCACTGATGCATCCATCCTGTCACGCAACAAGGCACAACTCAAGTACTTGGTCCCCTCTGGATATGCAAGTGGGTGAATGTGACCACAGTTTGTAGAAAAAAAGAAGTTCTTTCTTCTTCTGGCATTCTTCAGTTACTGCTGCTGGTCATTTGCAAGTTTAGGGAGACTTGGAAACATGCAGTCTAAGAAGCTCTTATGAAGAGACCTAATCAAACTTGTAAAAAATATTCTTAGAAATGACACCCAAGTAAAGGCTTCCAATCCTTTCTCATTGTAGGCATGGCAGCAACTGTTAAATTTCTAATCTTTTCAGACCTGCAGCAATGGAATTTATGTTAATGCCCACTCTGTGTGCTCAAGAAAATAAATCTGGGCTTGACTTTAGCTTTCAAAACTTGTGCCTTGAAAAGTCTACATTTCTTCAAAACCTGATTCATAGTAACCTGCACTCTGTTCTCACCTGCCTCAAACACAAAATTGGTATTTCTTTTCTGCTTCTTTTCCAAAATGGAGTACATTTCACGAAATTTCCGATTTTATCTAAATCTCTATAAAATATCATAGCCACACAGAATCACAAATCCATAAAGAATGCCAATAGTAACTAACAACTCTTTATGTTAATTGGGGAAGTGTTAATAACTGATAGAAATAGAAGTATTATTATTCCGGGTGAATGTAATGATTTTTATTCACAAAGGCAATCTATGTGGGTGAAATCCATTATCTTTAAAAGTATTTTTGATAAGAATAAATCCATGTAGAAAGGGCTATGCTTCTCCCTTGCAATTGTTAAACCCCATTAAACATGCCTAATAATTAGTTGGCCGAAGAGTCTCATTAGATGTACATTAAATGTGTATTTAAGGCATATTTGAGACACTTCATTAAGGGTGACATGGTGGGCTTTACTGAGTAACTTTAATAAAAATTCTAGTCAAATTAAAACTTGAATTTATGGTCCCTCTCTTTCCGTGAGAACAGAGCATTGCACTGAATTCTTGTGTGTATGTGTTTTTTTTTCTTCTTCTTGAGAGACCAGTCCCAGTCATATTATGTGTTTCCTAACTGCTTTACTTAGGTAAAGTTTACATAAAGTAAATTCAACCATTTTAAATGCATAATTTGATGGGTTTTAGTAAATGTATACAATTGACCAACTATCACCACAACCCGATATTAGAGCATTCCATAGCCCCTAAAAAGTTCCTTTGTGCCCCTGTATGGTCAGGTTTCCCTCCTAATTCAAGACTCCCATTTCTCTACCTCATCTGTGCATTCGCCAGAAATTTCAAATATGTGTCATCAGATAATACGTCCCTCCACTTTAGCATGATATTGCTGAGATGATGTATGTTGTTGTATGTGTATTCCTCTTTTTCACTTTTACTGCAAAGTAACATTTTGCTACATGGATAAATCACTCTTTGTTGATACGTTGACCAGCTGATAAAACACCTGGGCTTTCTCAGTTTGGCTGAGATGAACGCAGCTGATGTGCACAGTCACACAGAAGTCTTCGTGTGGACATACATTTTCATTGCTTTTGGAGGATGGAAATACCAGGTCCTATAGAGGTTTATGTAACTTTTTAAATCTGCCAATTGCTTTTCTTTTTTTTTTTTTTTTTTTTGCCAATTGCTTTTCAATGTGGCTGTAACATTTGCCTTCCCGCAAGCAATGTACGAGGGTTTGGGATTCTCCACTTGCCTTCCAGTCCTGGATATTGTCAATCTTTTGAATGTTTGCCATTTTAAGTGAACGTGTGGTTGTATCTCACTGTGACATTAATGTTCATTTACCTAATAACTAATGTTGAATGTATTTTTAGGTGGTTATTTGACATTTGCCTACTTTCGAGAACTTATTTGTTTATTTGTTTATGATTCAAATAATTTAGCTATTTTTATAGGATTGTTTGTCCTACATCCCGATTTATAGATTAGATTTGCAAAGATTGGGAACCCTGGGTGGCACAGTGGTTTAGCGCCTGCCTTTGGCCCAGGGCACGATCCTGGAGACCCGGGATCGAATCCCACGTCAGGCTCCTTGCCCATGGGGCCTGCTTCTCTCTCTGCCTGTGTCTCTGCCTCTCTCTCTCTCTCTCTGTGACTATCATAAATAAAAATTAAAAAAAAATTTGCAAAGATTTTGTAAAGCATTTCTGCATCTGCATTGAGGAATACTGGTCTACGATTTTCTTTCTTTTGATGTCTTTGTGTGGTGATATTATGGCAGTAATCCTAACCTCATAAAATAAATTTTGAATATGTCTCTAATTTTTGAAAGAGACTTTCACCTCATTTTTTTGAAAGAGACTTTCACCTCATTTTCTTAAATTAGATACCTTATTTATTAAGATGTAATACACCTTTATTGAGGTGTATTTGTCATGCAATCAATTGCACTTATTTAAAATCCATAATGTGTTAAAGGCTATGTGTATACACCAGGAAAACCACTACTATTATCAATATAATGCATTTATCATCTGCCTGAAAATTTCTTTGTGGTCCTCAGCAATCCTGACTTCCCACACCTTCCTGGTACCAGCTCTCTCCCAGCACATCTCCAGGCAAGCAACGATCTGTTTTCCATCATTATGGATCAATCTGCATTTTCTAGATTTTATATAAATGGGATCAGTTAGTATGTATTTTTATAATATACAACTAAGTCAGAGAATACTTGTATCAAAGGTTGAACTGTGCCCCCAACAAATGATATATGCAAATCCTAATCCTAGTAATCTGTGAAGATGACCTTTAAAAATGGGGTGTTTGGGACACCAGGCTACCTCAGTTAGCTAAACATCTGGCTCTTAATTTCAGCTCAGGTTATGATCTCAGAGTCGTGAGATTGAGTCCTGCATCAGGCTCTGTGCTTAGCAGGGAGTCTGCTTAAGATTCTCTCTCTCCCTCTGTCCCTCCTCCAACCCCATGCATGTTCTCTCTTCCTCTCTCTCTCTCTTTCTCTCTCTCTCTCTCTCAAAAAGGAGGGGTCTTTGTATCAGTAATCAAATTAAGATGATGTCCTAATGACTTAGAGTGGCTCTGATCCAATGACTGGTATCCTAACAGGAAAACAGAAATGCAGATGCAGACAAAGAAAGAGGGAGAATCCCCAGTGACCAGAGAGGTAGAGATCCATACATTAAGGAAGGTCAAGGATGGTAACTGGCAGAAGCAGAAGGAGGCAGGACAGACCCTCCTGGGAGCCTTCAGAGCAAGCATGGCCCTGCCCACACCTTGATTTCAGACTTCCACCTTGGAGCTATACTCTTGCCGTAGGCCACCCCAGTTTGTGGTCATTTATTATGGCAGCATTAGAACATGAATACACTTTGTTTAGAACAATTGTGATTTTAGTCCCCTGGGTCTGGAACCAGATTTCCTGAACATATTCCCCCCTCAGCACCTTAATGAAATCGGCCTTCTCTTAGCAAGGGAAATGCAAAAATGGCTTTCAGGTAGCCCTCAGTCTAAGTAGATGAATGGCCATTTTCTTGCATTAGAGATAAAACTTGTATCAGCTTTACTGTAGAGCATCTGGAAAATACATAGATGTGTAAATAGAGAGAAGCAATAATCCTGCTGCCCAGACATAACCACCATTAATGATTTTGATGTATAGCCTCTAGGACTTTCTCCAGTATCTATGACTGTTTGTTTGTTTTATATATAAAATGAGTCCCTGGTTTCCTTTTACATCACTGTGAATGCCTCTCAACTCATATTCTCTAGCTAATGTGAGTTTGTTCACTGTTGGTTAGGTTTTTGTTTTTTTTTTTTTTTTTTTTTTACTGAAGTAAATGGGTTTGCATTTTCCCTGAGGGTGGCAGTAATTATGATGCTTGAGCAGGTATTATATCACAGAGGAGGTGAGGCAGCAGGTATTGTAAATTCTTTGAAATCTTTTGTTGAATTTTCCCTAATGAGAATCTATCAACCTGGACATCAGATAGCAGGAGAATGAGGGAAGTTATCAGCCAGCCTCAGTGTGCAGAATAATTTCTTGATTTGCAATTTAAAAAAAAGCCAAAACAAAAAACCTTAGGATTTTATTTATTTATGAGAGACACAGAGATATAGGCAGGAGGAGGAGCAGGCGCCATGCAGGGAGCACGACGTGGGACTTGATCCCAGGTCTCCAGGATCACGCCCTGGGCTGAAGGCAGCGCTAAACCACTGAGCCACCAGGGCTACCTGCAATTCTGAGTGTTGAATTCAACCTGTCTCAGCTTTACATTTTACAGATATTATCTCCCCCAGGCTGACCTCTCACCAACGGGTGCTTAGTGACCTCCATGTCTAGTGTCCAAAGTGCAGGAACTGGCTGTATTTTTGCACTAATTCCTAATATCTAAGGTACTTAGATCAACATACATATACCCAAGCTCATTATCTTCCCTCTAATTGAGTTTTCCTGTCTCCAAGAATGACATCACCTTTCATCAAGTGTTCAAGCCATCAGCCTAGGGAGCTTCCAGACTTTCTTTACCTCCTTATCCATCCATCCATCACTATGTCCTGTCCATTCAACCTTCTGGGCCTCCTTCAAAACCATCAGCTCCTCTTCACAGCCCCATTCCAGTCCACAGACACTCTCATCTGAATTGCAATTGTCTCCCGCTTGAGTTGTGGCACTAAAGAGAGCTTCTGCATTGGCCCACCCATTACTGAAGCCCATTTAATAATATGCTCACCATACTTCAGTCAAAAGAGCCCTTCCCACTCCTGATGCCCCACTGCCCTCCCTTGCCTGTCCCTGGACAAAACCCAACCTCAGGATTTTCCACTGCTTTTGGAACAGCCAACACTATTTTGATGTGGCCTACAAGGCCCTTGTTAATGTGGCCACTTGCCACTTGCACATGAACACCTTGGAGGCAGTCTTCCTGCTCTCTGTGCTCCAGATCCTGCTTCCTGCTCTCTGTCCCCCAGATCCTGATGTTCCCTCTTGCCCACTGGCTCTGCACATGCTATTTCCTCAGCGTGCAGCACCGCCCAGTCCCTGCCACCCAGTTTCCTCCCATTCATCCTTTAGGTCACTGACCAAGCAGCACGTCCTTGGAGAAGCATCTTCATCTTTTCTTAATAAGCTGACCTCTGCACAGCAGCTCTTCCAGCATGTTCTCTCCTTCATAGCACTCATCAGAGGTAAATCTTTATATGCATTTGTGTTAATTATTTGATTAAGATCTGTCTTCCTCACTGCATTTTGGGCTCCCCAGGAGCACAGATCATTCATGTTTTGTTTACACTTTATCTCTTACTCCTACCGGAGTGCTTGGAAAAGAGCGGATGACTAAAAATATTTACTGAATGGATGATGCAGAGGAGGTACCCGTAATTTTAAAGACGAATGCATAAGAGGGAGACCAAACTTATTTAAGAAGTAGGAAAAAAATCATTATCTCCTGTAATCTCACTAATCTGAGGGAGATAGAAAGAGAGAGACAGAGAGACAGAAAAAGACAGTCTGAAGATTGATTCACTGACCCTGGGCACTCTTGCCAAGGGGTGCTTAGTGACCTCCATATCTAGTGTCCAAAGGATCTCAGTTGAGACCCTAGAGTCCAGCAGCCAAAATGCCATTCCAAAAAAGGCTGTGTCCCTATGCCTTCAGATCTCTGGAGAACAGGTGCCACAACTATTCCCATGGACCAGTTCTAGAGTTCCTCAAAGAGTTGAAAATAGATCTGCCCTACGACCTAGCAATTGCATTGCTGGGGATTTACCCCAAAGATTCAGATGCAATGAAACACCGGGACACCTGCACCCTGATGTTTCTAGCAGCAATGTCCACAATAGCCAAACTGTGGAAGGAGCCTCGGTGTCCATCGAAAGATGATGGATAAAGAAGATGTGGTTTATGTATACAATGGAATATTCCTCAGCCATTAGAAATGACAAATACCCACCATTTTCTTTGACGTGGATGGACCTGGAGGGTATTATGCTGAGTGAAGTAAGTCAATCGGAGAAGGACAAACATATGTTCTCATTCATTTGGGGAATATAAATAATAGTGAAAGGGAATATAAGGGAAGGGAGAAGAAATGTGTGGGAAATATCAGAAAGGGAGACAGAACATGAAGACTCCTAACTCTGGGAAAGGAACTAGGGGTGGTGGAAGGGGAGGAGGGTGGGGGGTGGGGGGGAATGGGTGACGGGCACTGAGGGGGGCACTTGACGGGATGAGCACTGGGTGTTATTCTGTATGTTGGTAAATTGAACACCAATAAAAAATACATTTATTATTAAAAAATTAGTCTATGTTTTTATGCTTTGTGGTCTATTTGCATTGGCTTTTATTTTTTTATTTTATTTTTTTAATAAATTAATTTTTTATTGGTGTTCAATTTACCAACATACTGAATGACACCCAGTGCTCATCCCGTCAAGTGCTCCCCTCAGTGCCCGTCACCCATTCACCCCCACCCCCTGCCCTCCTCCCCTTCCATTGGCTTTTAAAACTTGTTTTATTTTTTATTTCTCCTCTTCTTACATTTTTTTAGGTTTTGTTTGGTGTTTGGGGCTGTTATTTTTCTCCTTTCTTTTGATTTTTCTTCCTGTTCTATTGTCAGAAGCTAAACACTCATTTTCCCCCTATTTTAAGTAATTATCCCAGAGATTTTATTTTTAATGAAGTCTATTGATTAGTCCTTTAATCATTTAATTGTTACTGAGCTCCTACAAAATGCCAGCCAGTGGGAATATAAAGATGAATAAAATATTTCTTGAGGATACTCTTGTTTAGAGAGAGAGGCAAGGGTCTGCAAGTTCAGCCCTTCCCCTTTCTTGTCTATGCAAGACACTGTTAATGGATCCCATTCTGGCTGCAAAATCAAGACCGAGCTTCAGAATTTCACTCAAAACCAAAGGCCAGATTTAGCCCTCAATCCCAGCATGGTGAAGGAAAGCACACAAGCATGCACGTGCATACACATGTACACACCTGCTTTTGCCACCTCAGATCAAAACAGAGAAACTAACACAAATCACTAAGTGCTTTTTCAGATGCCATGTAAGCAGATGGAGTTGTGCGTGTGTTGCAGTTAGAAACACTATTACTTGCTCACAGCTATTTCTTATCATAGGCACTTCTGATTTTGATTCTACAGATGAGGACATTTGAGTTTAGAAGTCAGGAGGGCTGGGGATGCCTGGGTGGCTCAGTGGTTAAGCATCTGCCTTCGGCTCAGGGCGTGATCCTGGGGTTCTAGGATCGAGTCCCACATCAGGCTTTCTCCCTCTGCCTATGTCTCTCTTTCTCTCATGAATAAATAAATAAAATCTTCAAAAAAAAAAAGTCAGGAGAGTTGAATGTAAGATTTACGACAAATCTGGTACCTTTTCTACAATAGGGCAAGGCTAACTGTAATTTGTATACATTGTACCCATAGCATGTTTAGGCATTATCTGCCTTGCATGCTTGTATGTTGTAAAAGTCTGCAAGGGTTAATTAGAAGCTGGGGGTGGGTAAGTGGTGGGTAAGTGTGTGCAAATATCAGTTTAACCAAGTCCTACTCTGTGTGTGCACATGCAGCTACTAAAAAATACACTTTTGCAAGCCAGATTAGAACAGCTGGGAAGAGTTTGCCCTCTGCTTGCTGCCTTGCTAACATGGGGCTTCATCTCCAGTTATTCTGAATCTCATTATTATCATCTGGCAAGACTTGATTTCAATTCTTGTAAAGGTGAGTTTAATGCAAAGTAAATTAGATTCTTTAATGGGATTTTCCTTAGCATGAATGAGAAATATAAAATGTCAATATCAAATAGCAAATTATTCTTGATTAATTTTTTATGGGTTTAGCTAACAACCAATTGAATACATTGTAGATAATTACTTCTATTACTATCACATCTTGGAATTTTAATTAACCGTTGAAATATTCTCATTTTGATTGATTTGATTTTCTTGAGTAAATGAAGCAGGTATCTGGCTTCGGTTGGCATCTGAAATCTTCACGCCCCCTGGGGAGGAGGTGCTGGGGGCCCCTATGTTACTAGTCATTTTTTCCCACAGGGACAGGAACAGAGGTGGGCACTGAGGGGGTCCAAGGAAACTGATTTGCCACTGACCACAAAATAAAGGGTAAAAATTTCACATGGCTTTGTGCATTTTTGGTCTGATAACGGAGAAATTGGAAAGGGACCACAAATGAATTGGAAACTAGGAAAAATAAAGATGGAAGCTTAGGATTGACTCACTACCAAAAACCGAAATCTGAGGATAGGCTCAGTAGCTCTCTCTCATGCGTCAAGTAACATCCCACTATCTGGAGGTGGCAGGTTATTCACCTATGGGAAGACATCTTGGTTGCTTCCAATTTGGGGAAATTATGAATAAAACTTCCGTAAACATTTGTGAGCAGCTATTTTTTTTTTACTCATTAGAACTTTTTTTTTTTTTTCTGAAAAGAGACAGTTCTTGCCCTTAATAGATTTCTACTGTCAGCTAATAAGTAATAGCTTCCATTCCCCATATCTTTATGGGGTAGTGATATGTTTATAAACCTACAGTGAGAGTGGGTAGAGGTATAGGACACACCATTGCTTTGGGCTAAAAAGCAATGAAGAGGAGAAAATGTGGCAGGAGCAGAAGAAAATCAACCTATCAAACAGAACATGAGAACTGGCATCCCAGAAGCCAGACCTGGCTAACAGATGTGTTCTGTTTAGCCTGTCTGGTGTTTAAAAAATAACACACAAAAAAAATTTTAAAAAGGAATTACTCATAAGACTTTTAAAAATCAGAAAGTATCACATAAAAATGCTACATTATAGCTTTTATTGAAAAACAGGAACATCTGCCAACTCCAGGTGCAATTCTGGCATGACGGCACTGGAGTGAACGGAGAGGCAGGAGCCTCCTGCAGAGAGTATTTGCTGGCATGCCATCCTTCCTGCCTGACTCACTTCATCTCATCCACCAGCTCCCAGATTTGGGGTTTTCATCTCAGAAAGCAAGTTACCATGTGCATAAGGAAGGCATTCTACTGCAAAGGCTGTAAAGCAATCTCAGTGCTTGAGAGGTGTGGGCATGAGAAGGCAAAGGCAGGGTGGTCATCGTGGTTCTGATGGAATCATTCCTTTCAGATGGAAGTGGAAAAAGAGAGATTGAAACCAAGGTAGAGAGATGGGATAATAGGTCAACGAGGGCACAGGTGAACTATACAATGGGATCAAGATGTATTTTCTGTGGAAACAGGAAGAAGTGACATACCAAATGCATTGGTTTTTAGCAATAAAATAATCCGTGAATACAGTGGCCTAACAGTGATAGGCCAGTTCTGTTCATTACTGGAATAAAAGGATCTTTTATGGTCTAGAATAAATTATATACTCATCCAGCCAATTTTTTTTCTGCTCATGAAGCTGGTATCAAAGGTATAAAAACTGTACAAGCTATAATATGGATTTTCTTGTTAATGTCTCTGCCTCCTTAATCGAAAGGGTGTTTCAAAAGCCTTCTAAGTAGCTCGTTTTATTTTCTCTAAAAATGTATATCAGCAAATTGCTAAAGCTAAAAATCTGGAAGTCTATGTACAGATTTTCTCTAGGAAGTATACAAATCACTATCAGTTTTTACTTTGCTGGGGTCTTCAGATTTGGGGTTAGTCATAAGGATAAGGATTTTCTACATTTCATGTCTCAGAACATGGATGGACAGGCCTCATTCTGCAGCAGGCAAATATTGGAATCAATATGTAAAATGATGACATTTATAAGGGACAGCTAGATGGCCAGCTTCTCCCTTAGCTTCCAGAATTCTCAACACGTATTATGCTCTCAGCCTTCTAAAATATTACTGAAATAGTAATGGATTCGGCAACCAAATGACATTTCTCAGTATTTTGATGACCACAAAATAACAAATCCTCAACTACTTTCCCCCCTAATATTTTTCTGTGGCTTTTCATTCAACTTCACCAAACACAGGGAACAAAATTTCAGTACAAATTGTCCTGGTAAGATTCACATAGATGT
This sequence comes from Vulpes lagopus, assembly GCF_018345385.1. Classification (NCBI taxonomy): domain Eukaryota; kingdom Metazoa; phylum Chordata; class Mammalia; order Carnivora; family Canidae; genus Vulpes; species Vulpes lagopus. Next base: position 34,149,041 of record NC_054837.1, read on the forward strand.
AGAACAAAGGATAGACACAGTACTCTGCAGAACAACCAGACACAATACTATCTAGAATAACCACATATAACACCATCTAGAACAACCAGACAGTGCACCATCTATTTAATTAATAATTAAGTGAGAATAACCACACCTGACACTATCTAGAATAACCACACACGACACTGTCTAGAATTACTAAAACAGTCCCTAGTTCTCAGGAAAGTTCCCTCATGATGGGTGGGTGTCCCCCCTCACCAATGTGAAGTCAAGGTGACAAGGTGGCTAGTGTGGAAACAGACAACAATTCTGCCCAGCTGGAAAAGTGAACCCCCAAAGCTGAGGCCACTAGACTCAAGGAGCAGATTCTCATGATAAAACTTGAAAGAATAGGAAACTTTCGGGCCACAAAGCTCCCAGCAAGCAATTAGATTTAAATAGATAAATAAGGTTGCATTGTTTGAATATTTCTCTACCTGTAACATAAAATTTAAGTCAAATCTAAAATTATTCTCTCTTGGGATGCCTGGGTGGCTCAGCGGTTGAGCATCAGCCTTCGGCTCAGGGCGAGATCCCGAGTCCAGGGATCGAGTCCCACGTCGGGCTCCCTGCATGGAGCCTGCTTCTCCCTCTGCCTGTGTCTCTGCCTCTCTCTCTCTCTCTCTCTCTCTCTCTCTCTCTGTGTGTGTGTCTGTGTCTCTCATGAACAAATAAACAAAATCTTTAAAAAATGTTAAAAAATTAAATTATTCTTCTACCTTGATATCATGAAGTTAAATTTCTGCAGGACTATTTGCAAAGAAGGGCAAAGTGTTTTCACATAAAATTGAAGTATCTAATAATTGTCGGCACTTCTGACTTGCCATTTTGAGTCCAAGAAAGCTTACTGAGGGCTCTACACTTTTTTGAAATGTTTGCTGAAGGAAATAGCATTTGCTCACTTAATGTGGAAACTGTGTCATAGATAGTTGATTTCCTCATCAACTTGGAGATAATGAACTCAGTGTGACCCTCTGATCTCACACTAATTAACTCAACCATCATGAAAGAATGCTTGTAGACACTCCTTATATTACGAACCAGCAAAGGCAATCCTCCTTGCAAAATCTGTTCTACAAGTAGAATGAAGATAACTCTAATGGATTAAATTTAAAATCGAATCCAGAATCTCACTGTGCCAAAACACAGACATCACTGAAGGTATAAGAAGAAAACTGAGAAAATTGCTATTTAATGCCACACAAAGGACTCAGAAGCTAATGGAACAGAGGCTGACTTTTTTTTTTATTAAAATGTCATTTTAAAATTTTGCTCCAGACAAGATCAGCTACACAGAGCCCATTTCACCCTCTAAGACCCCATGCTGCCATGAAACAGCTAAGAGTGATGAAATCATCTTAACATCTGCCCATGTGCCTGACCCATAGTAGGTGATTTGTCTTGTTTGAGAATACTGAATGGGTGCTGAATTGTAAATGAAATAATCTTGTTTATGATGAGTGCTTCCTGGGGATGCCTTAAAATGCTTCCCAAGTCTTCCTGGACTGGGTCAGTACGCCGCCACATCCGTGCACCTTGGAGTTACCTGAAGGGTGTTTTCCTACCTGCCATCGTCATGCCCACTTGTAAGTTTACTCATTGTCTACCTTGTCTCCCCAGAGAGGCACGAACAAGAAGGGACTGGAGAATATATTCGACAGTGGAGGGAGTACAGGTGGCTGGTGCCAGGTTGATGGCTGTGACCCTGGATACCCCGTATCCTTTCTGCGGGCCTTCGTCCATGTGCCCCTTCCCGATGGAGTCCCCATCACTTCGCCAATGCTGGTTGTTCTGGGTGGTGACTGGTATGGATTACAGTTACGAACCCCTTTGCCTAAGTGGCTTCTGGTTGGGTTCGGGCAGCAGGAAGTGTCAGCAAGGTTCTGATGGAGGGAGGAGAGCATCCCTGGATGTTTGTGCCTGGTCCACCTCCTTGCAGGGCTTCCCCTGATGGCTTCATTCCTTTTACTGAGGGTCTCAGCAGTTGTAAGTCAGTCTTCTCACACAACCCTCTGTCCACCGATCCTGGTCATTACTTTCTCTCCTGGCTCTGTCAGGTCTTGGGGGCTGTTCCCACCCTAACACATCCTGCCAATGTGTTTGCTAGACCCTGTTAAACTCTCCTCAAATTATCCTAGTGTGACCATGTCATCTGTTTTCTGCTGGGATCCTGATGATCTCCTGTCCATTTTCCAAATGTAGTTCTAGAATTTTCCTCATGAATCTGTGAGCCACTGGGTATCTTTACACCCGAATATCTTTTCTGTCTCTCTTAGCCAAGGTAGATATCTGTTATTGGATCTGAGAGCCCCAGGGCACACAGCAATTGGCCACTCCACATGGCGGGGACCCTGGCCCATCTCACCTGCACCTGTTATGGGGGACGGCACACAGCAGGAACTCAGGAAACATTTGCTGAATGATGGGAGGAGTGTGGCTGAGGAGGCAAGCCTGCCGTTTCCACCCGTGTGCCACAATTACCTGCACACACACTCTGGGCCCGATATAAAGTCATCTACACCACCGCTCAGAGCACTCTTGGAAACTCTTCTGTAGGAACTGCCTTTGGGGTAAACCCTTCATTATCTGTGTGAACTCGTGGAGATAAGCACCGATTTCAATCTGCGGGACACCAGGAATCCTTCCTGACTGCCATCCGCTTGCGCTGATGAGGGGCCGGGGCAGACAGAGCACTCCTGCAGTGTGGCTAGAGGGGCGCGGTGGTGTCGGAAATCCCCTTCCTCTTAGGCTGAGAGTCTACCCCTGCTTAATGCAGTGAGTGACCTTCTCGTGTCCTCTATGGGGTGGTCTAAACCTGTTCCAGGACAGAGTGTCCCCCTTTCCTGAGATACTGGGGACATGGTAGGCAGGTACTAGTGGCTGACCCTGGCGAGGAGGACCAGGCCCTCCACAGGCAAGGATACACACCGGCCTGGTGCTCACACCTCTGGCTCTTTGGGGTCAGGAGGTAGGAGAAAGCGTGAAATACCAACTCGTACTGTTCCGCCCTGGATTTCCCCGTGCAGAGGGGTTGTGTTTTACATAAGAGGTAGTTTATGTCAGCAGGTGCATTAGGTAAAACTGTATAATCAAAATCGGTTTTGAAAATCTGCTTAATTGTCCATAAATTTCAATTTACATGGTTTTGTGTGTGCAATCCTTCATACTGAAGTTGGGAAAGCATTGAACACAGAGTGGTGGAAACGCTCCTGCGAGGACCCCTGGCAGTTCCAACTCTTCCATCTTCACATCCACTGTCCATTCCAATACCCTGCAAGGATGAGGGATTCTCAAGTGTTCCTCATCTGCAGGAGAGTCTTCATTTCACTCTATATTAAGTCTCTCAACTTCAAAACATGCTTATATTTCTTTTGCAGTTTAAATGAGGCAAAGGGTCTGCGAGCAGCACTGAGAAGTCAGTGTTTTGGGCACAGACTATGGCCATCTCCTGACTCCACCCTTCCTTTTGCCCAGGACACAAAGTCAGACTACATTTCCCAGCTTCCCTTGCTTCTGGGTGCAGCCATGTGACTAGGAATGGCCAATGGAATGATGGAATTGAGGATCTTTTTGGATCCCTGTCTTTAAGAGAGCAGGTGTGCCTGCTGCAGGTTTTTTTATTTTTTTATTTTTTTTATTTTTTTTATTTACTTATGATAGTCACAGAGAGAGAGAGAGAGGCAGAGACACAGGCAGAGGGAGAAGCAGGCTCCATGCAGGGAGCCCGATGTGGGATTCGATCCCGGGTCTCCAGGATCGCGCCCTGGGCCAAAGGCAGGCGCCAAACCGCTGCGCCACCCAGGGATCCCTGCTGCAGGTTTTTTATGTGCCTGTGCTGGCTGGTCATCCAGACAGCAATGCAGTTTGGGGACAGCAGAGCCACTAGGTGGAGGGAGCCTGGGTCTGTAAATCATTACATGCATGGGAGCTCCTTGAAAACCAGGACAGCTATCCAGTACTTTTACAGAGTGACAAATCCTACCCCATTCGAGTCATTGCATTTTGGGGCTCATTTGTCACTGTCTATTCTAACTGATACAACCTATCCACACTGTTCACATATTCAATATGTATGTACCCATCCATATCTATATGCTGGGGACTTAAGAACCTCTCTGACTCCTATGTTTCAAGTTCACAAGCCTGAGCAAATTGGAGGATTGTTTGGAAAAATAAAAGGAGGAGGTGGAACACAGACCTAGTATCTCAGCCTGATGATGAAAGAGAAGAATGAGGATCTGGACGTATTGTTTTGTCGAGAAGCAGAGGATCGGGTGTGGACCTGCCCTCTCGCCTGAACCAGGGGAGCGGTGTCTCTGGGTGTGGGGAGATGATGAAGGACAGGTGACTTCTGCCTCCTGAGCTTCTTGGAAAAGCAGTGGGAAATGCACAGAAGTGTGTGGTGGTGAAGGTAGGCAGGCAAAGCAGCCGTTGCCTCCTAGGAAGATCCCAGGCTCCTGAGCACTCTCTGGAAGGTGTCAGAGCCCTAATTCCAGTGGCCGTGATGAGTGGGACCACGGCCTCTCAGTGGTCACCAAACCAGGTGATGACCTTGAGGATCTAATGGGCACCCCCCCCTCCAAAGTCTGTGTACTATGAGCCCACTCACCACAGCCTGTGAATGACTTCAAAAACAAGCAAAATGGGACCAGGGTTAATTTTCCTGCCAAGCCAAAAATGGGATCTTGGAACGGTAATTATATTGAGTTACAGAAAAACAAAGCGATAAATATTTCTTGATTAAGTGAGCTGTCTCGTGTGATTTATATGAACGAGAGTCAGACCTTTGATGCTGAGCGAAAGGGACACTTTGGTTGTCTCAGCCTCTTGCAAACTGTGGGTAGGTGCAGCAGAGCGAGGAGAGAGTCTGCCGAGGATGCACAGGCTGTGCTGGCCTGAGTCTGGGGGCTGATTTTCTTCTCATTTCTCTGTAGGGAGATGGAGGGACAGGGACTGACTTTCATGTACCCTTGGACTCCTAACCCCACAGAGGTGATCCCAGGGGAGACTAGATCTGGTTACTCTTTCCACGGAAACACTCACAAAGAGAAAATCAGACATAGTTGTTTAAAACTAATTCCTGACCACAAAGCACTTTGAATAGGAAAACCTCTTTGAAAGAAGCTGGAAGTATGTGGGCAATATAAATGCTCCAAACTAAACCCAGATCTGTAGTCTCTCCCCGAGGCGATCAGGCTCAGGGATGCTGACTTCCTGGGCCTGAGCCAGAGGGACTGATACATCAGAAGACCAGCATCCATTTCACTAGGAGATGTGGCACGAGAAGGACGGAATAAGGCCGCCCTCCTGCCAGGACATCGTCTCCATGTCTCTATACCGCATTCCCAGGAAAACCCAGAAATGAGAAGGGTGCTTGAGGAAGGGGGAGTCAAAGCAGAACAATCTTCGTAAGTGTGTTTCCCTCAGAGGGGTGGGGAGATTACAGAGGAGCATGGGTTAGGTGGCCTCTGTCCAATCCCCAGCTCTGCCACTTACTGGATCTAGGGCTTTCACAGGTCAATCCTGTAAGCCTCAGATCCCTAGTCACCAAATAGGAACAAACAAAACGGTCTAAACTGTAGAGCAGCAGTGCGGATTAACTGAGATCATGGCTACAAGGAGCTTATTCCAGTGCTGGAGCATCGAAGAACTCGATGATGTGTTGTGGGGTTTGGTTTTTCCTAAGAAAGACATACCTGTCAAGGACACGGCTCCTTTGAGCACTTCTGGAAGGGGCACTACCCAGGGACACTTGTCGGGATGTCCTTTCTCCTGCTCCTTCACCTCCTTCATCCCCTTCTGATGTAGATATATGTCCTTCCAGAAGTTAGCCAGGCTATGATCCATTTCTTCCCAGCCTTGGATTCTCAGTCATCACCAGAAACTGTGCTCAGTGGTCAGGACTCTCAGGCTCAAGCCACAGAAAACTCAAGCTTAAACTGAAATGGGAATTTGTTTTTTTATCAATGTTTTATTCAGGCAAGACTTGACCTAGTGGCTTGAAACATGTCAGGCTGTAAGAACCTGACTTCTGTCCATCTAATGGGCTCTGCTTTCCACAGTGTCAGCTTTATAGGGCTGTAAGATTTGGCAAATAAGAATATAAGATGCCAAGTTGAGTTTCAGGTAAACCACACTTACATTTTTAGCATAAGCATGTTGCAAATGTTGTACAGAACATATGTATTCTAAAAAATGGTTCCTTGTTTATTTGAATTTTTTATCTGGCATTTCTATGGCTTTAAGAATCCTTAGTCTCCACCTGTACCTCATTCCTCCCTTCAAACACATCCCATCTCTGTTCTCCAGGCTTAGCACTCTTGATAGTAAAGTAGCCAAGAGTACGTCTAGTCTCCACACCAAGGCAGGGATCCACCATGTGGGACTCAGCACCCTGCCTCACCAGGAGAGGCTGCACATGACATGCCAAAGGCTCTTGGGAAGAACAGTGATTTCTAGATAAATGGACACAAGGTAAACTGAGCTTACCTGTGTCTGACAAATTAGCTGAGCCTGGCAATATGCGCCATCCTAGTGGCATCCCTGGTTTTGACAACCATTCACTCGGACATATCCCTGCTAAGGGGACTTGGACATACCCCTGAGGAACTACTCTCTTGCTTTTCTATTCAGGTAGTCCAGTGTTAGCTTGTGACCCAGGCCTAGGTGATCCGAGCTTTCATCCTTCCGGGCACAGAGATGGGTATGGGGATGGATATGCACCCCATGCTGAGACGAAGAAGCACAGGAATTTCACTAGGGTTTGAATCTAGGAGGACATGAACTTGAATTTGAACTTTAACTACTGCAGGCACCCCAACACCACATGGTGAGAAGCTGAGAGATGGAGAGAACACAGATCTCTTTGTCACTCTTTGAGCTCCTGGGGACCGCCACGCCTGAAGCCAGGGCTCACTGCACTGTTTTATTACATGCTATTTACATGGGATGTTGAGTTGCATGAGCCCATTGGTGCAGGCTGTTTGGGGTTAGGTCATCTACCTTCTGCAACTAAGAGTCCTAACTAATTCAACAGATAAGAGAGGATACACGGTCTGCACCCTTTACTGTTTAAATAGAACATGGTTTTTTCGTAAAACTAGGCATTTGTTTCAACCGCTGATTCTAATCCCTACATGATGGCTGATCTTGGGCAAACCATTTAAATGCTCTGAGCATAAATAGATAAATAAATAAATAAATAAATAAATAAATAAATAAATAAATGCATGCTCTGAGCTTCCTTGTCCTCATTAATACACTGGGCTGGAATCCCAGTTCATTGTTTTAAGAATTCAGTGAAATAATCTATGTACATTAAGTGGTACACACATGAACCGGAGTCTGAAGACTGTATCAAAGGTCATTGCTAATAATATGACAACCGTCCTTATTCATAGTAATTGGAGCATCAGGCCTGCACGCGTGTGAGGTGACACTGTGGAGAAGACACTATCTGTGCCTAGAAACCACTTATCCTCAAATTGGGAAGTAAATCATCCCTAATATGTATTGGCTTACAGACACCCATTGGGAGGAATAATTTTTGAATGGTAAAGTTATGTGACTGTAGTAAATTAATTCAAACTGACATCTGCAAGAGGAAAGGCTAATGACCCAGGCCATGTGTTCACTTTCTGCCTTTGTGCCAAAAGATAGACGTTTTGCTAGTCAGTCACGTAAGACAAGCCACCTGCTTCGCACGCATTCACATGTTCCTCCTCCTGTTCTCACGTGTATTTCTGTGCATGTGATCTGTACCAAGCACGATCCTAGGCTTGAATGTCACGGGATTCAGATCACCTACTTTCAAACAACTTAGAGTGGGACAGGAAGATTGAACATAATAAGAAAACAAATCAGTCTACCAGATAAATTCAGAAAATGATAAGGCTTTACAGTAAATAAATGGGTATCATCATCTCATCGGGTCATGTGTGCCTTTGGTCCATTTTCCTACAGAGTCTGAGACAAGGATTGGGGCATGCATAGCTCCTCAGGAAACATGTATATAGGAACGAGGGGCAGAGATGAGCAAGAATTTGTATCAGGGGGCATCTAGGGCTTATAGCCCTGGTGGATCTTTGTGGGCCCCTGGGGTGTAAGCACCCAGCAAATCTGTCTACAACTCTGACCCTCGAATCAGCTCTGGGCTGCCCTCAAGAGGGGCTCTGCTTTCCAGGTGAGGTGGCTCCTGAACACCTTGGTCATTCCCCAGAGCGGGCAGCCTAGCTGATGGCTGGAGGACTAGCTAGCCGTGTGCCCTTGACAGCTGACACTGACAGCTGGGGACCTGGCCGAGAGCCGACAGCGTCCACACATGCAGTGAGGGTTTGAAGCTAGTCCAGCAAGAGTTGACATCCCTGCGTTGGTAACTGGTAAAATGCTCCCTGAAGGAGAACAACCCATGTTAAGATCCAGGGGAATTGGGATCCCTGGGTGGAGCAGCGGTTTGGCGCCTGCCTTCGGCCCAGGGCGTGATCCTGGAGACCCAGGATCGAATCGCACTTCGGGCTCCCAGTGCTTGGAGCCAGCTTCTCCCTTTGCCTGTGTCTCTGCCTCTCTCTCTCTCTCTCTGTGACTATCATAAGTAAATAAAATTAAAAAAAAAAAAAGATCCAGGGGAATTTCTCCAGGTGAGGGAGGAACCGCAGTCAAGGACCCTGAGGCAAAAAGGAGTTAGTGTGTTAATACAAAAAGGCTAAAGCCTAGTAAAGTGAGACTAAAAAGGGAGACAGTATCCAGATCCCATATCTGAGGAGAATGGAAGATAGGAAAGCTAGGACAGCACCTGGGAATTGGGTAGGAGGCGGCTGCAAGGGCCCGGGTGTGACATCCCAGCTTTGGAGTAAGACGGTAGCCGTAAGGATGGGGAGAAGCAGACAGATTCAGGACTATTTTAGGGGTAAAGCCATCACGACTTATAATAGTCTGGGTGTGTGGGATGGGAGTCAGAGGAGGGTGCAAGACGGCTCCTTGCATTGTGGTGTGAGCAACAGGGATGGCGAGGGTGCCATCCCCTGGGATGGGGAGGCCAGGGGCAGGCTGGGAGGGGCAGGCATCACCAGGTTTACCTCCACGCGCTACCTGTGACTTGAAGTAGGCTTCCTGGAGAAACCATCCATGAGGCAGCGGGACCCTGGCGGGGCGGGGCAGCGGAGATGCCGGAGTCAGAGCCTAGCTGTGGGACCTAGAGCTGAGACCTGAAGGGGCAGAGGGCCTTGTGCAGATGCCCGGGGCCACTGCATCTGGGGGCTGAGCAGGGAGGCCAGGGAGGAATGGCCTTTGAGGAGGGGAAGGAAAGGCGCAGAGCCTGAGGATGCAGATGCTGAGAGCATCACGTGTCTGACAGACGAGGGGCACCCCTGTCCTATGTGTCACTGACAGGAGGGTGACAGGGAAACAGCGGGGCTGCTCAGGGTGTGACCACAGCCGGCCCCGGCCTCCGAGAGAACGGAGCGCTGACCAAGTGTCTGGGGACACGCGCTGCACTCTGCACGGCCTTCTCCCTGGGTCCCTCTGCGCGCACCTGCCTGCTTATCTCCCTGCGCTGCGCTGCCCAGAGTGTCAGGCACAGCAGAGGTTCAATTTACAGGGGTGTTGAAGGACTGGGGGACAAATGCATGACATTGTCAGGCCTGGGTGAGGGCAAGGGGAGGCCACAGGGAGCCTCGAGACTTTCCTTCCTAACATAAATCCCCGCTCTAGGCTCTGCTTTGCTTCTGCGTCTTCCCCGCAGCCCCACCTGGGCAGTCTGGTCCTTCGTGTGTCACTCCTGGGTCAGGTAGCCCTGCGTCCTTGGAGCAGAGCTTATGGGGATTCCTCATGCTGCCTGCAGAACCCAGCCTCTTGCTAGCGAAGGCACCAGAACAGCAGGGCACCAGTCACTGCTGTGTAGTGACTAATGGGGATGTGACCCAGGTCCTCCAAGAGAGAAGGCAGCGCCGTGAACTTGATGGGTGGGACTGACCCTGAGTGACACTGCCGGATAGACCGGCAGAACGCCCCGCAGGCCACCAGGGAAAGCCACAGGCTGTGCGTGGAAGGCTCTCTGGGCACTCAGATGTTCCCTGGCTTTCTGGGTGCAATCTGGATGCCAGTGTCCCGTATGCAATGAGGCAGTTCCCCCTTTGTGGGTTCCTTGCTCTTCTTCCAGTGATGATTTATCATCTGCATCTCTGCCTGAAATGGAAGTGTTGTCCAGAGCAGGTGCCTGTAACCGAAGTGCAATAGTTGCTTTGGGACCAGAGACCCAGCCTGGTTACCATAGAAGTGCCGGACCGTAGTGTCCCACCTGAGCTTAAATTCTCACACTGGAGAGTGCAAGACAACTTCTGCGAAATGAAGGTACCTGGACAGTCTATTTCAGGAACTGACTGCATCCTTGGGCAAGACGGCATTTGTACGTGCGTGGAGTCCCATCACACGCCTCCTGGGGAAACAATCGATCCCTCTCGGTGAACCTGACTGCGGTGAATATGCCATGAGGATGACGTCTGGACAGCACTCCATCGAGCGACAGGAGGAAACAGGACACGTGAATTTGGAGGATTTCTCTTCTATCCCCATGAAGGCACTGCGTCCTGCCCAGTAGGGATGCCACACTGCCTGGGTGGGCACAAGGGTGGGCATCAGATGACAATGATGCCACTAACGGCTCAAGGGAAGTTGGAAAGACGCCCACCTGTTTCTGTGTGCCAGCAGGGCTCAGGAGTGCTCCCTTAGCAGAATGGCGTGGAGCCTTCAAATTAGTCCTCATCCGGGATCCCTGGGTGGCGCAGCGGTTTGGCGCCTGCCTTCGGCCCAGGGCGCGATCCTGGAGACCCGGGATCGAATCGCACGTCGGGCTCCCGGTGCATGGAGCCTGCTTCTCCCTCTGCCTATGTCTCTGCCTCTCTATCTCTCTCTGTGACTATCATAAGTAAATAAATAAAAAATAAAAAAATAATAAAAAAAAAAACAAATTAGTCCTCATCCATCTGCAAAGCTGGTCACATGTCAAAACATTAGCAATCCTTTGGAATCACGGCAGATGATTACAGTCACGACAAGGTTTCACTCGCACCGCGAAGATGCTTGTTGTTGGGATCCTCCTATGGCATCTGCAGCCCCTCGCTCATGGGCAGGGCTCCTCCTGCCATCAAAGGCGGTTCCCCCTGACAGCTGCCTCAAAGGCTTCATCGTTAGTGGCCAGGAGAGGAAAAGGCTAGAAGAGTTTTGTGAAGCCGCAGACACACACACAAAGGTTGGGCTGTGTTTCGGGGTTTGGTTTTCAGAGTGCACCTTTCCCAAAGCAGTAGCTTTTCAGTGAGGCTCATGGAACCCATTTGGAAAATGGATCAAGCCGCGTTTTGCTGGGAATGAGAGACCTTGTCCACAAAAGCAAACAAGATGCCCAGATGTTGCTGTGTTCTCAGAAGAGTGTTCTTGAGCCTGTGGGGTTTCAAGATTGTTCTTTTCCACTTGGTATCACCAAAGCTAAACTCAGGAGCAGAGAGCCCTTTCCTGGAATGGTCTGACTGGAAATCCACACTACTCCTGGGGAAGGAGAGACCTCGAAAGGATTTTTCCTCTGCCATGTGGGGGTTGCTGACTGCCAGGTGTTAAACCAGCTCCAGGAAGAGCCACACAGCACCTTGCTTTTCCAGGTCTGGTCCTGGCAGCACCAGGGATGACATCCCCCCGGGGAGCTTACTAGAAATGCAGAGGCTCAGGCCACCCAGGTGCCATTTGGTCAAAGTCTTCATTTTAACCAGATTGCTAGGTAATTGGTAATATGCACATAAAATCTGAGAATTACTTCTCCAGTGAGTCAGAGGACCAGGTCATCCATAACCCGTGACTGTCTTCTCAGAGGATCACTCCCCAACTTCATTAGGTGAATTCACTAGAAACATCATTAATTATTGAGCTCCTAATATGAAATTCCATGATTTTTAGCACTGTGGTCCCACGGGGTTCTTCATAAATGGGGTATTTCTTTATTATTAAAATACAGCCCTGTCAAGAGTATTTGCATGTAAATTTTTAAAAGATTTTATTTATTTATTTGAGAGAGAGAGAAAAGGAGGGAAAGAGCAAGTGAGAGAGAGCACGAGCAGGGGGGTGGGGCAGAGGAAGAAGCAGTGAGCAGAAAGCCCAATGGGGAGCTTGAGCCCAGGACCCTGGGGTGAATACTTCTTGCAAAACTGTGTGGTCTTTGAGATGACAGAAAGCAGGACAGTATCCATGCCAACAATGATGTCCTTGCCGTGGAATTCATGGGTCTGGAGTTTGCAGAGGGTGGGATTAGGGGCAGTTTTCATTAGTCTGTGCACATTGCATGGATGTAGCATGAGACAGAGTACCCCCGCCTCAATCCTCTAGCGATGGCTCTGAGTACTTCACAGAGTTGAAGCCAGTCTGAATGCTGGTGTGACTAGACCATTCTTCAGATACGGCCAATCCACACCCCCCCACACACATGTGCATGAACACACACACACAACACACAGTCACACACACACTCTTTTTCTCTTAACAAATACCAAGAGGCCTTTTCCTGGCAAGGAGATGCTCTGGAATCATTTTATAATACAGTTATTTTTACAGCTACCGTATTTCGCAAGCCATGATATTAATATAAGTGGTACAAAGTATCTTTAAAAATGTGTTTGTCAAATTAAAGGTGGAGTCTACTTGAAGAAGAGCATCAGCTCTCAGCCGAAGTTGGAACACAGAGATCCCCTGGGTCTGTAAGTAATGATGCAGGTAACAACGTGTTTATTCGCTACCCAGGGTAGGCTTATTTCTGTGCCACTTGCCAACTTTGAAAAGAAGCTAAAACCACAGGCCACACGCTCAGAACACGTAGCCGTCACCTCCCGCTGAGTTACACGAATTGTAGTGTTCGAGGTGGACACCAGGCAGCTTGGCCACCGGGCGCTGGAACGCGGGAGAACAGAGAGATAAACATCGGCAGGGTTGCGCTCCCCATTTGTTCACTGGGCAACCATTTCAGACCCTGCCAGGCACCGGGGCCCTTGTGCGTCCTGAAAGCTACACCTGAGCTCAGGGATCTTTCCTGCCCCAGAGTTGCAGCCCTTTCATGAGCCAGATGAAAAGATTTTTTTCAAGGATAGGTCCATTTAGGGAAATAGCATCTCAACAACTCACGGATCACTCTTCCATGCGAAATTTCTCTCTCCATTGGTACCCAAAGATAAGATGTTTGCCACCAAAAGTGCCATTTTGTGAAATAGCAGCTCTTATGGGGAACTCCGTTATCAGCATGTCTGAAAACCATACTGCCAATCTGCAGAGAGCACACGAATGTTTTTCTTTTCAGATAGCTTTCAAGGACACTTACAATAAATCTATGAAAAGTGAGCTACTTACAAGCCTGGGATTTACGGAATTTGCCGATTATTTGTGTCTCTTCTTTTATCAATAGCATTACAATCTGCCATTTGTGCAGAATTATCCACTGACCTAAATCCTAGCAAGCTATCAAAATCTGCTTCTCAGATAAAGTCATGCAGGATGGCGACACATTTATCAGTGCCAGGCACGCTGCGTAGCTGCTCCACAGAGGGGGTGGGCCCGTCTTCTTCCAACGCCAGACAAAGGGGGGAGTACAAATGGATCGCAACCCACTTACACCAATGGTTTCCCACAATTACTCGGTGCCTATTGTTTAAAAAAGTACAATAACAGAATTCCTGTCTTCTGGTTTTCTGCAAACTTTCAAAGTATAATGACACCCAATTTGTTTACCTAATGTACAGCCCCTGAGGACTACCGACAAGGCCAGCATGATTTATTGTACTTACATTATGCAAAGCGCTCTGGAAACATCATGCCTCATTATGCAAAATCAGAATCATTGTTATACACTTGAGTGAGTCTCAAAGGGGCAGCGCCAGGTGCCCCCCCACCTCCACTTCCCCTCCCCCGCAGCAGCACTGTTTGCAAGTGTCCCTTAGGCAGTGTCACTGCCTGACACTTCAAGACCAAGACAGGATCCCAAGTAGGGTCTTGTGGGAAGAGATGCTACTGGGGACCAAAGGCTGGGGTCCCCTGAACCAGCAGGAACAGACTGGTACAGAAGGGGCTTACTAATAGAAAGGTGAACCTCGAGTTCTTAGATCATGGGTGGGGTGGGAGAAAGATGAGTGTGTATAAAACAAAAGCTTTAGAAACAGGCATGTCTTTCTCTCTTTATTTCATGTTTCTGGCTGGAGGGATTTGGTCTTGTGCGCCTGTGAGTCTTTACAAGGAGAGATTTATTCTTCCCAAACAGTAGACCCAAATCTTAGAAGCATCTCTGTCACATTAGAGCTTCATCATTATTTTGAAATATTTGATATTTAAAAAGTTCTATTTGATTAGATACTTATCAGATGATCACGAGAAAGTTTAACATTAAATCTGTCAAGGAAAAAAATAAAGGAAGGTAGTTTCCACTGCTCTAAGTCTTTGGATGCTTGTGAAAAATATTTTTTATCACCTACTCATCAATGATGACTATCAAGAATTTGAAAGGCTCATTAAAAAAAATTCGATGTGGCCATTTCTAGAATAAGACCTGACATTTAAGTTATGCTCAGGCATGCAAGCTGAAGTCTCTCATTAAAAATTTATCTAAAAGGTTGTATTTGGAACTTATAAACACATTCAATATCCAACCTGCTTCTTAATTGCTTGCAGTGTATTTTTCTCATCATGATCATATAATGTGCAGAAAGGCATCATTCTCCAGGCAGGGCACCCCCACCTCCTCCAGCTGCAAGATGCTCTGAGGCCCCTCCCACTTCCTCCAGGGTCCCTCACATTCCCAAGGATGGTCAAGGCTTGGTAGTGCTGCCCTGAGGCCTTCTCACAGGGAAGTGCTCCCCTCTGCCCCAACCTCTAGTAAAACCCCGATCTCTGTGTTGACAGGAAACTGTCCAGGCCCTGGCTGAGGATCATTAGTTCCCCACTGGACCCTCTTCCTTTTGCACTGAGAGAAGCCCAGCCAGAGTGAGAGACAAGGGAGCCCAGAAACATGCCAGGGAGGCAGAGTGAGGGGGCAAACAGGGGGTCCTCCTGAAAACACGCGTAGTCTTGGGGCCAGCCTAGGTCTTAACTGTACACCCTTTACATGCCATACTCGCACCCCCTCTGGACTGCAAACCATAAAAGCAAACTAACTTGAGTTCACCATGGCTGCTGTGAGTTCAGTCCAGCAGCAAACATCACACCACAGGGAGGGACTCCAAATGAGGATGAGCCAGGAGTGGAGATCCAGGAACTATCACTCCCTGGCCAGGCCATGACCCAAAGGAGGCAAGTGAGCATGCAGCCTCGGACTCTCCTAGATGACGTTCTATGTCACTGCCGGCTGGGTCTCCAAAGCCAAGGAAACACGCAGAGATGAGTTCTCCAAAGAAGGGAAGGGGCTGGCTCAGAGGGGAGCCCTTCTAGACGAAGCCCCACCATCTGTGTCCTAACCATTTCTGGCAAAACTCTGGAGTTTCCAGGGTGAGGAGGCATCCAACCACATTTGGATTCCTCCTTAGGAAACATGAGACCACTGGGGTGAGAAGAGGTGCCTGTAGCATCACGGGCCTCTGCTGGCTTCAGCTCAGGGAGGATTACAGAGAATTTTGCTTTAGAAAGGCTTGTGCTTTCCTCCCTTCAAAGAAATCCACTATGTGCTCCGAACAGCCAGCCCTGCATTGTCCAGGTGGTGAAAGAACTGCAGAGAAGTCAGCAGTACACAGGATAAGTATCATGGGCATTAACAACCAGCTCAATTTTGCACAAACGCCTCCACAAGGCCCAAAATGCAGTGGGCTGAGTGGGTTTCAAGGCCAACTAGGAAAGGCAGTGTCTGACGGAGAAGCTCCTGATGATCCAGCTGTCTGCACCAGGTGGGTTCCCACCTGTGTGGCAGTTTCCCCTTTTCTAAAGAACTCAGCAATCCAGGATTCTATGTAAGGTTTACTGGGGTTATACATATCAGTGAAATTTAAATAAAGTCCTGTGAAGGACCAAGATGTCCTTCAGTAAGTGAGCCGATAAATAAACTGCAGTTTATCCAGACAATGTAATGTCGTTTAGCACTAAAAAGAAATGAGCTACGAAGCCATGGAAAGGCAAGGCGGAAGCCTAAGCACACATCACTACACGAGAGAAGCTAGTCTGAAAAGTCGCCCCCTTCCCCTGCTCCTGATTTTGGGGAAAGCTGAACTTATGAAACAATAGCAAGACCTATGACTGCCAGAGGGAAGGGTGGGGTAGATTTTATGGCAGTGAAAATAGTCTAGATGAGACCATAATGGTGCAGACAAGTCATTAGACATGTCCAACAGCAAGACAGATCCCTAATGTGCAAAACAGACTCGGGTGAAGATGATGTGACAGTGTGGGTCATCCCATCTGCCGGGGCTGTTGATAGTGGGGAGGTTGTGTGTGCATGGGGCAGGGGAGAGATGGGAAATCTCTCTACTTTCTCTTGCATTTTACTGTGAACCTAAAACTGCTCTAAAGAAATAGTCATTAAAAAAAAAAAAAAAGGTGCTGCATAGACCAAGCACAACATATCTGGCTCATGGGACACCAGGGAGCAGCTGTGGATCTGAAGAGAGAAGCTACTGTCATCTAATTGGTATTTAAGAAAGATAGTTAGGAAATGGGATTTTCTCTTGCAGGATAATTGTCAGTTCCTAAAACTCAGCGGCGCAAAAGCACATTAACAAAATGTTAGTCTAATGGACCTCAGCAAAATAATGAACGTTGTGGCAAAGGATATATTTTTCCCACTTCCTTTGCCTCCTAAATAAAATTTTAGGAATAAAGATTTTGCAGTCAGGAGAAAATGGACCAAGAGCTCCAGGAACATGTGAAACATGGTGGCTAGGTCTACAAACTTGGAACAGAAGTGTGGCCATAAACGGGGAAGATGGGGGTCTCAGAGCTCCCTAGTGGCTACACCCTTTCATATTTGATTTTCTTGACTTTTTTTTTTTTTTTTGGAGAGGGTAGAAAAACACAAAACTTTGAAAACCTTTAAATAAGAGTTTAAATGATGAATTAGAGCAAATCCTTGAAGGCTATCCATTAGCTGGGAATCCCATCGCCCCCAAAAGATGGAGTCCTCACGAGTGGGAACTGGTAGTTGATGAAAACATTCTTCCCCGCACGGTGGCCGGATGTAGGAAATCACTCGCAACACAAGCACCGAAGGATGATGTCATGTTTCACGCAGCTGCGTCAACGCACTTGCAAGTGCCATGGCTTTATGAAGGACAGCGCCAGATAATCCCATCGTATCTGAAGTTAAGTACGTTAATGTAGCTTGAATTAATTTTCTTGGTGTTAAAGTGCAAACCGGCCCAATAAAAGTGACACATTGACTTTTCCAAAGAATAATGTGCGGCTTATGAGGAATGGCAGCTCCAAGGAAAATTAGCCTCAAGACAATGTTAATTACACTTTATCCATTAGTAGGAGGGTAATTGAACTACTCATTTCACAGCAAAGAAAACCCTGCTGGCTTCATAAAGGGAAACTATAGTAGTTAATGTTCTCATTAAGGCCCAACAACGTGGCTGTATAGAGAGGAAGGGAGTGAAACACACATTCTGGGGGTGGGGCGGGGTGGGGGGACACACTGTGGGCACCAGCTTGCTGAGTTTCTCCAACACCGGCAAAGTCCCTCTGATGTGGCAGTAGGGATGGCATGAGGCATAATGACAGGTACTGTGGTTGAATCTGAAGCCTCTGGTATTTAAAGCCGGGGGGGGGGGGGGCAGTAATATCCATGACCCTGGGAACACACAAAACTAGCTGATTATCGCAGATTCAATTTAAACCAATATAATTGCCTTTACGGCACATTCATAATACAGTTGTCTTTTCTAAAACAAAACAGACAAACAAAAAGAAAATCAAATGATTGATTTTTATAACAAATGTGCACATCCTTAGATATTGTACTGAATCAAAGGCGTACTCCCTCCTCCTCTGCGTGACTCGAGAAGTCACCTGGGTGAGATCATGCCAGGCCACTGGTGGATATATACAGTGACTACCCAATGGCGTGACCTTGAATTTTGTTGGTGGAGAGGCGTTTGTTTTGCAAATTTTGGAATAATGTGGCTAATCTAGATTGCAAACTCATTGAGAATAGAAAGAATCTTCTTGATGCCCCAGTCGTGGGCCATCTGCTCATCTGCATCCAATTATCTTCCATTTCTAGATAAATGGGACCAGTGAAAGCCTTAATCCCAGCCCGCATCTGCTGTGAGGGGTTAGATGCTAACAGCTCCTGGATCTCCAGAGAACTGCCTTTGGCCAATGGGATATGCCTCTCTCCAGGTATTATCTGGAAGATTATGCTCTCCCCCAAACCACCCAAACCACGTCTCATCCCTGCATGATGGGGAAGACAAAAGACCATCTTCCTTGCTTCCTGGGTGCTCTGCCCAGGGCTCTCCCTGGGGTCAGGCTGCAGATGGACTTCTGAGAACCCTTTGCCTGCTTCTTGCCCTGCTCTATTTATTCCCTTCCCTCTCTCTCCTGAGAATGGTCCTTCAATCAATCACACAGACAAGAATCCTACTTCTAGGAAATCCAACCTAGGACCAAATCAGAGCCGTGATATCTGTAACCCAGAGATCAAGTCAGAGTCAGCCAGGACCTGAGGGTTCCAGAGGAGACAGTCACATCCTGTCTCCTCCCTGGGCTGAATTCCAAAGGCAGTAAGGACACCAGCAGGTAAGAACGGGAATAGGAGAGCAGAGGGAGCAGGTCTCTTCTCCAAGTTCCATTTCAGAGAAGAAATGGGGAGCTGACGAGGGCTCACGTTACCCCCTGAGGCATAATCATCAAGAAACAACTGCATGGGAATAAAGTTCAAGACAGGCCAGAGCCTCCTGCCCCTCCCTGAAGTGAAGGGTATAGGTGTGGCTCAGAAAGCTGGCGATCTGCAAGTGCCCGCGGTCCTGGCGAAGACCAGGGGTCATCTGGGTTCACTGATGACTAGAGGCCAGGTGGAAAGGATGGGTCTGGAGGCTTGGGGTGCTGCCCCTGAGCCCAACACAAGGCTTGGCAACAGGAAGGTTCCACCCTTGACCAAGTGTGAGTTCACCCTTGGGACCAATAATCTGAGATACATATGCAATGCAGCTAAGTATGAAAACTAAATTGAGAGGCAGAAAAATCAGAGAAATGTACATTTCTTGCACATCTGAGTTACTGAGAGGATGGCTGTAGCCAGTAGGGTCTCAAAAGCATTTCTGATTATGACCTCGTGCTGGATGACATGGTCAGAAAGCACCAGCTGTGAAAGAGGAAGGAGCTTCAGTTCAGGGCAGCCCTTCTCACGTGTGAGGCCAGATGAACACATGCTGCTCAGTCACATCTTGTGGGAATCATGCTACCACTTCCGGCTGTGCCATTCTGTGCCAGAATGTGTGTTTCCTGGCACAAGAAGACAAAAAAAAAAATCCTTGCTTCCCCAAAGTCTCCTCAGAGGCTCTGCTTACACTCAGTAACAGAGGGGGCTTGTCGGGCAGGAGCTGACAGCTCCCAATCTGTCATTCATGCATGCATGCATCAAACAACTATTTACTGAGCATCTATTATAAATCAGGCATTCTTCTTGGCTTTGGGCATCTAGTGGTGATAGTGACAGAAAAGGAGCTGCTGTCACAGAGACTGCAGTGTAGTGAAGAGACAATGAATAAATAAATCATCAATATAATTTCAGATGGTGATAAGCACTCTGAAAATGAGCAAGTATGTCTCCTACACAGCAGACCTTCTCACAAGTGCTTTACTGGATTCATCATTTAGTGCCCCCATCAAAACCTCATGAAGTATGTGCCACTGTGGTCCTAATTCAGTAAAAGCAGAACAAGGGGCAGGGGTGGAGGTGGGGGGGAGGTGGACAGGCTAACAGATGTGCCCAAAGTCATCGCTAGGAAGAGGTGGGAATGCGGATCGCAATTGGAATAGTTTGACTTTCGTGTCCCCGTGATGATGCCCACTGTCACCAGACAGGCATTAAGCTGTGGCCACGATCCATCTGCCTCAGGATACTGCTCACCAGCTGCAGGCAGCAGGCCAGCATGACACTACATGGTGAGCTCAGATGGGGGCTTCTTCAGGTAGCGTGATCGGGGACAGCACAGGGGACCTGCAGTGTAGGGCCTGGGTAGAGAGATGGGGATAAGCAGGTGAAGTAGAGGGGAGAATTGTTCCAGGCAAGAGGACATACCAGCGTGTGAATGAGCCTGGCCTCTTAGCAGAATAGAAAAAGAAATCTTCATTAAATTGGTCCCCATATGTATTCACATTTCTAAACTTTCCTGAGGAGCATTCTTAGCAATGAGCCTCATCCTACCAACCGCAGGAGTGCCTCACCTTCTTCCCCATCCTGGACACAATGCGAGTTTGTGTGGCTCCAGCGTCTGACCCAGGGCATCAGGCACTTCATACACAGGTTTTCTTGCTGTTCAGCAGAGACCCTTCTCAATTATGGTACCTACTTGCCCCCTCTATTTCTGAAATTGGATTATTACGCTTGCATAAATATAAAAAAAAAAAAAGAAACGCCTTAGACTAAAGTGGTTTTTTTTTTTTTTCTTTTCTAAAGCACTGGATGATTTTCAAAACCTCTTTTTTTGCAAATAGAACTGCCTGCCATTGCATTTGATGGCACGACCACACAGGGTGACTGGCCGGGCTTCTGTCATCTGAGAGCCACAGGCCCCTAACCAAGAAGAGAATATTGGTTGCTCCATGACAGAGACCAACCTGTCCACACAGTGACCTCCTGTCTTGGTTGGGAGAAAGGTAGTGAGTCAGCAGAGACAGCCCTGGACATGCCTCTGTCTGTGTGCATGCATGGCATGGGGAATGAGTGAATTCATCCCTCCCCTTGAGTATGAGTCTGTCTGCACAATGAGATATGTTCAACCATCAAAGAGGAGGGAAGCCCTGATACCTGCTACCACATGCATTCACCCCTAGAGCACTATGCCAAGAGAAAGAAGCCAGACAGGGAAAGCCACATATTGTATGATCCCATGTATATGAAATACACAGAAGACACACCCGTAGACTGGATGCAGACAGGTGGTTTCCTGGGGAAGGACTGTGGAGAAACCAGTTATTGGGCTTCCCTTAGCAATAGTGGAGATGTTTTGAAGCCTAGAACTAGGTGGTGGTTGCACAATATGATGAATGCAACTGAGCTGTTCACTGAAATGGTTAATTTTATGTTACTTGAAGACTCAAACTGCCTCTCCCAGTCACTCCACCAGGATCTGCTGAGAGAAGGGGTCAGATCCAGGTTTTTTTCCAGCCATAGATCCTTGTCAAAATGCTACAACTTCAACCATGCCTCGCTGTGTCATATTTCTATTTATTCGGATAACGTGCTTTTAAAAAAACTGCTATTAAAGTCTATGCTTTTCTTCTTGCTAACAAGAAAGGTTTATTTTAAAAGAACGATTTATAGAAAACTGTGGCAACCAACCCCTGAGTCCAATTCTGGAGAGAAGTTTTCTCTAGTTTTTGGGTTCATTAGGAAGAAAATGAAACTAAAAATAAGATAACTAAGATCAGAATTTCAGACATAGCAGCTTGCCACAATCCACTTGAGATCATTATACAGGAAAAACAGCTGATGATCAATCCAGAAACAGTGCAGAACCCAAAATATATGTGGGCATTGGTGTTTCACTTATGGTGTTTCATAAAATTCAGAAAACATATCACCAGTGCCATATTTGAAGTTGTCCTCATCTTCTTATAGTTCAGCTGGGATATTTTTTTGGGATGATAAGTATGATAGTCTACTGGGAATGTGACCAAGGAGACAGGCTTGACGGAGGGCAATGTAGGATTATTTTTGAGAGTGAAACACTGGAAGCACATTATATGGCTAGATAAACTCTATTGTGGAGGCAACAATGCTACGTGTTTATTGCATTGTTTCCTCCTCCTAGGAGCAAAGGGAAGATTTCTGGGTCTCCCTCTATCTCAGGCTGGGGCAGGTGACTGGGTGCTGGCAGCTGGGAAGAACAGGGTGCGAGGTGCTCTTTTTGTTCAAAAGCAGCAAAGTGCAAGCAAATGGTGCTAGCACCAGATCTTGGCATCTAAAGAATGTCTCTCATAAAGGAACTCAGTCTCCCTGGAGAAATAGCAGGCTCCAGAGTAGGATAGGAAAATAAAGGATGAGCCTGGGACCTCTCACAGTGGCAAAAAGTAAGGAAATGCTCAGAGACGGGTGGTTGCATCCTGAAAAGACATGGGAGCCAACTGGAAGTATCCCAAGTGGACAGATTAGACAAGAGCAAGAAAATAAATAATGACAGCAATGAATTACAATCCACAGAATGAAACAAATATCCATGTGTCCATCACTGATATAGATACACAATTGAATAAATAAATAAATTCCTTTTTTTTTTTTTTTTTAAGTAGGCTTCATGTCCAGTGCAGAGCCCAATGCAGGGCTTAAACTCATGACCCTGCGATCAAGACCTGGGCTGAAGAGTCAGATAGTTAACAGATTGAGCCACTCAGGCACCCCATAAATAAATGAATTCCAGCTAACAACATAGAAGGAATTATGGAAATAGAAATTTGCCATTTGGCAAACACTGCAGGGACAACTGTTTCAGAGTCAAATCAAGGGATGCTGAGATTTGTGAGCAAAGTATGACAGTCAGTCGGTTATTTCCACAGTCTCAAAGTCTCTCTACACGTATCTAACATACGGGGAAGAGAAGCATCAGTTGATGAATCTGGCAGACACCAACTTGACCAAATGCTCAAAGCCAACCTGACCTGTAACCAGATGCATCGATGTCATGTGCTTGTTGATACGACACAGAAAGTCATAGCATCGTTTCCATGTTCATCATGCCCAAAAAGTATAACCCAAATTTAATCACGAGGAAACATCAGCCAAACTCAAATTGAGGAGCACTCTACAGAATCACTGGCCAGTACTCATTGAAAAAGGCCACGCCATGAAAAACTCAACCAGAATAAGGAATCATCCCGGAATGAAGAGGTTACGGAGATATGGCTTCCATCCACAGCATGTGGGCCTGGACCAGGTCACTCATGGTGAGACGTGGCATTCACATGGCAACTGGTGGAATTCAGATAGATCTGTATCTACTAAGAGTTTTGTGTCTACTCCCCGGTTTTGACCATTGCCTTGTGGTTCACATTAACATTTAGCAAAGCTGGCAAAGGGACTGTGGGAATTCTTCCCGTTCGTTGGCCACGCAGCTTGAAGCCTAAGCTCGCCTCAAAACGAGAAGTTAACGAGTGAAAGTCAATGTATTTCTCCCACCTCTCTCTTCCTCTCTCATGTTAATTTTGGAAGTCATGCACTGAGGTGGCAGCATCACGAAATGGAAAATGTCTAGATCCCTGAGTCACTGGATGAGAAGGCACCGTGGCCAAACTGAAGTTAACTTCACATGAATGAGAAATACATTTCTGTTCCGCAGGGATGCCGAGCTTTCAAAGAATATTTGTTACCATCGTGTAACCTACCCGATTCTGATGCAGGCAAGGAAGGGACAGTTCGCAGAGACGGCTGGTTCTACGTGTACAGACATGCTAGATCTCTAGGAACATTGTGGATCAGGGAGAAAGTAAGTTGCCAAACGAGAGCTAGAATGAAATATTTTACGTTGAAATAAATTCACGAAAGCTGCATACAGCTTTCACATTTGCAGGAATGTGTGTATAAAGGCACATTAAAAACCCAAGAAGGGTACCCAGCCTCAAGAGTGGTCATCTCTGATGAAGACAGAAGGCCTCAGGATATTTTAAACGTGATGATATATTCAGGAATCGTTTTGTAATTAAAATTCACAATAAAAGCAGGCAGTGTGTTAAGCTGTTGACCTCAGCTAAATGATTTGCAAACCCATGGCAAAGATACATTTTCATTACAGACATCATTAATTTGTCAGGGAGAAATTCTCTGTTTCCTGTCTAATGGAAGTTGCATTTCCCCAGAGGATTAAGTCCCAGATTCAGAGCTGAAGGCAGAAATTGCATAAAGTTCATTACTCCTAATGTTTTCTTTAAATTGTCCACAAAATATAGAGTAGACAGTTTCCTATATCCAGTGCAGTATATGGGTTTTCATGGCTCGAATGTTATGGGATCACTCAACTACACGAAAGAGAGAGGCCAGACATAATGCCAGGCACAGATGCCTGGGCCAAAGCCTTCCACTTTTAAGTCAAGTACAAAATCCCGATCAGTCCCTGGAGAGTGGCCAGAGAACTGAGCCTGTGTGATTTCTTCCGTTCTGTTTAAATATTATGCCAGTTTTAATGCATGCTAATACATGTGTCCACTGTTGGGGAATTAAGCAAGATAATGAGGTTTTGTCTTCCTGGGGTTTGCTCCTAAAAGACAGTTCAAACATTAGGGCAAACAGGGTGTGACTTCGCTTCATGAGGCTTTCATAAAGGGGACAGTGTCTTGTCTGTGACTCTTCCTCTGGTCTTCCTCTGGCTCTTCCTGCCAATGAGCTCAAAAAATTACAATTCTTTTGTTTTGTTCTTACCTTCAACATCTTTTCACCTAAGTCAGAGTTACCAAACTGAGACTCAGTCCTTCACTCCTTCCCTCCCTACAAGGGTGGGCCATCTTTGGAGAAATTTGCTCTGGACCGTTGTAACAGCACATGGACATTGGAAGGAGATGCTCAGTGTACACTGGGGCACAGACTACAGAACTGGGGCCTGAAGTCTCTGTAGGGTGGGTTCCCACTCGGCTGCTAAGGCAGTCAACAGAGTCCCATATGGGGGCCAGGAGGAGGGGCTCTCTGCGAGAAGAGCTGGGAAATTACTAAGAGGCCACTGTAGGGCAGTGATTCCTGGCCTGAGTGGAAAGTGGAAGCAGGGAGGTCAGGGGCTACCAAAGCAAGCATCACATGGATGGGAAAAGGCAATGGGCTTGCTATAGTGAATCAGAAAGAAAGAGCGAATGTAGAGGCCAAGTGGGAAGCCATGAGATTGTGGGCAACGGGGAGGATGGCTTTTAGCATGAGTCCAGGGCACAGCAGACAGTGAGAGAAGTCCTACAGGATGCTATGATTAGAGCTTGCCTGCCACATTAGAACACCTACAATCATAAGACGGAAGAACACCAACCGGGATCCCTGGGTGGCGCAGGGGTTTGGCGCCTGCCTTTGGCCCAGGGTGTGATCCTGGA
This sequence comes from Vulpes lagopus, assembly GCF_018345385.1. Taxonomy (NCBI): domain Eukaryota; kingdom Metazoa; phylum Chordata; class Mammalia; order Carnivora; family Canidae; genus Vulpes; species Vulpes lagopus. The sequence continues at coordinate 34,174,289 of NC_054837.1, forward strand.
GACCCAGGATCGAATCCCACGTCGGGCTCCCGGTGCATGGAGCCTGCTCCTCCCTCTGCCTGTGTCTCTGCCTCTCTCTCTCTCTCTCTCTCTCTCTCTCTCTCTGTGTGTGTGTGTGTGTGTGAGACTGTCATAAATAAATAAAAAATTTAAAAAAAAAGAACACCAACCAAGCACAACATTCATGTTTGTTGGCCTTCTTCTCCTTCTTTCTGTGATTTAGCAAAATAAAGTCATTCTCATCAATAAGAAAGCTCCTGCATCTTCCTTTATGTGGTATGAATAAGAAGGTTGGTCCCCATGAAGACACCTCCTCTCCCATTTCCAAAACACAGCTTTAATGAGTCAGTAGAGCAACAATGGAAGGACTCATCATCTTATTCCACATTAGCCTGCTTCAATGTGGGAAGAACTAACACTGGAGAAGCCAGATATTCTTCAAGAAAAGATGGAGCTAGGTTAGTCCCTCATTCTGGCCAAATCACATTCACAAGAGCCAATTAGATTGATCCATCTTTTAAGGAGAATCCTTTAACTAGAGAAAAGCCAGGGTTAATCAAAGGAAAACAGACGAGCACACTTGAATGCTGTTCTTGAGCATCTCAATTCTAGCCTGAGCCTCTGGATCCCCATGTCCTGCCACCAACTGTCATTGGTATAGACGGACATGGATAATGCAAGTCCCATTGCCCATAGAATCCACTTGATATTGAGGATTGTAAAGACATTACTTTTATTAGGCAGGACAGATGGTGGATCATGCCACTGGGTGAGAGGAGATGTGAGAATAAGGTGGAGAAGAAAGGAGAAAAGGGAGAAAAAAATCTTTTCACAGCCTTTGATTTCTAAAACCTATATTATAAGAAAAAAAAACACAGGTGACAGGTGATGTTGAGATTTGGGGCAATACTTGGTGAATAACAGCAAAGCTTCCTTAGCTTCTGGATCTGGGAAAGGGGCTGTGGGGAAATAGAGAGCAGAGATGGCACCTGCAAAGGAGAAGCCTTGCCATGTGCTTCCCAAGGAGGATTCCCAGGAGCATGGGGAGTCTGCCAGAGACTTGACAAGGTTGGCAGGGCTTCACAGAACATCCTGGAGATGCATCACACCACCCCAGGCTGTCGGGAGGCAGCTGTAGGACTCTCATGTGCCAGGAATGGGTCAGGAGTGCCAACAGGTCTTTGGACCTGGAAAGACATGGCTAAGGGAGGTGGGGTAAAAGGTTTTCAAGGTGGCTTGTGTGCAGCAGGTTTTCCTGGGCCTCACATAAAAGCAGGTGGGGCAGTTGGAATCTTGGACGATGCCTGCATGAACACGATCCATGGGGTTAGATGTTCCCCTCTCACCCACTCTGGAAACATATTCTAGGGCTTCCCAGTACATAAACACAACCCAAAAGCAGAAGGAAAGGTGGAACTTCAGGCGAAAGAGATTAGGTTTGGGACAACTAGCCTGGCAGGACTTGAAAATCTGAAAGAAAATTAAGTTGAGTCATTGATAGGTAATAAAAGTATTTATCTTGCATTGTTAGGGCATGATCTCCATGTCTGGATCTTGAACATTTATGTCATTAGAATACTGTGAATTACCCCACTGACATTCAACGCTTCTACTGTAACTCAGAACATGCTTCAAGACTCTCAATGCCTCAAATGCCAATTTTGGGTCACCGAGGGCTTGGTGAGTCTGTATGTCTATTTCGTAATCTGTAAAGCAAGGTCATTAGATGAAACATTTTATAAAGCGAACCAATACAGGGAGGTTGATTATAAAACCATCAACTACCCGCTCTGTGTTGGTGACGTAGGGCTCAAACAAGGAACAAGGAAGGCATCGTGAAGAGGCATCTCACTGTGGTGAGTGAAGACAGTGGAGTCCATGCCCAGAATAGAGCCTCACCTGCCCGTCAGCACATGCCTGGGGATGGGGACGGTGGCAGAGAGACAGGGGCTCTGGGACACTGTGTTTCTTACAGAGTTTTTAGCTCTTCCTGCTTTCAATGCCATCTGACACTGCCTATTTCCAAGATATCTAGAACCCCCAAAGACCTACACATTTTTCTTTTCCTTTTAATTCAGTATATGCCCTCCCCACACCACCCTTCTGCAGGTGACAAGCTGCCTCTGCTCTACTAATTCAATTACCACCTGACAGTCTTCCTCTTCTCTTTCAATATTTTGTTGAAATCTCTTCTAGGACTGTTCATTTTTTTCCCCTTCAGTTTGATGGGGGTTTTTTTGAGAGAGAAATACTGTTGTGATGGTTAATTTTATGTGTCAGCTTGGTTGAGACATGGGGTGCCTGGATATTTGGTCACACCATATTCTGGGTGTTTGGGGATGAGATTAACACTGAGAGCAGATTGCTCTGTATTGCATGGGAGGGTCTCATCCAATCAGTTGAAGGTCTAAAGAGAACAAAATGATTGGCTTCCCTCGAGCAAGAGAGAATATATACCAGTTCCAACTGGTCTATTTCTATCTATGTCGAGAGATATCCAGTTGGGTCTATTACTTTGAGGCACCCTGACTGGTACAAGAATCTTCCATGGATATCTAGATTCAACAAGAGTGATGCTCTTCTGGTTATTGTTTATGTACCAGCAGATCTTGAATACATCATCTCCTTTACTCCTCTTAAAGGTGTTGCAGAGAGTTGCTTGGAGAAGGTGAGTAGTTTGCAAAGGGAAAAATGGCAATAATAGTATTTTTTAATTAAAAAAAATTTCTGCAGCTTTATTGAAGTATAAAGCTTCCTATTCTGGGACTTGGATTACTGGTACCCCCAGCCCCTGGCAACCATCCTTCTACAGTTTCTATGACTGGCTTTTTTTTTTTTTAAGATTCCACAAATAAGTGATATCATACAGTATTTGTCTTTCTCTAGCTGGCTCATTTCACTTAGCAAAACATCCTTGTAGGGAATGTAAATTGGTGGAGTCATTATGGAAAACAGTATGGAGGTTCCTCAAAAAATCAAAACAGAACCACCCTAGGATCCAGCAATCCTACTTCTGGGTATATACACAAAGGAAATGAAATCAGTATCTCAAAGACGTAGCTGCACCCTGTCTTCATAGCAGCATTATGCACAACAGCCAAGATGGGAAATGCCCTGGGTGTCTGTCAATGAATGAATGGATGAAGGAATTGTGGAGCACATGTGTACATGTGCATGCACGTGTATGCACACACACAGACGCACACTGGAATATTATTCAACCATGAGAATGAAGGAATTCCACCACTAGTGACAAAAGAACAGGGACTGTAATCTTAGCACAGTGCCCACTACAGCAGAGATACCTCCCTCATCCCATCTAAAACATCTTTATGTCATGTTCTAGAAGCAACAAAATGTCCGTCGAGTAGCATCACAAAATTCCTGTGTTGTATCCTTTGTCTTCATGCTTTTCATAGCCATGCAGCATGGTCAGCAGACAGGTGTTGGAAGTTTCCAGTTTATACTCTTGTTTCTACCCCCGAGTACCAGCAAAATTTAGGTGAAATTTATAACTCTTTCTGTTCCCTACATCTCTCTCCCCACAGTGCACTAATGTCCTAGGTTTGTGGTGGGTCCTTCATGACATCTGAGAGGGAGAATTTACCTGATTCTTCTGAATGAACCACAAGGCACAGCTCAGCCTATGTTCTATGGAGAGCAGAGCCTGCAGCAAGGGTTATATGCTAAGCAGGGGTGCAGGAGTTGTAGGGTAGGGCAGGAAGGAGTTTGGTGTGAGTATAGGACTGAGGGGGCCAGTGTTTGGTATCAAGCATGACAATTTGCTCAAATTTGCCAGATTGTTTTCTGGGAATGCTGCTCAGAATAGCCCATTATGGGAAGAATTTATCCACTGGTCTTCATCTTTTGTTGGTCAAAGCTGTGCCCTGCAGGATGCAAAGTACATTTTGGTCCCAACCATTTAAGAATTCATTTATAGAAAGCTAGGAAAACTCCGAAAGAGTTTTGTGTGTGACAACTCATAATAGTCTCCCCCACACCGCCTCTCATCAAACTGAACAAACAATCTTTTTTAACTTTTGGAACATGTGAACACTATTAATAATAAAATATTTTCTCTTCTTCACTGGTATTAGATTTCGCTGCTGAGACAAGAGGGAAGTGAGCACAGCACATCCTAAGTGTCCTTCAGGATGTTCCACGGTGGTGCTTAAGAAGAGGAAGCTGCAATTTCTACGAACCCCTTTGTGCTGCAAAGTTAAATGGGTTTCTGCAGTGAACCATCCCGAGCTGACTGCCTTCTGATATGCCTAATCATTTTTGTAGGCAAATTTCAAATCTCAAGCACTTTCTTAATGCTTTCAAAATCCGAAATTAGTCAGGCATACAAAGATAACTTTGGTGCTTTAAAGGTAGACCAAAAGAGGTGCAAAATGAAGAAAAAAAAAATAAAACCTCACACCTATTCTTTTGTGAGTTTCTGCACATTTATTAGAGTTTGGGCACAAATAAGATTTGTAGAATAATGACTGCTTTAATAGGCCTTCCAGAATGTGCCAGGGAGCCCAGTTCATCTTAGAGGAGATGGTGAACATTTGAGCCAGCTGCTTAATAAAGATGCAGGAGTGTGCGTTCTGAATCCCATACTCCCAAGGCCAACCAATGCACACAGAAGCTATTAACCTGTGGAACATGGCACATTGCCAAATAGCTCCCCTAGAAAAGGAGAGAATTCTGAGCCAGAAAAATGGGAATGCCATTGACCTGTTAAGGTAAAAAGGCATGTGATGCCTGCTTAGTTACCAGGGCTGGCTTGGGAGGGAAGACCATGACTACAGGCCACCAGTGGGTACCCGCCTAACTCGAGCTCATGCACATGCCACCGGCCTGTTAAGTTCTTCTTTGGGTTTCTAGTTGCCGCTATCACACATGACCACAAACCCAGTGGCTTTAAACAGCACCAATCTTGGTTCTGGAGGTTAGAGTCCAAAATCAAGGTGTTGCCGAACACGTTCTTCTGGAGGCTTTGGAACAGAATCTATTCTCAAACTTCTGGAGGCCACTCGCATTCCATTGTTTGTGGTCCCTTTCTAGCACCTGTCCCATTGATCATGTCCCTTCTGACTCTTTATCCTCATGCGTCCAGCTGCAGGTCAGTTCTCCATCCGAGCCTCCCTCACAGAGGGGCATGGGTGGCCACGTACACATGGAGGGTGAGGGCAGCGTCCTCGCCTCCCATCCTGAACCACCCCTGCAAAGTCCCACTTATCACCTATGCTGACATTCACAGGGTCCAGAATTAAGGATGTGGGGATCCTAATGGGGGGAGGTAGGTATTATTTAACCATATCATCTTCAGAAGAGAAGATGGAAACCAGGCATGAGCCCTCGCATTCTGGAAAGGGCTCTCCCCTTGGAACAAACGCGGTTTCACTGTGTGGTTTACTTAAATTTCTTGGTAACGTCTACCCTTTCCCAGAGTTTGCCTCATCTGATGCCTGTGTTATCAACATCCAAATCCTCTTTTGGGCATGCGTAGAGTGCCTGCGGCCAGATGGAGCTCCGGAAGCCAGGGCAGTTCTGGGGCCCACAGAGCACCCTGCCTCCCAACAGGGGTGCAGTAAATGCTGAAGAAGCCTTCTTGTTGGGAAGGTCTGAAGAAAAAAGGCTCACAGACGAGACTCGTGTGCCCGTGGTAATTACATCCTCATCAAACTTGCCTCAAGGCAAGAATGCCACAGGCATTCTTCCTACTTCCCAGATGGGCAACTGAGGCATGGTCAGGGTAGAGTATTACCCCTTCCCTTGCATCCAGAATGATGCACTGACAGACCTGCCACCACCAGACCCCACCACCACTATCAGCAAGAATGACACCTGACGTCCACTGAGCACTCGTGTACTGCTGGGCACGGTTCTATGTACTTTTATGCATTACTTCCTTAAATCTGCTCTCCTTTCCAAGCCCAGCAGGTGGGGAACCCTTGACTCATTTCACATGTGAAGAAATGCAGGTGCAGGGAGGCTAGAGGATTCACTGTCGCCGTGGTCTGATTTCCAGGCTCTGGCACTCAAGAGCCACATCCCATTGTCACAGATGATGATGTGGCCAAGGGGAATATGATGTCTTAGGAGGTACACTGGGAAAGGCCTTCACCACATTGATGCGTCCGAGGAACTATCGACTCCTCCTTTTGCAGGGATCCGTAGCATCCACCTAATGGGCGTGAGCTGTAGCCACTGTGAATCCTGGCCGACTCCCAGGCTCCGAAGAGTTTGCTTAGGAAAAGAATGGGGCAGAATGTGTGTGCAAAGGGCTCTGCCTCAGGTGGCCAGGTGTGGCATGGGACACCACGTACTGTTCTCACCACCACCGACGCGTGGCTCAGCGGCTGATGCTCTGCTTCTGGCTGTGGGTCTGCATGTGGGCTGGGCTCAGAGGGCCTGCACACCCGGCCCCCAGCTCCCAGCTGGGTTCAGGTCCACGTCTCTCATTCTTCTGGGACCAGCAGCCTATGGACATGTTTTCCTCCTAACAAAGGCAGAAGCATGATAGAGCAAACCTGACCACGTACAGACGTTTCCAGCATCTGTTCTGTTCGTGCGCGCTACCGTCAGCCACCTCGTCCAAAGAAAGTCATGTGGCTAAAGTCAAAGCAAACGGAGAGGGGAGATGAAGTGACCTCCGTCCTCGTGGAGGTTCCATTTTCCCGACTACAATCCCTCACTTGTGCATCTGCTTCAGTGGATGAAGAACCGAGGGACACAACCTGGTGTCCTATACACACCCCTGTCTCCATGCCGGGGCCGTGGTGATCTCTGAAAATGTGAACTCCCTGCCTTACAACTTTGCATCCACGATAAAAGTCAAATTCCAGATCATGCCCTAAAGGATCCCATATTCTCCAGAGCCTGCCAACCACCTGCCTTCATGCTCTAGCAAGTGCTGCCCTGACCTCATGTCCCAGACGCACCTGGGTCTTTTCCTTGGCTATTTGAACTTGCTCTTCCCTTAATGTATGGGACCCCAGCCCTTCACACCGCCTGCCTCTAGCACATACCCTCCCACCACTCGCTCCGCTGTCCTTCACATCCTCCTACTTGGGTAGAGCCATACCTCCCATAGAAAGATCTGATTAGCCCAATTCACCACTATGTCCCCCCATGACGAGCACAGTGCCACATTATATCGTTGGCTCCTTAACGATGTGTTGCAGGAAGAAGATGACCCAACGAGGACACATGAATAAGACACTCATGTGTCGTCCAGCAAGCTGGAGAAAGTGATGCTTTGTAGACATGCATCATGCCTAAAGAAGAGGATATTCATCAACTTCAATGCACTTGGGCACACATCTCTCCTAGTTGGGAAATGTCAGCTTGATTGAGTTTCGGGGAGTTCTATGGCCACGGTCTCTCCTGAGGCTTGGCAAAGGCTCTCAAGTGACCCCAGAGCATGGGACATCAAGTGACAAAGCAGGGGTGAGGGAGCTGGGGGCAAAGGTGTGCACAGCCCAAGTGGTGCTCTGCAAAGCCAAAAGACGTGCAGCACGTCACGTCTGAGCTCTGGAGCTGGACTGTGAGTTAGGACTCTGGATGAGTTTCTTAGCCTCTATTGACCTCAGTGTCACACGATGAAAGTGCAGATAATAATAGTACCTTCCTCACAGTCATCAGAATTAGATGGTCTAGTTCACGCAAAGCCTTTGGTGAGTGGCACTCGGTACATAGTAAGCAATCCATCTGGGTTTGCTATTATTAGTATAAATAAATATTAATTTGGATCAAATTGTAGTTGCAAAGCAGGGAGAGAAAGAAAAAAATCATAATTAGAGTTGTTAAATAACACTTGTTATAATTTCCCCGTGGTGCCTTCTCAAAATAAGGTCTTCTGTAAATGCCACTTCAAATCTCAGAGCTCAGCAACTCACCCACCAGCCAGCTGTCAGGAATGGGTTTAACTCACAGAAGTGGCTCTGTTCAGCCATTTCTAGTTCCCTGACAATGTTATCTCAGGGTTACCCAGCAGAAAAGTTACACTGCTTATTATAACCTCAGTATAAACAAGGCCTGGGATTTATATAACACCTCAGTTACCGAAAGCTGAAAAGCACATCTGAGTGTTGAAGTCATGTCTCTATTCACAACATCCATGAAAAATCAAGAGAGTCTGGTATCTTACTCCATTTGCAGAGAAAGAGGAAAAAAGAAGCCAGATAACTTCACCACGGTCACTCAGGTCAGAAGTTAAATAGCTGAAAATAAGTCTGAAAAACTAATGTTGGCATAACAAACCCTCTATAATTTACCTGACTTTACTTTTAAAAAATATGTTTACTTGTATTTAATCTCTTTCCAAAAAAAAAAAAAGAACTGGAAGTATAATCGATCGATCAAGTAAGATATCCCAACTGCATACCCTGGGTGGATCACAGCCCGTGACGGTTGTGGCATGAAAGAGCAGGACTTCTCTTGGCAAGCTGGACCGCACTGTGAAGAACATCTGTGGAACACTGTAGAACCTTAATGGCCTCCATGCAGAAAATGATCTTTTTTATTTTTTTTATTTATGATAGTCACAGAGAGAGAGAGAGAGAGAGAGAGAGAGAGGCAGAGACATAGGCAGAGGGAGAAGCAGGCTCCATGCACCGGGAGCCCGACGTGGGATTCGATCCCGGGTCTCCAGGATCGTGCCCTGGGCCAAAGGCAGGCGCCAAACTGCTGCGCCACCCAGGGATCCCCCAGAAAATGATCTTTATGCATGGCGCTGAGTTGCGCAGAGAAGACCTGCAAACCGTGGCTCCCCCAGCATTCGACATTCCTCACAGAGCATCTTTAAAATACAAAATCAATAGATTCAGAGTGCGAGTGTCCCATGGATCAACTGTTGGGGAAATGCTGACGTGGAGAAATCAGAGTGCAGAGGAAAATCTGGGTGATAATGAGAAACCTGGGGTCTGGCGAGCGCATGTGAGTGCAGATCGCCACAGCCACTGGCCATGGAGGAGGTAGCAAGACGAGCCCTTTAAGGTCAGCTCCTGAACAGGTAGATTCGGAAGTGGGCGGTTCTGGGGATTTGATGAGCCCTTAACTCAAGCTCAAATGATTTAAAATCTGAAATAAAGAAGCAACACAGGACAATGAGCAAAGACTACCCTGGATTCTTTTTTTCTCCCTAAGCAAATTTAGCAGTTCCAAATTCAACTCGTGACATTCTTAGAGGTACTATTTAAAATTGTTTTAAAATTTGTGCTACTAGCTTGAAAATGGCCGTATGTTAATGCAGAAAGGCTTCAGAGAGTTTCTAGAATTAAGGAGAAACTTGAAAACAGCATAGAAAGGACATGATTTATGTAACGACACCCGCTTATGGGCACCGGCTGTGTACCTAACGAAGAGGGGCATTCAGGAGACGACTCTCATCCATCACTGCTGTTTTTATTTTTGCTCCTATTTCTGTAACACCACTGGAAGCAGCACAGCTTAGGCTTTAGCACTGTGCTTAGTCACTAAGGAAGCCTAGAGAATTTTCTCTTGGCCATGAACACATGACTTACATGAGTTTTAAAAGCTTAACGCTCCTGTTTCCCAGCGATCTCAAACCCTACAAATCCAAATCTACACTCTTGCTTTCGCCTTGGAACCCTCCCATCTCCTTGGCTCTCTCCATACGCAGCACCCCACGTCCCCACTTGTCTGAAACCACACAGACCACCAGTGAGCCCTGGCCCTCTCGCAGTGCCCATGAGAGCACTGGGCTCATCTTCAGGGCTTCTTCCTCCTTTTTTTTTTTTTTTTTTTAAGATTGTGTTTATTTATTCGTGAGAGACACACACACTAAGAAAGGCAGAAACATTAGCAGAGGGTGAGGCAAAGCAGGTTTTTCGGGGAGCCAGATGTGGGACTCGATCCTGGGACTCCAGGGTCACACCCTGAGCTCAACCACTGAGCCACCCAGGTGCCCGTTTTTCCTCCTGATCACAGCCCCAGACATCCGGGCTCAGGCCTCTCCTCTCCGCCCCATTCCCACCGTTTCTTGACTACACTCTGCAAAATGGTCTGTGGTCTTGCTGCATCCATCCATGCTTTCTCCATACAGTCTGCATGTGGCAAAGTATTTTAAAAACCACAAAACATACATATGTCATTTCCTCATTGGCACTCCCCAAATTCTAACCATTGCCCTTGGAATAAAATGCAGACACTGGGGGCACCTGGGTGGCTCAGAGGTTGAGCATCTGCCTTTGGTTCAGGGTGTGATCCTGGCGTTCAGGGATCAAGTCCTGCATTGGGCTCCTTGCATGGAGCCTGCTTCTCCCTCTGCCTGTGTCTCTGCCCCTCTCTCTGTGTGTCTCTCATGAATAAGTAAATAAAATCTTAAAAAAATAATCCAGACACCAACTCATCTTGAGACAGTGTTCTCTGGCTCAAATCCTGGCCACACTGGCCACACATGGAGTCCTCTGAGCCGACCGGCCTCAGGGCCCGAGTCTGCAGCATCCACCTCCCTGCCTTTTGTGTGACCAGCACATCTTTGTCCTAGGAGCCTTAGTTTAAATAACAGCTCCTTAACACAGATCTTCTCTGATCTTCCTGACTAAGGATCCCTCTTTCCCAACCTTTAACTCTCCATCACCATGTTCTGCAATTCCTACCCACTTGTTCATTCACCTGCTCGTTATCTGTCTCCTACATCTTTACTGCTACCTCCATGGGGCAGGGAATCTGTGTTTTGTTGGCCAAACCTTACACTTTACCTGATACATTCGAGGCACACATACACACGATATATATGTACACATATATGCACCTACACACACACACGCACAAATACATGTCAGTATCTATCTATCTTTGTGGAACAGATGCAAAAACAAATTAAAAGGTAAAATTCCACAAAGGATTCTTTATGAAAAAGGAATATTATTTGAATTTGTACTTTATACAAATAACTGGCAAAGCATCCATGAAAGGCAATTCGTTAATTCCCTTCCATTTCTCCACCACAAAAGCCACTTTGGTCAACGTATCAGAACACAAGCAGGACCTGCTGCCTATCACTTCCCTTTAAAACCTTCAATGGGGGATCCCTGGGTGGCGCAGCGGTTTAGCGCCTGCCTTTGGCCCAGGGCATGATCCTGGAGACCCGGGATCGAATCCCACGTCGGGCTCCCGGTGCATGGAGCCTGCTTCTCCCTCTGCCTATATCTCTGCCTGTCTCTCTCTCTCTCTCTCTCTCTCTCTCTCTGACTATCATAAAAAAATAAAATAAAATAAAACCTTCAATGGCCTGCTGCTTTGTTTAGAATTCATAAACTGAATATAGTAGCAAAATGAAAGTATCTTTCAGGAGGAGCTGAATTCCTCCTGGTTAATTCTCAGTGAATGATAAAACATGATAAACAGCACATAGATGGCAGATGGATTTATTAACTAGTTCTGGAAAAGAGAGGGCAGTCGAGAATCAGCTTTCTGGGCTCGAGTCTGCCACACTGGGGTAGGGAATGTCTGATCAATGAAAGCCCTGAGTCAGAGGTCTCTATCAGGAGTGAGGGGTGAATAGCTAACTCCAGGCAGCTAGTGATGAACTTGTCATGTTTGATGCTAAGTCTCTGGAAAGAAGTAGGCAATGGTAGAGTTTAGTCAAAATTTCCAGGAAAAGGTCGCTACAGATGAGCTGTTTTTGCTGTGGAAAACCAAGGAGCATCCATCTCCAGGGTCTTCAGGGTATGTGGGCTGTTCTTCCCAACCTCAGCCCACCACCCATTAAGGGGACTTTTGCTCCCTTTCCTCATGTCACTTGGGTAACCTCCCGAACAAACACACTCAAAGAGTAGTTACGTTATGTGGTTGTTGATAGCGAAATGCATCATCTTTATCTTCTTTAAACAGGGATTCCTCTTAGGTCTCGCATTATACGTTCCCTCTGCTTCGTTTTGAAAGTTGAGTTGATTTTTAATGTCCTTTTTATGGCTGTTGATGATATTTTTTCTGTTGTTAAATGCAGAGGGGAGAAACTGTCCAATTACCTATCTAATTACCAGCTCAGTAATTACTTTATCACTACTTAGGTATCAAATGATCTAAATAGCGTTCATGCCAGGATTCATCTTTATGGTCTTCTGGGACGTGTCTCAGTTGGCCCATCTCTTCTCTCAACACATACTCTGGAGTGTGAGCAGAGTCCTTGGGATTCCACAGGGTGGTTCCTTGCTTTTAGGCCTATGTAGATGGCCACCCACCTTACAGTCCCCATGTCACAACCAACCCCAGCCAGACCAGCTAGAGGAGAGCTGGGGCCAGGAAATTAAATCTCTGTCTTCATAATTGCTGGCATTCCCTATTTAGCCCACAAATATTAGGAGAGCAGGAGCCTTGTAGACTGAATCATTGAGATGTGTGCATAATGCTCTTATTGGAAAAGAAGTAGAGTGCATTTTAAACTTGTTGTGGGTGAACAGGCTGTCAAATCATGTAACTGAGGAATCGTGGAAAAAAAGCCAAATGAATCTAGATCTCAAAAAATCCGGAAGAAAGTAACCTATAAAAGCTAGAATGGAGTCACTCTTTACCCTCGGAAGGTTCCCACAAGACACCATGGCTAAGTTGGAAGTGGCCAGTAACAGTAAGTTCCAACAGTAAGTTGGAAGAGTCATGTAACAAAGCAAGGTCACTGGAGAAAGCCAAATTCTTAAAAGTTTCAAGAAAAGACAAAAACAAAAACAAAAAACAAAAAAATACAAACCTCACAGAAGAATACTATGGACAGAAAATCCAGATAAGGCCTGGGCAAGTAGGAAAACTGAAACTCTAATTTCATGACTCAAATGACTGCCAGAGGAAGAAAAGCCATAGGAATCTATGGTTGGCCAGGGAAGAATAGTAGGAAGGCATGTGGCAAGAAATGGGTCTCGAAGGAGGGTTTCTGGGGGACCAGTCAATGTCCCAGCTGAGAACAGAAGGGCAATCTCAGGAAGGCTCATTTAGAAAGGTGGGGATGCCGGGGAGCCATGGAAACTGCGTCTGTAATCTGGAGCCTGCAGTGGCCGGACTGTGACCGACCACCCCTTGGCTTGGAGGGGAGGAAACAAATGTGTTGCAGGCAGTCAGTTTGGTAGAGCAACAAGCCCAGCCCACCTTGGGGGACCGTGCAGGTGGGGAGCCAAGAGGGAAAACGTTCTGACCTCCCTCCCACCGAGCTGCTGCTGGGGCTTGCAGAGAATTTCTCTGGCCAAACCTCACTGGAATCCAGAGGGTCCTGGAGTCCTTTAATGTAGAATATGCACAAGAACAGTGACAACGGGCCTGAGGAAATGAGAGAAGGATCCCAGGCACACCCAGTCAATGGAAACACTTCACAAAATGCTACCAGGCACCTAGCTCTCTCTTTCCCTTGGTGCTCCCATTCATGTTGTCAAAGAGAGTCCTCAGACTGGAAGGGAGAGCCATTAAGAAGACTTGTATCCACATGTGGTGAGCACATTGAGAGCCACGTCTGAGCCCTGTTAGTTGACTTCCAGCCTCCTGGCCACCATTCCCTGAGACACACAGATGGAATCTGTTTGTGAACCATTTACTGAACCTGCGAAGAGCTATGTATACAGGGAAAGGTCCCAGAATAATTTTCAGAGAACAAAAACGGGCAAGACAGAAAGTCGGTCATGAAAACTACAGACCGGTAAAGCTAACATCCACAGAGACACGAGTCCAGAATAGGTTGTTAAAAATATCATGTACCTTCACAAAAAACTGACAATCAGAAGACAGTACAGCTTCAGGCAGGGTTTGTCATGCCTGAATAAACCTCAGTTATTAACTTGTTGGATATTCTATGTGGCATCATTTATGGATTCAACAAATACTTCTGAGCCCCTACTATGTGCCAGCGAATATTCTAGGTGTGTGGACACTGCATCAATCAAGGTGGACAAGCCCCCTGTCCTCAAATTTGCAATACAGTGGGGGATAAACACTCACAAGTAAACATAAAAATAAATAGGATAATTTCAGGTTACTTAGAGTAGAGTGAAGCAAATAAGCCACGTGGTCGAATGGATGGGGGTCAGGGGGCACCACTCACAAGCTGATTTAGGAAGCTTACACAGAGAGAATCCATTGGGTAAGTCAGCCAGGAGATATGCTGGTGGAAGAGCTTTCCAGGCAGAGGAGTAGTGAGAACAGACACCTGGAGGTAAGGGTAAGTTTCAGGAGCATCAGAGGACAGAGTATCTGAAGCTTGTCAGCAAGCAAGTTAGTTTTAGGAAATGAAATGGAAGAGGTAGAGAGGGATCAGGCAATGAAGGGATCCTTGGGTTTTGGTAAGAACTTTGAATTTTATTCTTCACATAAATGAAACTGCACGAAATGGTTTTAAGCAGGAAAGAAGACTATGTGCCTTATGTTTAAAAAGTGCTCCCTAGCAGCTCTGGGGAGAATGGATCAGGTGGGGGTGTGAGTGACAAGAGGGAAGGAAGGGAGACCATTTATTTAGGGCAAGAGATGAGCGTACCTTAAACTTAGGGAATAGCAGAAAAGATCAAATGCAAGGTTATACTTTGGAGGAAAAACCAAGAGATGTGGTTCTCAGTTGGCTTGTAGGCTAAGAGAAGCCAGTATCATGGAGAAACCTTAACTTGTTGGTTGGAGAACCAGGTGGAGCTGGGTGCATTTATTGATGTGATAAAATAAGGGAAAGACACAGTTTAGGGGAAAAAATAATTTATTAATTTTTAGAATATGGTAGACAAGGTTTCTCTGGGATACTGATCTGATCCTGATACAATGTACCTCATCATGTCATCATGGACAATGAGAAGTGACTTGAATCTGAATGAGAGGGCATATATCATTCATTGTCAACGTATTCATCTGAAAACATTTTTGAACACTTACTATGTATTTAGAAATAGTTTAGCTAAGAAAAATGATCATGAAGTAAAGACAAAAAAATTCATGTCCCCATAGACTTACAGAACATCAAGGAAAATTGATGGCACTTCAGGTGAGATCTTGGACTGTGGCATTAGTATGAGATAGGGTCAGATTCTGAGTATACTGTGAAGGTAGAATTATTATTCAGGATCAGGAGATTGGACACAGGGTCTGAGAGTAAAGGATTCCTCAATTTGGGTCTGAGTAGCTGGAATGATGGAACTGCCTTTGACTACAATGGAGCAATGTGTTTGGAGGTAAAGATCAGGGATGCTAGTGTGATGTTAGACAACCCAGAAGAATTCTGGAGCCAGGAGGTTGAGAAGTATTCCAGGCTGGAGGCATGCACTTTGGAATTATCAGTGAATAGGTAATACTTAATGTTACGGGGAAGGATGAGATCACCAAGGGATTCAGAGTAGGCAGAGAGGAATTCTGAAGACTTCCTCAGAGCGGAACAGGTGGGTAGGTGAGAAGAGAGTAAAGGAGATCAAGAAACAGTAGCCCATGAATTAGGAAAGACAACATGAAGTGTGTATCATCCCAGGAGCTTGGAATTCCACAGAGGCTGTTTTCATCCCTGTTCTGTTCAGAATTTCAATTAATGGATTGAATGAGGAAGTTGATAGCATGCTAATCATATTATACATGACATAAAGCTGAGAGTTATAATCAAAATGCTCAATCACAGATTGAGGATCCTAAAATATTTCAACAGACTGGAATGATGATGGAATGTGTCCAACGAGATTAAGTTTTAGAGAGAAATGCCAAATCCAGCTTCCTGGCTCTAAGCCCTCACTGTATGAGAACAATCACAGTTGAGATGTAGCCAAGAGCCAGCATGAGAAAAAGACAAAGGGGTCTACGTAATTGGGGTCAACAGTGCGATGTGGCTTCTACCAAGGAGAGTCTCAGCAGACTGGCTGGCAGCAGTGGGATAACAGTCCCAAAGTGGGATGCTAGCACACAGCTCAGTTCTTCCCTTGGTCAGCCCACAACCTGAATGCCATCTCTAGGTCTGGGACTACAAATTAAGTCTGAGATCCAAAGTGACAGTGATGGGCAATGGGATGCAGAGACTGACCTCTCTAAGGACCCTACTCAACCCAAGGCTGTTTAGATTGGAATGCCCAGCACGGTCAGAGAATAACAGTAGTTGAAGAACTGAAGGATATTCAAACCTGAGAAAGACACCCTCAGTGAGACATGGTGTCGATGATTTACCAACTCCTTCCTAATCAGGGAAACTATACCCCCCAGCTCTCGTGTAATTAGGGTAGAAGACAATCCTGGAAGAGGCTGGGAAGGTAGGCAGGGGTTGGATCCCTGGAAAGTCAGCCTCATGTGCCATGTGTCTCTTCTAAGAGCAGTAGGACATCGTTAATCTGTTTTATGCAGGAAATAGGGACAACATCAAGGCTGAGTTTCTAAAAGATTACTATCTGACATGGAGAGAGCAGAGCAGTGAAGGATCAGGAGTGGATGGCATGTCGGTAATGATTTAGACTAGAAAGGATAATTTGAACTACAATATCAGCAGTGGACAGAGGAAGAAAAGGACAGGTTTAAAAAACAGGAGGCAAAATCAAAAGGACATCAGGATACGGGAGATAAAGGTGTCAAAGACTTGACTTGACTTGAATGGGTAACAAGAGGGAAGAGAAGCCACCCACCGGATATTAGACATCACATATCTCTCCCTCTCTATGTATCTATAGATAACATAGGATATTATCTATCTATGTATCCATCTATCCACCTATGTATGCGTGTATCTATTCCATCCATCTATCCATCCATCTATGTATGTATGTATGTATGTATCTATCTATCTATCTATCTATCTATCTATCTAGTCTAAGCTGCATTATCCATACCTCCATCCATCTGGTTGGTAGTTGCATTATCTCTTCCTATCATCCTCATCCATATCCATATTTATCCATATCTTTATCTATCATGTTTATGTATATATAATGGTGTGGGTTTCCCTAAGGCGGTACCATATTATTCCTTCTACCCAGAAAATACCAGTGGGATCCTAGGCAAATCCCTAGTGGGGATGTTGAGTGGGGGACTTCCATCCTATCACGAAAAATTCACGGTTGTTTCAAAACATATGACCACAGATCTTCCTAACAAAATGTCAAGAATCCCATTAAATGGATGGGGCCCATGTGGCATTATTTCATAGATAGGACAAGGGAGGGTACCAAGATAGAAACTTGCCAAGATTTACTCTGAGAATAGATGACAGAAATGTGGGTTTTCCTTGTGAGTCTGTTTTTTCCTCTAGTTCAAAAATCTCGAATGTCATACTTCCACCACTCAGTCATGTGAAAGTTGCGTTCTATCATCTTCCATCTCAGAGTCAGAGTTATCCAGGACCATTGTACATGCACACCTTCCCCATCCATCCATTCAGGTGTGGGGTTAATGTTGTAGCTTCCGCTCCTCCTCAGGCACAGGTGTCTGCTATCATGCATACATGCTCAGGGGGCAGATGCTGGCTCTGTGCATTCTTACTGGCATCGCTCCACTCATAAATCCTGGATGTCAGCAAGCATGAGTCTGGAGTCAGTCTCTTTCTAGCCATGTGAACCTAAGTGCCTTATTTTCTTTCCATAAATCTCAAATTTTCCCATCCGAAAAATGACCACAATGCCCCTCTGGTGGCATCCTGTGAAGTCTAAATAAGTTGTGTAGAAGAGCCTGAGACTGAGTCAGGTAGCAACATGCAGTAACTACTAACGTAGTTACTAAAGAAGACAGTCTGCTTGTTTTCCAGGGTTGAGTCCATTCTGATAGTTGAACTGTATGCTTATTACTGTTTCCCAACTTCATTACCACACAGGGAATCTCATTACATCAGAGATAGGTTTTCTAGGTCCTGGGTTCCATCACCACACCTGGATTCCTGTACTAGAAAGCTGAATTTGCCACCTGTCCCCAGGTCAGAAATGAGTTCAACCTTTTCCTACTTATTAAAGATGGATCTGTTACACACAGTTAGAGGTATGTAATCGCTAATGTTCTTCCATGGAGTGAAAGAATAAACCAGCTAGTCACACACATTTTCAAAATGGAAATGCGAGATGTATGGAAAGAACTCTCAGGCTCTGGTAACCAGCTTAGCAAAATCCTTTCCTTAATCATTCCATTGCACTTCCATATGTTGTTTTATGGATTCGTAAGGACTGAGAGCCTCCATTTCAATTGAAAAATTGTCAGGAAAACAGATCTGCATGGAACACACAGAGCTGCTTAAGTAATTCCTTCCCCACAGTTCACTGCTGACAGGCTTAGGAAAAATAAGTCCTGTAAAAGTCACTTTGAACTGTAGCCACCATATCACTAAGGTAGTAATTTTGATAATTCCATGACAGGGCTGTCATTCTGCTGTTTTGTGGTATAGCTACTTCTTTTCACAAGGCATAAATGGCCCTTCTTCTTATCGCCACGAACCTTCCTCACGTTTTTATAATTAAAAAGCTTACATACCAATTTTCCCCATCTTTTCTGATCTATTCATGCTATTATCTGACACACATGGTCATTTCAGCAGTGGAGAAGTGGATGCAGATCCACTTGCTATGGCCTTGGGGCTTAACGCCAAGCTCTGTGAACCAACTCCAAACAGAGAAGACAGATAGACCAAATATATATATATATCTAGTCTCAGCTCCATTAGACAGAAGGTTTTGTATATATATATATATATATATATAGCATTAGATGAATTAACAAACCAGAGAATCCCCTGCCAGTGAGCCAAAGAAAATTAAATTGATCGGAAAAAAGAGTGACGGTTCTTTAGGGAATTGTGATCAGAGATGGTTTGGATTCAAGCTCAAGATTGTCAGATTGCTCTGTTACTTGTTTATTAAAATCCTTTTTGATGGGGGATTTCATAGGTTAGAAAGAAATACAATTTGAAGCTTTAAATCTTGGCTGGAGCTCAATCTTCGACTTTTAAAATCCCCAACTAGGCATTTTAACATGGCTATCGACACTGGGCTATAGCTGAACCACTGCTTTTGCTTCGGTGCCCCTGGTGATGCCCTGGAGATGGGGGGAGTTTGTTTCCCAGTGTACACATGAGTGGTTTCCAGTTGAAGGACAGTCTGCATGTTCTTCTTCCATGTGGTTTCATCTTTGTCATTCATCTTTTCTACAGGACGTTTTTGTCATTGTTGAAGGTTTTGTAATTATTTGTTTGTAAATAAAACAGAAAGGCAGGTATCTCCTTCATCCCAAACCCTACACAATCAGATTTGTCCTGTAGCTTTCCACTGCAGGTTTTAGGCAAGCTCGTGGAATGCTTCCATTCTTTCTTCTCTCCTGCCTATCAGAGATCTGGTTTTATTCAAATTGCCAAGCTGATTTACAGCTTGTGAACTCAGAGAATGCTGACAGCATCCCCATCCTAGCTGGGCATGATCATACTATTCTCTTGGTGGTGATTAGTTTAGGAAGCCTGTTAGACCAATCAGAGTACCTGGTGACAGTTTCCAGGCTGAGGGCACGGGATGGCCTCATCGGCACAGTCTGACTGACAGGAAGACTTCTATGTGATAGCTGGAGGAGAAATGTCTCCTTTCTCCCACCAATGTGAACAGTGCCTCCCTTTGCTCCAGGGAACGCAGAGGGCAAGACCAAGCCATAGCAGAGACCAAGCAAATTGGAGTGAAAGAGTTGGGTCCCCAGACAGACCGTCTTCTCTGTCTCAACCGCCCTCTGGACTCCCCAGTGTATGGCATGGGAAGTTTGCATGTTGGGCAAGCATGTTTGAGGTGGGGCTCCCATTGCTGGAATTCTGAAGGCATCTCCACTAATGAATAAGAATAGGATCCTTAGGAGTCCCACCACCTGCTGTTCACAAACTGAAGGTATAGATGCCAGTCTGAGGGCAGGATGGAATGAGAGATGGGACAGGATGTCACAGCTCAGACAGTGATGCAGGGATGCAGGGGCAGGGTTCTTCCTTTTCTCAATAATGATATTCATAGACATTCACATTTATTACACATAAAATACACATTGCATACAATATCATATAAGGCTGAGAAAATGAGGAATAATAGTATAAACACATATATATGATTATACTATATATTATATATATAATATATATATTGTGAAGCCTATATCCATGCCCTATGGATTCTGTTTCTCCAGAGAACTCTATGGCAGGAAGAGAGGGCAGAGAAAGGAGGGATAGGAAGGAGGAAAAGACATTCTGTTTCACCAAAGGAAGGGTCAGGAAAAGAATCTGCATTAGCATTCCTGTCTTCCTCTTTAAAGCAAAAAAGAAATCAAGTTCAAGGGTAAAGCAATCATTTTTGTTTGGGCTAAATTTAATGGGTAATTTACTCACACAACTGGAAGATTGGTTTATATAAACTCAAAAGACAGATTTTTTTCCCCTAATTTGCCCACATTGGGAGTCCTAACCCTGTATTTACTACCCATCGTGCAAAGATTAATGGACTAAAGAGCTCATAGAGCTGTTACCTAACCCATATTTTACTTTAACTACACACCAGCCCATATTCCAGCATCCACTGAAATCTCCAGTTTCTTTAGCATCTGTCAAGAAAATAATGGTTTTGGTTGAAAACTTCTGAGTTACAGAACACTGGAAAAATAGTTTAGTCCCCCATGAGAAAACCACTGCTTGGTAAAAATACATATTCTAATGTGCTATTTTCAAGTGTTTTTAACATAATTTTTTTCTCACTACAACCAACATGTTCTTGCCAGCACACTTGTACTGAGGTGCTTCATGTTTCTTATGGAGATGGGCTTTCACTGCTATATGCTTCATAGCCCACACTGGTGAATGCCAAATGGCTTCTTCTCTAAGATGAACATGTTTTAAGAGGAAGAAACAAATGCTCCTTTTAGACAGTTTGGGGTTTCTCTTTGTGTGCTATTCCATCACATCATGTCTATACTTTAAAGTCCTGAGCTCTTATCAAAATATCAAAAAAGGCAAGTGATGTTTCATTCATGTCCTAAAGGTGGTTGGACGTGATGGCTGGAGTTTCATCAGCCATTCTGGAATCTGAGGTGACTTTGAGAACAGAGTCACCTGGTAGAATGACACACTTGTGTGAGCAAGGAAGCCACCATATTCATCATATAGCCCTGCCTCTGGACTCATTTTATGTGCAAGAAAGGTGAACTTCCATCATTGCTAAAGTCCCTGTATTTGGGGGTCTCTCTATCATGCAGCCAAATGGATCCAATCTTACCAAGTGAGCCAGTAAGTTCTGATTTCTGCATAAATCAGTTTGGACTGGATTTGGAAAGTCTGAACACATTCAGTATTGTTATCCTGTGTCTGTCCGTCCGGCCAGCTAGGGCTGCCATACAGGACATAGCCACTATTACTTATTATTTAGAGTGTTGCAGGCTTATTGAGTCTTTTTACTTCTGTAGGGCATTCATTTGTTTCTCTACGACATTGCTTTTTCCTTAATTTCTTGGAAAACTTCCAGAAGAACATAGGAGAAAGAGTAAAGACTACTTCATTTTGTTTTTGTGTTAATATTCTTTATCTTTTCTCTTGTTGTTAGTAGTAGCAGCAGCAATAGTTAAATTACAGCCACGACGCCCCAGGCCCTGTGCTAAATGGTTTACTTTGCCTCTCACTAAAGTCTCATCCCCCTGAGAAGGCAGAGATATGATGATGATACCCATTCTACAGGCGAGAAGAGTAAGGTGCAGAGAGGTCATTTGACTTGCTCAAGGTCTACTCACTCACGAACCCTGAAGGCAGGATATGAAATCAGCTCCACCCAACTCATCCTTCACTGCAGCATATGTAGTGAGCTTCTATTGGGGTCACACACTGGTCAGGGTGCCACACATATGGTGTGAATAGCATAAGCAATGCACCTATTTTGGTCTTAATCTGCTGGGCAAAATCAGTATATGACATGCTAAGTATCAAGAGGTATCGTGGAGGGGCACCTGGGTGGCTCAGTTGGTGTAGCATCTACCTTTAGCTCAGGTCGTGATCCTGGGGTCCTGGGATCGAGCCCCACACTGGGCTCCCTGCTCAGCAAGGAGTCTGCTTCTCCCTCTGCCCCTCCCCTTCCCCTACCCATGTTTGTGGACATGCATGCAATCTCTCTCTGTCAAATCAATCAATCAATCAATCTTAAAAGAAAAAGAGGTTCTACAGAGAGAGGAAATGAAGATGCAGCATGTGCTGTGAGAATGTGATCTTGACATAGGATACTTTCTGATGAGGGTGTATTTTATGGGCTGTGATCCCAACCACCTGCTACAGAATGCCTGCCTCTAACTGATACTAACACAGAAGCCAGGTCGAGCTGGTGCTATCTTAAACTGACACCGATCCTGAGGTCTTCCAAAATACGAGCTTGGGTTTAGGGGGCCTCTCTTCAGAGAAAGATAACACATTTCATAGATACAAGAGATGCCACGGGCTAGGCAACTGGCCTACAGCCTGAGCACACAGGGATCTCACGTGCAACCTGGCTCTGCCGAGAGGTGTGTTCACCTGCTGGTGGTGGCCAAGATTCTGGAGGTACCAGCCTGAGCCCGCCTGTGGGAAATGATCTAAGAAGCAAGGAAGTGTTGGCTCAGATCATGTGGAACCTGGAAATTCACTGGAAACATGCTCTTAAATCAGTCTCCAGTTATCTTTCTGCAACCACCTTCGACTATGATAATGAGGTTAAATGAAAGGTTAATGGCAGCTGCACCGCTGGCAAGTTCTGCCACCATCCAGGGGATACCGCCTCAGAGGGTGATGAAGTTGATTGGAGGATGTGGGGGATGCTCAGCAGATTTAGGAGAAATAGCCCCCAGGAATGTGGGAGAGTCCCCAGGACTCCGACAAGGTGGAAGGCACTCCTTCAACCTGAGGGGTCAACCCACCCAAGGGGCTTGCAAGCCTCTGGAGGTGACAAGGACAGGGCAGAGCATCAGGCCTGGGTGCGGGGCGCCTGGTCTGGGGGCGCGGCAGCCTAGCTCTACGTGCTCAGGCTGGCCCGGGTCTCGTGGGGACCCTGCACCGAGGGCAGCGCTGCAGGGTGGCAACCCCACTCACCGCGGGAGACACACTTTTCTCACGATAACGGTGCTTTTCAAAATTGTTTTTGTATTTAGGGTGCCATTCCTCTAAGGAGGTCGAACTTTACATCACGATTGGGCCACAGAAGGCCCTTCTAGAGAGGGCCTTAGACGCGGCGAAGACTGTCTCTAGTAGATGAAGGGTTGGCTTCAAAACTACATACTCTAAGCTCTAGTTTCGGGATAGCCTTCATAGCTTTTGTATTTATAAGTATTTGAGAAATTTTTTTTAAATCATACTTTCCAGCAATACATGTAAATGATATGAAATTCAAATTTCCACATCCATGGACAGTTTTGGTGGCACACAGTCACACTCAGACTTTGGGGTGTGTTTGGGAGGCTTTGGGGCGACGCAGGGCACAGATGCACTGTTGCAATAGAGGTTGTGTAGCCAGCAGGAGTGAACTATTTACCCTCTGTGCCTTCGCAGGAAACATGTGCCAACCCCATTGTTTGCAATCCCACTGGGGCTAATGCTCCTTTCAATATAACAGAGTTTATACAACAAATTAAGAAGAGCTGACTTGATCCTGAAATAAGAATCATTATGAATAACACCTACCAACACATGTGCTTAAAAAATCAATATAATGTCTTAAAGGAATTATAATGAGAAATAAAAGCAAATAGTTTAATAAAATAATATGTGCTTCAGTGCGTGAACCGCAGGGTGGGAGACCCACTGTGAGACACAGTGGTGCATTCAGACCCCTTCACCCTTAGGGAGCAGCAGGAGAACTACTCCCTGACCCCCCACCCCTGACCCCGGGCGAGTGCAGCCTGCACTTGCAACACAAACACAAGAGCTAGCATAGCTCTGGCTGCTCCATTGACCTACGTGAGCTGGCGCTTCTGACGGAGCAACACAGCCATTGAGAGACGAGGCCCCAACCTTTCTCTTACCCTCCATCTAGTCTTCCACTCCCTACCACTGACCGAGTCCAGCCAGAATCCACAGACCAGGCAGCTCCTTGGAGGCATTGGAGGATGAGGCCCACAGAGCAAGTAGAGAATATATAGGTCACCATCTCAGAAATACACTCAATTCCCCAAGACAAAGCTTTGGAGCCCTGCTGTCCAATCTGAGAGCCATTAGCAATCGGACAGCCGTGCTGCCTCATCTCGGCCAAATCTAAATTACATCTGGCCCTTGAACAACACAGGTTTAGCCCCTGTGGGTCCACTTTCATGTGGATTTTTTTTTTCAATGAATGTAGTATAGCACTGTAAATGCATTTTCTCTTCCTTATTTTCTTAAAACCACTTTCTTTTCTCTAGCTTACTTCATCATAAGAATGGAGTGACTAATACATAGAACGCCTAAAACCTGTTAATCAACTGTTGATGACTTGGTAAGGCTTCCAGGCTCAGCGACCATGTGTGTCTGTGGCTGCCATATTGGAGGTTCAGATGATAAAATATTTGTGTCATTGCAGAAAGTTCTATCGGGCAGTACTGTTTACTCTAGACTCATGTTTGGTCTCACCCATTCAAACAAATTCCTGGTCTTGTCTATAAGCAGGTCCTCATGGCCACAGTTAGAAAGTACATCCTGAGGCAAATGGATCATTTGTCTTCAATACCACCATCATCACCCTAGACCCAGTCCCCAAACCTTTCTGCTTGGACTGTCAAGGTAGCTCCCAACATGGTCTGTCTACCTTCATTGTTCACACCCCAATTTTGTTCTCCTTCTGGTATTCAGAGTGATGTTTTATTTTATTTTTAAAAATATTTTATTTATTCATTTGAGAGAGAGAGAGAGCATGAGTGGGGAGAAGAGGGATAGGGAGAAGCAGACTCCCCGCTGAGCAAGGATCCCGATTTGGGGCTCGATCTCAGGACCTGGAGATCATGACCTGATCTGAAGGTAGATGCTTCATCGATGGAGCCACCCAGTTGCCCCCAAAGTGAAGTAGATCATGAATCTGATGAGATTTAAACACAATGAATGAGAAATCCTCCTACACATATCATGGCTGGTGAGGATCTAGATAATCCAGTGCCTGCCCACTTGGACCTCATGCCCTCTCATCACCATTCCTCTGCTCCACTTGACCTTTCCATTCCAAGGTGCACCAAGCTGGCACCTGCTTGGGGCCTTGGCATCCACCTTCCCTTTGATCTGGAAACCCAGCTCTCGCCCTATCTTCCCATGTTGGATCCATCTTTGGCATTCTGCCTCAGTTCAAATGTCACCTCCGCAGCAGTGCCCCAGTCTTGAAGGGCTCACTTCCCTATATCCTGTTTTATTTTCTGCCAAGCAGAGATCAATTCTGAATTCATTTTGCTCAATTATTTTTTGCTTATTTACCAGCTGCCCCTCCCCTCAGTGGGACGTGAACTCTGTTATAACCCCAACACAAAGGCCAGTGCCTGGCACACAGTGGGAGCTCAGGAAGTGCTGCTGGGACAGATTGCTTTCCAGAGTGCCTGCAAGCTCAGTTACATCACAAGCATATTGGCCCAATGATCACATCTGGTTGAACGTCAGTTGGGGCTGTTATAACCACATGACAGCCAACAACAGCAAAACCACTCTGACTTATTTTGTACTCTGTATCTTTAAAAGCACTGAGGTTCAGCCGCCACCACCTCATTATAAATCACCTCTGAAGAGGAGGGCTCATTAGCAGCATCAAAGGCACCAGAGTGGGCTGAAGAGAAAAGGCAGTGGCTTTGTGCATAATAAATAATTCATTTTCAGATGACTTTCCTATTTCAGTAAGACTTCTCAATTTCATATTTTTTTATGAGTGGTTTTTTTTTGTATTTGCATTTTCCAAAGATCCTTTTGCATACTGAACTGATCGACAGCCTAAACTCTGTTTTCACGGAGAGGGTGGTGGAGTGCACTGACTGACAGCATGGGCTCTGGAACCCATCCATTTGGACCCTTCTTCCGGCTCAGTTTCCTGGCTGGATGGCTTGGAGCATTCTTCCACTGCATGTGCCCTCCTGCCTCTATTAAGTTGTGGGGGGGAGGGCAGTACCAGCCTCACCAGGTCCCTGAAGGAACTTAATGAGTTAACAGATAGAAGGAGGTATGGAGAGCCGCACCTGGTACATAATAAGCATTGAGGATCTGTGTCATTATTGTGAACGCTATTGAGGGCAGCCATGGTTATTCACCAAACACACAAAGTGAAAACGCTTCTTGAAGCAGAGATTTTTCTCAAGGGCTACAGCCACAACTTAATTTGCACTTGGTCGAGAACGTATAAAAATGAAAGCAAGGCTGTGCTATCCGGTGTGACTGAATTTTCAAAAAGTCTGAGTAAAACAACAGAGGGATCTGGCATATTAATTAACAGGCTGACACAGGAAAAGAATACCATGGAAAGTCAAACAAAAAAGAGCCAAGAATCTGCTTTCATGCCAAAAATAAAAAGAAATTTCATTAGTGGAGCCAGGAAAGAGAGTTTCCTTCCCTAATATGGGGGCCTTTTTCTCCAGTTGTGATCTCAGGAGCTACTGTCACAACTCATTGCCTCCACTGACTTCAAAGGTGACGCAGGAGACAAGTGACCCCGTATTACCCTATCGCCAGTGGGCAGTAAGGGTGCTCTCTGGGCATCGATGATGGGATAGTGCTGTGCCTTCTGCTGGGTGTGCAAATAGGAAGAGGACCTGGTTTGATGGTAGGGAGACAACACAAGCAAGGCAAAGGTGCCAGGAGATTAGGTCATGAGATTCTGAAGATCAGAGGAGGGTGTGATCCATGAAAAGAAAGTTCATTTTACACTTAATTCTAAAACAATACAGGGCTTAGGGGCACCGAACCAGCCACAGTGGAAATCCACATATAACTTCTGACCTCCGCCCCCAAATTGAAGTACTCACAGCCTACTGCTGACCAGCAGCCTGATAACATAAATAATCAAGACGCATTTGTATGTTTTATGTATTATACTGCATTCTTACAATAAAGTAAGCTAGAGATGATAAAAGTTATTTAGAAAATCATAAGGAAAATAAAACACATGTACAGGACTGGACTGTAATTATTGAAAAAAATCCCCATACAAGTAAACCCACACAGTTCAACCTTGTGTTGTTCAAGGGTCAACTGTATTTAGGGGGAGGAATGTATTAGATCCAGGAAAGCTTACTTAAAATGCATTTTATCTGTCTTTATAATAGTAAATTGTATGGCTGTAAAAACACGGGTGAGTTTTGTGAGCTAGGTTTACAGAAATAAGAGCCTACTGAACTACAGATTCAGGAAGTGCCCTGATTAATAAGACTTAAGGAGATGCACGTGGACAAGGAGGGAAGTGGTTGTTTCATGATTAGTTTCTTGTAATCCCAGGACTCACATAAGAAAGAACTCAACACTCTGTCAGGTGAGTGAAGGGTCTGATGAGGTCTACTTCACAGTCATCTGAGCTAGGATGACCCTTACTCAAGCTAATGAGCAGAAGGCATTTGAGTATGGCATAAACAGTAAGCCAGCATTGGTGTGCTGGCATCTAGCTGCTTCTACTTCGGAAGGGGCTTGAATATTGGAAGGATTTGGGTGGGGTTGGAATAGGATGAAATGGGGAAGGACATGGAGGGTACATGAAGGAATGTACTGGGCTGACGTCTTCCCAAACAACTTGGGCATGGCGCTTGCCTATTACAGCTCCCAATGGAGTGATCTCAATGATGAAAAATAACTCGAGAGTGTCTGCATCCCCTGACTTGACTACTGTCAAGGAAGTCACCATGCACAAGGAAATCATGGGGTGGACTGAGCGGGAGAATTGACAAAGATCATATCTAGCTGTGAGGATCTAGGAAGATTCCCTGGAGGAGGTAGCACTGGAAGCGGGCTCTACAGAGAGATTCATAAGATGCATTTGTGCTCTCATTAGAGTAACATTTAAGATCATTATGAACTTCATGAAGAGCACCTGGCACACCTTTAATTTTGATTTTGTTTAAAAACTCTGTTGGCCTTCTCCAAGGACCCGTGGAGACATCTATACCTCACATCATTGCAAATATCACAGAACGTCACCATCGCCAAATCATTCATCAGGGTGGCTATCTTTTCATCATTTTCAAGAACCGTGATTGTCCATCCCGACCATATCTTCTGATTACATTCCATTTAAAGTCCTACCTCAATTCTGATGGCTAAGACTGGTGGTCAAGGCTGAAAAACACAGTAAAGGGGGGACCTCATCAGGAGCCAAACAGGGAGGAGGCACATTCCTACAATCCACAGGAGAGTGATATCACCCACTTCCATTACCCAGACTTAGAGCAGCACCCACAACTACAGTATCCCAACAGCCACCGCCCAATAGGATCAAAAACATATTTAAAATTAGTTTTTTTAATAAATTTATTTTTTATTGGTGTTCAATTTGTCAACATACAGAATAACACCCAGTGCTCATCCCGTCAAGTGCCCACCTCAGTGCCCGTCACCCAGTCACCTCCGCCCACCTCCCCTTCCACCACCCCTAGTTCGTTTCCCAGAGTTAGGAGTCTTTCATGTTCTGTCTCCCTTTCTGATATTTCCCACTTATTTTTTCTCCTTTCCCCTTTGTTCCCATTCACTTTAAAATTAGTTTAAAATGAAAAGCACATCCTAATGATTTCAAGGATATCAGTGTCGTTATCTGAATCTTGGTGGAAGCTCAAAACACTTGTTTTACTCAGACCCTGGAGGCAGGGGAGAAGGATGCTGAAGAGCCTTGAACAACTGAGGCTTCCCATCTTAGCCCCCTCCCTCTAGAAGGTTCCAGTTTTTCTAAGTGCAAACACCGTTTTCTAGAATCAGACAGTGACATGCCGTTACAGACATGCACTAATTAGATTAACGTTAATGCACACTTAATGACATCTTCCTCACTATTTTCTCCCTAAGATGGTAAGGCATCATTTCCTGAGCAGGAAAAAATAATGTAATAAAAAGAGAAATACATAAATGGGTTTCTTTAAAAAGGTTTTATGGCTGTAGACATCAGGGGGAAAATGGGCAAAATATTGAAGAAGAAATAAATGTCTTTTGGGAAATTGGCTGTGAAAGTTGGTGCTTAACTGCATCACATTTCAAAGCTTTCCTGGAGATGGAATTATATGTCACACAAAGGATAGAGAGGCCATGAGCCCCAACCCAAAATGATCTCAAATCCTTAATGATAATATAAGGTGTCACAATTGCATTTACCTTCAGCTTTATTTTCTCAAAATGACAGTTCTACCTATTCAAATATGCTGTCTGGGAGTATTTGAATTTATGAGATTTTACAAGAACAAGTAAAACAAAAACAGCATGCTTTTCCTCTCGGTCATAATTAGGGGAGAGGAGGGATTTCCATTAAGGAAAAGATCAGTGGATTTGACCGCATGAAAATTAAGCAAATACCTCCAAACTTCTGCATGTTAAAATCTGTGAGATTAGAAAGCACATGGTAAATTGGGAAGAATACTTGCAATAACATGCCCGTGAAAAGGTCAGCATTGCTAATATATAGAAACAGAAAGTAGAAAGTGGTGCCCAGGGGCTGGGCTGGGAGTAGGAGGAGAAATTAGTGTTCAGTGGGTAGAGTTTCAGGGTTGTGAGATGAGAACGTTCCCAACATCTGTTGCATCATTATGTGAAAATATTTAACACTAACGAACTCTATAGTTAAAAATGATTAAGATGGTAAATTTCATGTTATGTGTTATTACCACAATAAAAAAGATTTTTTTTATGACAGAGTAACAAGAAATGGAATTCCCAACGGGGAAAGGAAATGGCTAAGAACAAATGTTTGAAAAGGAAATTTACAATTGGAACCAAAAAAGGGCAAATTAAGGCAATAATAAAAAAATTAAGGCAACCACAGGTATCATTTTTGCCTAATAAATTGCCTATCTTTAAATTTTAATCTCCTACGTTTGTAAAGCTGCAAGGAAATGGGTATCATCTTACACAGTAGGTGGAATTAAATTGGTTAAACTTACTGGAAGGCAGTTTAGAGACTTATTAAAAAATTATAATATTGCATATCCTTTGATTCGTATCCTTTGATTTGAATTTATTCCTAAAAGTTTATGTACAGAAATCAGAGATGTGTGCAAAGATTTTTGTGGAAAAATGTAAACCATAGGATATTTCATAATAGAAGATCTCTTAAACATTTTAGATTTGTGTGTAGATCATGGAGATATATGGGAAGCTCTTTGAATGTGCCTAGAACTAGAATTCATAGTTTTTTTCTGCCATCTTTCCTTAATAGCTATGTCCAATGCATGGGAAAGTCCAGTCCAGTCATCTGTCTACCTACTAAGATGTACCTAAAAGGGTTCACCTCACTCTTTCTCCAGTGTCCTTACTTCAGCCCTCTGGGGCCATCCAGAACAGAATCAGTGTTCCTTCCTTCTTCCACCATAACATAGTTTTAGCTGGACCCATGTCCTCTGGAATAAAACTCTCTCCCACCTCCTCTGCAGCTAAAGGTGGTCACTTGGCTGAGTTCACAGCTGATGGGCTGGGAGCAGAGGTGCTGCTTTCAGAAATGGGTCATGTCCTGAATGGAAAGAGGGACATCCTCCCTCTGCCCTTCTGCTTATTCTTGCTGGCTGCCACAGGAACATGGCTATTATTAACCCAAGGCCGTGGGGATGAGGTCAGTATCTTTGGGATCACTCAGCAACAGGATAAAGGGAGGTTATGTCTTAAGTCCCTGGAGGCATCTGATAAGCCCCAGGCTGCTCATACTCCTACAGGAGAGGTTAGGAACAAGTAAATGCCACGCTTATAGTGCCAGGTCAGGGTTATTTGACAGCAGCCAAAGGACAGAATTAACTTTCTCTGACATCTTTCTTACTCTCCCAAATCTATGCTCCACCTACAGCCAGAGTGCTCTTCTAAAAACACACATGGGTATTGCAATAGCTTCCAAGCACACTTGAAGATCCACCCCCTTTATCTAGCTCCCAACTTCTTTCAGTGACTGTGATCTCAACCCAGAGCACCTTCTCCTCACTCGTCATGTTCTTGGTAAATTGGCTTTCCTTCTGTTTCTCTAATATTTCAAGAATGTGTGATGCAGATGAATAGATTAATAGATGTATGGATATCAGATCTCCTTCAAATATCCCCCAATGAACATATGATGACCAAAAACAAAGTTAAAATAAAATGAAATGGCAAAAAGCTCATTTAATGAGGTCAATCCCCCTAAAAATGGCCAAAGCTCTTTTGCCAATCAAGTCAAAGGCAAAATGAAGCAGTCTTCTTGGGAAAGGGGTCTCAGAACACTGTATGAAAGATTGGGGAGTCAAGACCTTTAAGACTTCACCCTGAGTTCCAGAGGAAGATGCTCCAAGATTGCTTGTAAAATCTCATCAGACCAAACGTGTTCTAATCCAACTCATTCAACTCAGTTCAAGATTCAGTGAGCACTTACACACAGTCTGCCACTCGTCTTATGTCATGAAATAATGGGGGCTTGGACCAAACTCCCTTCCTGAAACAATCTACAATATTATTGTCAGGGAACTATTTATACTTTGCATCCAGAGGTTAAACAAACATAATAATAGCTACCATTTATTGTGGACTGGACACTGTTCTAGGCACTCTAGAGTTATCATTTTATCCTTACAACAACCTGTGAGGAGGTATTGCCTCTTTTTCCGCCTTGGGATGGGGAAACGAGGCACTGTGAATAAGAACGCTTGCATAGCTTGTTAAGTGGAGGCTAGGATTCAGTTAGGTTATTTGCTTCCTAGGAGTTTCTTAAAGACCAGTACAGAATGGAAAACACTCAGTGACCCCTCTGAGCCTCAGCTTCCTTATGTGGAAATGAAGGAGAATTATTATGAATCTTGCCCATTGCCTTGAAATAAATACCTTCTTCTTCTTTCCTTGTAACAGAGTCTAGGCAATGTGCCCTGCTAAAATAAAGATTAATCAGCCTTCCTTTCATCTAGGTATGGCCATATGACTAAGTGTTTGCCAAATGGATGTAGCCAGAAATATTATGTCAGATCCTTGCTTCTTGAAAGTGAAGAGTAACTGGCCATGTTTGAGCTCCTGAATTTCTTACTTTTTCTGGTCTACAAAATACAGATAAGTTGGTTTGCACTCTAGTATCCATCTTGAACCCTAAGATAAACCATGAGGATGGAATTCATGTCCTCAAACTTCTGAAGCAGAAATCAAGACAGAGTCTGAGTGTCAGGTGGCATGAAGCACCATATAAAAACTATACCGCCAACCTTAGGAGTTCCTTTATGGGAAAAAAGAAACACATTTGTATTTAGGCCACAATTGGCTGGGGTAAAGTAGACTGGGTGGGTGAGGATCTCTCTTGCTTTCAACCAAATGCAATTCCCAACTATTAAAAGGGTCAAGTAGGTGTTGGCTCTGCCATCACATGATCTTACAGAGCTATACCTATTGTGGCTGGACAGGTGAGGTAAGTGGAGCATGTTTGAAGATCAGCAGAGGATGGACAGGTGCCTGGTCAGGTGGGGATTCATGTGGTTTATGGAGAAAATGGGGTTTGGGATAAGCAACGGAAGCATCAGGGGCATGTGAGGCAAGAGAAATGCTGAGTGTGGGAAATGAACAGGAGGTTAAGCTCTGCTGAGCAAAGCCACAGAAGCTGTTTCAAGAATTGCAAACAGCTCATTTGACCAAAGGTGCTGAAAAGGAGCAAATTCAAATAATTCCTTATTCAAGACAAATGGTCTTGCCATCCCCCGTAATAGAACAACTCACGAAGAGCCTAATGGAAGGAATGCTACCCTCACCCGTGAAACGATGCACCAGGGGAGGCTCAGTGCCTTCAAAATAAAAGAAATCATTCATAGGAGCCCTTATTAACAGAAGTACCTCAAATACTTTTACCTTTCCTGATGAACAGCATCATAACTAA
Source organism: Vulpes lagopus (assembly GCF_018345385.1). Classification (NCBI taxonomy): domain Eukaryota; kingdom Metazoa; phylum Chordata; class Mammalia; order Carnivora; family Canidae; genus Vulpes; species Vulpes lagopus. Next base: position 34,207,168 of record NC_054837.1, read on the forward strand.
CTGGCTGTCACTAGGCAACTGTCCATGCTACCCTTTATTGAAAGATTGATTCCCGAAGTTCTTTCTGCACTATATTATAACCCTTGTCAATATTTCCTAACAGGCGGTGCAGAGGAGACAACGGGCAGTCCATGGATAGGTCAACCCATGTTTTGCTTCTGACAAGAAAAGTACTTTTGTAACAGGAGAAAGCTCACATCGTTGTCAGCAGACTAACACGCCCAAGCTTTTCCACTGTGAAAATTCACATTTTAAAAATGTATTATTCCTTTGTAGTCTCCTGAAGAGTCTGAGGAAAGGTAGGTTCTACATACGGGGCATCTGTATGTTTTGTTAAGGGAACATGGACGATGGGGCTTCCCACAGGGAGCGGGGTGCAGGACACAGAATCCAGGGAATGGCCCTTCACGGGTGAAAGCCCATGTTTGTTCCACAAATCCTACTGAACACACAGACAGATTTACAACCTTCGATCTTTTTCAAGATCTGTAAACAGATGCCCTATGGATGGAACACAGTTAACGCCTGCCTATATAGTGTTTCATTTATTTTTAATTAGCTGCCAACACGAACAAGTTGACATTTCACATTAAAACTACATTTATGAGTTTCCTGGAAAATCACAGATCTTAACAAGTGAAGTGTGGCTTCCCATGTTGGCTTTCCATGTGGTGAATATTAGCTGTCGCTTTATGACTCGGCATGTGTTGGCCATGACACCTGCCATGTTTCACTCATATACTTAACCTGTTTGGTGTCTGCAGGTGTATGTATCTGAGATCCTTGAAGTGTACCTCGTATGGTAGGAACACGTTTATTAAATGATCAATACTTTTCAAATACTGAAGCTCCAAATCTAATGCCTGGAGTTGGATGATTTTCTAAATAATACTCTGAAAATATTATTTAGAGAAAAAATGTATTTTTAGACTCAGCTGTGCGTAGTAGAATTCAGGTTCAGGTGCCCCCCACCCTAGTTCTTGGATCCTTGACGCTTCTCCACCAAGTCTGGGTGACAGTGTGGAGCGTCTCTTTCCCCAGGGTTCTGTGTTGACAACCCAAGGCAGGGACATTCTTACCATGGCCAGCGGGATGACGCCCATCAGGTCCTTGTGACTCACATAGATCTTGGATACACCCAAGTCAGACGTGATGTCTCCTGGATATTCCACCTGCCACGTGACAAGCTGTGTGGCTGGTGGGTCACTGGGCTCCTCTATTTCTATGTCGATCTGCATGACTTCATAGGAGGCTCCATCCACACTGGAGAGAAGCAAAGGACAACAACTTTGAGCCACTGGAGAGTGGTCGCCCTTGGGGGCAACGGGTAACACTTGTCATTTCTACATGTGTCTTTGTACACACACATGTATGTTCCCATTATCCCCATGAAGGGTGTTTTGGAGATGCAACATCAAAAAAACACACCATTTCCAACCTGATCCATGGCACCGGCCCATCTTAGACGGCACCACTCCCCGGTTTTGTGGGCTGCTTAGCTTCCCAGGGCAGGTGCTTGTGGATAGTTATGAAAAGTGGTGATTACATTTCCTAAATGCTTTCCTTTCTTCTGTCCATCCAGGAGATTAGGATTCTCTCCCTCACTCCTCAAAATCTATATGCTGCTTATATTGAATTTTCCAAAGCTATAGTCAGTTCAAATTGGATGCAGAGAATTTTAAAGAGTCTGAGGGTGATGTGGCTTTGCTATCTGGTGGTGGTGAGATAGAGATGCAGAGGCACAGAGGTGAGGCAGGGACAGGAGAGTGAGGCCACGGAGTACATGCAGAGAAGCAGCCTGATGTCACCTGGAGACAGGAGTAATTGTAACAGTTATTAGTTCTTAGACGTTCTGGTTTTTCCTATAAACATGCATCTGGAAATGAGTCCAAGGGAGGTTATCAGGATGACTTTTGTCGCTATGTATGTGAGTTTAATTAACTGGCTACCCCTTCTGCCTCCTCATAGTCCACTTTTACAAAATGCCTGCTCTTCTATATCATGGGTGGGAAAAAGGCGAGTGTGGGGCCAGCCGCTCCCTAAGGGAAGAAGTGAAGAACACGCAGGTGAGGAATAACAGAGGAGGCGGCCAGGAGACATCTATTTAAGCCTCAGCAGCTGAAGCAACTCCCACCTATCAGATCCGTCTCTGAAGATTCAAATGTCACATCACTGCAGAATGATCACTGATATCTGACACTCAGGACTACAGGTTTGGCCTTTTATATACATGGAGCTCCTGAAATGTTTATCACACCCTCAGATCTAATAAGAAGCTCAGAGATGGAGGGTGGGGCTTCCAGGGAGCTTTCTTCTCAAAGTAAGGGGTGAGATGGGATACTGGAAACTTAGGGGTAGTTGTGATGAAAGAAGACAGGGGGGAGGAGAAAGAGGGGAGGAAGCAGAAGAGGAAGAGGAGGAGGAAGAGGAAGAGGAGAAAGAGGAAGTGGAGGAGGAAGTGGAGATGGAAAAAGAAGAGAAGGAGGAAGTGAAGGAGGAAGAAGAGGAGGGAGACGAAGAGGAAGAAAATGAAGAAGAGGAGGAGGAGGAAAAGGAGGAAGAAGAGGAGGAAGAGGAAGTGGAGCAAGAAGAGGAGGAGGAAGTAGAAGAGGAAGAGGAGGAGGAAAAGGAGGTGTTGAGGAGATGGACAGGGAACCAAGGGGTGAGATCGCGGGACTGCCCCAGGGAAGGAGAGTGTCCCGACTGGACCACAGAGGTTGACTTTCTCTTGCAGCAGCTCTCTGGCATGGAGCAGGAGAAGCTGCTGTGGACAGTGAGCACGGTGAGCACGAATCAGGAAGAATTTGGCACCTGGTGTTTAAATCCCAAGGGACCCCCCCACCCACCCACCCTTGGCCTCTGAAAGAGGAGCAGTTTAACTCTTTGAGAATCGGTGCCGCGATAAGAGTTGACCGCTGCCTCTTTGGGGCCTCTGTCCAGAGTTCCCACAGGTGGTGGAACCCCGAGATCAGGATGGCAGCACATACTGTTCTGGTCTGGAAACTCACAAGAACTCTGGCATTTCCTCCCCACTCAGGAGACGGCAAGTCCTTCTTTTAGCTGTACCGAGCCCTGCTTCTTTGTGGCCACGGGGAGGGAGAGATGGACAGAACAGACGAGTCAACACTGAGCTGAGGCATGGGGGCCTCAGCTGAGGCATCACGGGAACCCCTACAGGGCAGAAATGTGACCCTACTGTCTACACAGCTTTCCGTTCTCTGGTGCCCCACCCAGGTGCCCTAACCTCCAGCAAAACCAAGCAATCCTCGCTCCGTGGAATACTGGACTTATTTGCTGCCACAGATGGTGTGTTTGCTCATGGAGCTTGCTCTATCAGGAATGTGTCTGTAAATCTCTCTGTAGATTTAAATTCTTCCCATTCTACAAGAGCTAGCCATAAAACAACAAGTCTAATTTTAAAAGGGCTCTACTTCCTTCATCTAGTTTTACTCATCCAGTCACCCCGCCAGGTTTCCTATAAAGTTTATTTTCTCTTTTCCTTTAGATTCCTTGCCGGGCCAAGATGTCGCTTTTGAAACACGGTTGCTTTTGAGCTGACTCTCATCTCTTTGATGTGGTGATAAAAGCTCCCTACATTGGGAATTCTTAACCTGGGGAACATATCAGACTTGGGGACCCTGAAACCGTGTACAAATGTGTGGGGTTTTTTTGAATGATTCCTTAACTTGCATGGGCTTCTCAAAGGTTCTGATGCCATATGGCTGTGAGCACATTTCTGACCACCTCCCTTGTGAATTCTGTATACAGTGATCTAGCTTTGGATAGCTCATCACTTGTGACTTGGATCAGTGGATATTTGAATTTCAATACCTTTCTGCAAATGGTCAACATGTGCAGGATCCTGGAATGCTTGCATATTTGGCAATATTGATCATTTCTTGGTGTTTGATTCTAAAGCTAAGGACTGTACCTTTGCAGTTTGTATGTTTAACTGGAAGTGTCCTAAAGAGGAGCTCTGCTTATTTTGTTCCAAGTTATGTCTAGCATAGAGTGTAATGCCCGGTATTCATCAGAATGGAATCTATTGTGTTATAGGACAGACACGATAGGTTAAGTAGATGTTTATATGATCCGTCTGCAGAGAGCAGAGGTTTTCACCTTGTTCATGCATTAGAATTGCCAGGGGAACTTTATAAATAAACCAATGACCAGACACCACTCCCTCAGATTTCCTGTTGCTCCAGAGGAGGGGCAGGCACCTGTCTCACTGATTCTCTCTCTCCCTTTTATCCAGGTGATCCCACCATCCAATTAGGACTATGAGCAACGGAGTTAAGTTTATACAGGTTTAATTACATGGACATCTGCATTCCATGAAGTATTCTGGATATGGAGATATTAGAAACAGAATGTATGGAGTTGATGGATTTGGGAGGTATGGCTGGGAAAATCGGTGAAGCCACAGGTGAGCTGTGAAGGTTTCAAATGCCACAAGCACGCAGTGAAGAGAGACAGGAACAGAATTCCAGCCAAGGAGGCCCGGGGGGTGGATAAGACTGACGCGTCCAGACACCACTTCTGATGACCCTGGATGCAGCCCTACCCTTCCACCCTCCTTCATCTCCTGCCCCACAGGCCAGTCAGATAAGGAGCAATAAGGATGAGCTCCACGTGTGAGCTCCCCCAGGAAGCAGTACTGTTAAGTTGGGCAGGTTTTGCACGAAGAGGATCAGGCCTACATCAAACTTAGGACTTGTCAGCCTTCTAGGCATGGAGACCACTTGCAGTTTGGGTTTCTTCCCCTGGCATGGGTGCTACCAGCCTCAGCAAGCCAAGAAGCCACCTTCCTGCCCTGTCTTGCCTGCAGCTGACAAGTGAGAGGGAGCAGAGGCGGTAATGCAGCCTCACACCTCACAGGCACCTCAAATCCCTGTGGACAGGCTGTATCCATAGGGGTTGGGCAGTGCCTTCCTGCAGCCTGTCCTCCTTACAGAGATGAGCACCATCTCCTTGGTTTGCAGAGCTCTTCCCATTTCTCAACAAGCTTCCCTTATGTGAACCCTTTTGTGCATTGGGTTCAAACTCTAAACCTTTTCATGAGTGGGGGCTTCCTCCAAATGGACAAAGGCACTCCCACTGGCCGCACAACACAGTTCAAGGCTTCACAAAATTTAAGGGAAATGCAAACAAAGCTCTCAGGCACAGACAGTGACCAACACTGTTAGGGCCATGGCTGAGAAACCCAACGAAGGAAACAAAATATGGGGCTCTGCAAGACCCACCTCAGCAGATCCCAAGGCCAAAAAAGGACATCATTTTCAAAAGACAAAGTCTTATTTTAGGATCGTCACGTCTTTTTCCAGATGATAAAACAGCCTCTATTGAGCACTTTTATTGTGCCAAACACTGTATTTAAGGGCTTTTTATGTCTTATGCACACATGTGATTCTCACAGTGTTCCAGTAAATAACGGTGATTGACTGCCAATTTGTAGATGAAAATCTAGGTTCGCAAGGGTAAGATATCAGCAGTGTCACCCAGCTGACAGGAGAAGGATCCAGGAGATGTGAAGGTGAAATGTCCACCCTTGATCCCTGCGTGATATATGCACACCCCCACCTCTTTTTCCATGGTCAGATAGGCATGCTTATGAGCAATGAGGATCTAGGAGAGCAACTTCTCATCCTCTACTAGAAACATAGGTCCATAGGTTACACCTGGAAACTGGATGCCCCAAATAATTTCTGGACAAGCAAAGCTGGGACATTTTTGGAACAAGATACTTTGATATCAGGCTGCCTTCAGGGTCCTCTGCCAACTCTTTTAGTTCTACGGTGTGTCTACAAATCAAAGTAGACATGTAGCAACTAGAGCTTTAGATATGAGAGCCTACCATCCATTGGAGGGATAAGAAACCATGTAGACATGGACCTGCTAGTGCTAGAACCATCTAGAACTAAGTATTTGAGATTCAAGTCAATGCATGTGAAAGCTACCTGCATTTTTTCCAGATTAGAAAACCAACATGTTATGGTAGATCCTTGCAGTGAATGCCAATGATCGAACTTCATTCTGCTACCACCCATGTAGGCAACGGGCTCCCAGTGCATGTGTGAGTGTTGTGATGAAGCTGGCAGGGTGTAGAGGAGGGGAAGCATGGAGTGAAATTCCATTTTCAAATAGGCTTTTACGGATGGTACTCTCAAAGATAAATGGGCAAAGCTTCTGAGAACAAAAGGAAAGCCAGAGAGGAGGTGAGGTTAGTATCTAGATGGCTGTGAACTTAGAATTTAGTTTGAGATGTAACCAAACAATTCAGAATGCTCCCTAGAGGTCGGGTGAAGGACAGTCATCTACCACTGGGCAGAGACTATCTCCTCATACTACCTGCATCATTTCTATTTGCCTCACTTCTGGCTTATAAGTGTTTCTGTTCCTAAGAACACCCACCTGTGACTACCCCTCCCTGGATGCCTTTCTTTCCTGAGTTCCCAAAGCCACTTTGCCCACAGTGCAAAGAGCTCAAAGTTGCTGGGGGTTTCTCTCCCTGGGAGGTGGTGCTCAGGCACAGGCTGGTGGTTCTGGAGGCGAGAGCCCCACTTTCTTGCCTCCAGCTGGGTAGGTGGAGAGCACTGCTCACACCCCAGAGTCTCACCCTGGGTCAGGCTGGAGCTTCCTTTCATGTACTTGGGTTCTTCCTTCCCTGTTCTACTCTCCCTGGTCTCTTTTCTGTCTTCCTGGGACACTTCCTTCAGAAATCACTTGCATGCAAGTCCTTGTCTTGGGATCTGCTTCTAGGTAAACTGAAGGAAGTTTTTTTTTTTTAAGATTTTATTTGTTTATTTGAGAGAGAGAGAGAGAGAGAGAGAGAGAGAGAGAAAGTGAGAGAGAGCACAAACAGGGAGGAGAGGGAGAAGCAAACTCCTCACTAAGCGGGGAACCGACGTGGGGCTCGATCCCAGGATCCCAAAAATATGATTTGAGCCAAAGGCAGACTCTTGACCAATTGAGCCACCCAGATGCCCCGAAGGAGTTTTTAAAGAAAGGAGGACACCAAAGGCAACTGGCAGATGCTAGGTGAGAGATTCTGACAATGAAAAAGAAATAAGGAATGACTTGGGAGTGAGGGGTCGCGAAGGGAGCATCACTCCAGGTCCTCAGCATCACTACTCCACTTGGAGGAGGTCTCCAGACCAAGCCAACCACTGCCAGTTTTCCATGGCATTTTTGGAAATCTGCACTGGACACAGACATGGGTTTCCAGATGTCTCCCAAATGCAGGAGCCTCCCTGCCCCTCCCCTCCTCCACACCTCATTTTCAAGATTAAAATGAGGATACTATTCAAACAAATTGTTTCTTCTTAGGCATGATCCCAGTATTCAAGTTTTTCATTACTGACCTCTTTTTTCCCTAACTTTTTCATTAGCATTTTCAGAATAAAAACTTTCATTAGAAAGTAAAATATGTTTGATCCCTTTAATGTATATACTTTATAATGAGATTTTTGTCACCATAAATTTGTCTGCTCCTGTCCTCTATTTCTACCTTATAATAATACTCTGAGGTCTGGCAGCCAGAGTTATCCTGAAAAAAGAAATGGAAAGCCATAGCTTGGGCCAAGGTATGCTCCATTTCTTCTTTCTATTTTAGTGTGTCCTCACTCCCATTCCATACTTCATTCATCCACCCAAATCAAGGAGGTTCCTCAGATTCCTGTTGTTTGTTGGACCATGCTGGGTGATGGGGGTGCAGATGCAAAGGCTGGCTTTAGAGCATTAACATTTGGTGGTGACCCAGACTGAGCTGGTTCTGCACATGCCTTCCCACCTCCACATTCAGTGACAACATTTTGGTAGCTTGGGATTGGCAGTGCTGGGAGTATCCACACCATGAAAACTGTCAAATGCCATAAATCAGGCTCCCTCCAAGCCCTCCAAGAGCACGTTGCTGAAGACCTTTGCTCTTGTAGTGCATACAGTCTAGTGGAGAAGAGTGATACTAAATAAATGATCACATCAACGCAAATTGGCAACTGTAAGAAATGATGAGAAGCAGAGGTATGGGTGAGATTTTTGAGGACACTGGTGGAGTCAGGGAAGTAAGGATGATTCTCCCAGAGAAGTAAGACTCGGGTTGTGCTCTCTGGGGAGGATGGGTGGGAATTCAGTGTCCCAGGAGCTGGGAACTGCACATATAGATGCCTTATGCTCGGAGGGAACAGGATGTGTTGCAGAAAACACAAGAAACCAGGGTGGCCGGAGTACCCAGAGGGCCAGGAATTGAGGTGTGAGATGCAGCTGAAGGAAAGGCAGAAGGAGACTGTGCAAGGCTTTCTAGCTCACATGCGGTATTGTCTTTTTGAGTCAACAAACTGCAACCAGCAGGTCAAATCCAAGCCACAGCTTGTCTCTGCACAGAGCCTGAACTAAAAGGGTTTTTACATTTCTAAACGTTGTTAACAAGGAAAGAAAGGACATGTAGCATAGAAAGTATACGACCTATAAAGTCTAAAATATTTGGTATCTCGCCCCTTACAGGAAAAGTTTGCCAATATCTCTTCTTTTATTGTCAGAGAAATGGGAGCTCATTTTAAAATGTTAAAAATAACAAAAGAACATTTATCTCTTCAGTATGTAAATGCTTGGGAATATCTCCAGCAGATGACATTATGAGGTGGTCAATATTTATTTCCACTAAACATGAATAAATTTGGATTTAAGTGTTGATCTGAGACTGTTCTACATAAGAATAGGAAAATGAAAGAAACAGGCATATGCATAGCCCAGGAATAAAAACTGTAGTTAGGCTAAGAATTCAACAGATTTATTGTGTAAGATAATAACAAAGTACACAATTATATTAACTGAACTAGGAAAAGTAGGCTAAGCCAAGTTATGGATTGTCATAATGAGGAAAAAAGTGACATTCTTTCAGATGTGTTCTGAGTTCTGCAAAAACGTTCACTGAGCATGAGAACATCAAACAGGGCAAGGAACAATGCTTCCTTATGTGGAGCCACCCCACACACTGCAGGACATCTGTCATCCTGGGCCCTGTCCTCTGTGTCCTAGTAATAAACCCCAGTGATTCTGACATCCAAACCATGCCCCCACGCTCCCTATAGAGAAGCACAGACCTGCCGTGTGTTCAGGATCCTTAGGGACACTTCTCTGAACCAGGTGGGGCTCTTGTCAGAACTGGTCCTGTCCTTACTTCCTGCCAGCTATAGCCCCTGCTTTCAGCACCGAACTCCTCCACATAAGGGTCTGAGTGTAGGGTCAATGGGGTGGACAGAACAAGGATAGGGATATGGGTCCTTCTGAAGAGGAGAAGAGCAGCAGGCAGTGATTATCTGCTCTCTCCACAAAGAATGGGAAAGCCAGCCCCACCCTGAAATTTGTGATGATGTTCACCCTCTATCTGATCATCCAGTTTGGGTTCCTGACCAGGGGGTGCTGGGTCAGTTTGCAATGGGAATGAGGAAGGAGGACTCTCTAAATCAGTTCATAGATGGGTGGGGGTCAGGAAAGACTGTAGTCAAGAGGTCAATCCAAGGTGGGATGAGGTCTCTCCTGGACACATGGCCACCGTTTTCCTGGCCAAGCAATTCCTGACCCTCTTCTGGATGCTTCCCACTGTGCAATCTTGGCTTTGTTCTAATGTGTCCTGATGACAAGGATGGCCCATGGAGCCTATGTGCCAGCATGCAGCTCCTCCCTGGAGAGGCTTACAGCTGGGATCTGATATAGGGGGATTTAGGGCTCAAATAGTCAATCCATGAATGAATTTGCCCTGGTCTAGAAACACAAATGAAGTGTCCTGTGTTCAGGGCATCCTGGGGCACATCAGAACATCCCGTGGAGTCCTTTGCATCTCAATGGGAGTCCACCCAAGTGCTCTCAGCAAAGGTTAACAGCTTGAAAATATCACTGTGGTTGTAAGGTTGAGAATGGACCAGAGAAAATGTGGGTAGTTGGGGCAGGATCAAAATAGGGCTGTTGGAGAGACACACTTGAGACCATGGGCAGTGGGGGAACATGCAGGGCTGCCACTTGTGGCATATACATGAGCTTCTGTTCTGTTCTGCTGGCAATCACGGTTTACATGCCCCATGACTATCTCCACTGGCTACCACCTACTACCGCAGATTTGCAAGGAAACACATACTGTAGATGTGTTCGCTGTTCCCAATAACCACAAAGGTGCTAATCCAATCAGCCCAGCTTCCCCTGCAGCAAGAAAGGGTACATGGCAACACAGCAGGGAAGAGACTTGCATAAATATCGGGGTTCCTTGTATGGGAATAAGGGAGATGTAATGTGCCAGCGCCAAAATAAATGATCTTCTCTCACTTAACATTTGCTTCCTAAGTGTCTGTCATAAATGTCATCATGAATTGCTGCCTGTATACATAACATAATGACATGCAAATACCACACAGATCCACATCACAGGGGTACTACACATCTTTTAAAAGATGTCATATTTAATAAAATATGTGAATGGAATCTGGGAGAGAGCTGCTGGGATTCTTTGATTCATGCATAATATGACTGACAAACAAGGACATGGGAGAATCAAATGCGTTAGTGTTTGAAAGAGAAAATTAACAAAGACCAGTCACTTCAAAAAAACACAGAACTCATGAAAGCACAAGATAAGCCTCTGAGAAATTTTCATGAAATCCTAGACTACTTTCTCAAAACTGACCAAAAAGGAGTTTTGTTTTTTTCCTGAAAGATGGCCTCTGCCACCCATGCAATACTGATTTCCATCTTTATCCAAGATTAAGGCCATAGCTCTACTTATGACTGTTGCTCATTTAAGGTGAAATAACCTGATTTTCTCTGTCTTAAGCTTCATTTGTAAAAGGCAAGTTCCTAATCAAAACCCATTTAAGTGACCTTTACCATAACACTGCAGCATTGACTTTAAATGATCTTTTACAGAGTGTGTATTATTCTCCATTAAAGAGAGCTTCCAACATCTCAGAGGAAAAGGGAGTCTGGGGTGGGGAAAGGATGGGGAATCAGAAGCCCCAAAGGTCTTCATTCAGCAACAGACAGGCTCCTGGGCAGCTCAGTGGTTGAGTGTCTGCCTTTGGCTTAGGTCATGATGCCAGGGTTCTGAGATGGAGTCCCACACCAGGTTCCCTGCATGGAGGCTGCTTCTCCCTCAGCCTATGTCTCTGCCTGTCAGAAATAAATACATAAATGGAATCTTTTTTAGAGAGAGACAAAGAAATAGTCAAGAAAAAGCGAATCCTATTTAGAGTGCAACGTCGAGGTGGGGCAAGATGGTGGAAGTGTAGGGGTCCTCAACTCACCTGGTCCCACCAACTTAACTAGATAACTTTGAAATCATCCTGAATACCTACAAATTCGACCCGAGATTTAAAGAGAGAACAGATGGAATGCTACAGAGAGAAAGGTTTTTGCTTCTAGCAAGAACCATCTAGGCTGAAATTTACTTAGGCTGTGGTTGATATTCTTGACACAGCCGGCTCATACAGCTACTTTGAACTGAGCAAAATGGCTAGAATGAAGAACCCACCACAAAAGAAAGAATTAGAAACAGTACTCTCTGCCACAAAGTCACAGAATATGGACTACAATTGGACCTCAGACAGAACACGAGAGACTCCTAACTCTGGGAAATGAACAAGGGGTAGTGGAAGGTGAGGTGGGCAGGGGGACAGGGGTACTGGGTGACAGACACTGAGGGGGGTACTCGACGGGATGGGCACTGGGTGTTATACTATATGTTGGCAACTCAAGCTCCAACAAAAAATATACAAACAAAAATAAAAAATAAAACCTAAAACAGTAAAAAAGCACAAAAAGAATTGATGTCAGAAATCCAATTCAGAAGCACAATTATAAAGCTATGGTAGCTCTGGAAAAAAGCATAAAAGATTCAAGAGCCTCCATGACTACAGAATTTAGATCTAATCAGGCTGAAATTAAAAATCAATTAAATGAGATGCAATCCAAACTGGAGGTCCTAATGACAAGGGTTAATGAGGTGGAAGAGAGAGTGAGGGACATAGAAGACAAATTGAGAGCAAGGAAGGAAGGTGAGGAAAAGAGAAAAACAATGAAAAGATCATGAGGAAAGATTAAGGGAAATAAATGATATCCTCAGAAGGAAGAATCTACATATAATTGGGATTCCAGAAAGCGCCAAGAGGGATAGAGGGCACATTTGAACAACTCATAGCTGAGAAATTCCCTAATTTGGGGAGGGAAACAGGCATTCAGATCCAGGAGATAGAGAGGCCCACCCCCCCCAAAAATCAATAAAAAACATTCAACATCTAGACATTTAAAAGTGAAACTTGCAAATTCCAAAGATAAAGAGAAAATCCTTAAAACAGAGAGAGACAAGAGATCCCTAAATTGTATGGGGAGAAATATCAGATTAACAGCAGACTTCTCCACAGAG